>NC_065527.1:16026547-16109934 GCF_006386435.1 Epinephelus moara
CCTGTGAGCTCTGGTGAATTCCATGCCCAAAAGGGTTAAGGCAGTGCTAGATAATAATGGTTGGCACACAAAATATTGACACTTTAGGCACAATTTGGACATGTTCACTGTGGGGTGTATTCACTTATGTTGCCAGCTGTTTAGATGTTGATGGCTGTGTTTTGAGTAATTTTCAGAGCAAGGTAAATCTATACTACTATACAAGCTGTACACTCACTACTTTAAGTTATATCAAAGTGTCATTTCTATAGTGTTGTCCCATGACAAGATATAATGAAATATTTGCAAAAATGGGAGGGGTGTACTCACTTATGTGAGATACTGTATCTACCTACCTACCCACCCATCCATCCATCTATCTATCTACCTACCTAGACCTACCCATCCATCCATCTATCTACCTACCTAGACCCACCCAACAATCCATCTCTCTACCTAATTAGACCCATCCATCCATCTAGACCCACCCATCTATCCATCTATCTACCTACCTAGACCCATCCATCTATCTATCTATCTATCTATCTATCTATCTATCTAGACCTACCCATCCATCCATCTACCTACCTAGACCCACCCATCCATCCATCTATCTACCTACCTAGACCCACTCACCCATCCATCCATCTATCTACCTAACTAGACCCACCCATCCATCTATCATCTATCTATCTCGACCAACCCACCCATCTATCTATCTATCGATCTATCTATCTATCTAGACCTACCCATCCATCCATCTACCTACCTAGACCCACCATCCATCCATCTACCTACGTAGACCCACCCATCTATCCATCGATCTACCTACCTAGACCCATCCATCTATCTAGCTACCTAGAACCCTACCCATCTACCTATCTATCTACCTACCTCCCTGTCTGTCTGTCTGTTTCTGTCTCATTGTTTTAAGCCTGTGGTGTTTGTAAGAGCCAATAGTCTTCATCCAAACCATCTTTGATCACACACGGGAGACGTTGCCTTCAGGACTTTATGCCAGAAAGTTAGGTGACATCAAATAAGGAGCAACAAAATACGTATGAGTAGTAAGTTTGAGTGGATGAATGGGGCTTTCACCTTGGAGACCAGATTTTGAGTCACGTGTAGGTCAATGTTAGTTTATTATTTGGTCATCTTTGCTTTGTGTTTCAACGTTGCTAGGGCGCTCAGAAAGGACGTCCAGCTGACAGCCAGGTAATGTTATGGACATCGGGCCGACTTTTATTTTGGAACTGTTTTTTAACCATAATGGGAATGTCTCAGTCTTTTCACAAAAGTTTTAAAGAATGGTTAAAACGAGTGAATCCTTTTCCAGATTCAGGTGCAGATTAAATATGTGAAGAAGTTCTCATGTACTGCAGTAAAGTATGCAGCGATTCATAGTATCTACACTACATCACAGGCTTGACAGTTTACTCAGCTTGATACCTTGGCTCATGAACTCAGTGATAATGTAGATGGGCTCCTCAGACACGACAGCGTAGAGCTGCACCAGCTTGTCATGGCGGAGTCTCTTCATGATCTGAGCTTCCTCCAGGAACGCCTCAGGGGACATGGTTCCTGGCTTCAGAGTCTTCACCGCTACCTTGGTGGTACCGTTCCACATGCCTGGCATAGAGACGAGGAAGAGTTAATGCACACATAGTACGTGGAGACACACAGAAACATACTGTGTACCTTGCATAACGACAAGGCAACAGCTGTACATGTACACACTACTTATACTTGGACACAAACACCCACGCATGCAGATATAAATATAAAGAGGCTATGACCAAAAAAACACATGTGGTCATACTTCTGGTGCATGCAAATGATCGCTGTTGAGGAGAGCATGCATGACATGAGGCAGAGTGATGTTAGGGGGCAGGGAGGTTTACTGGTCCTAACACCAGTAGTACCTGAGTTACATGGACAGGCACAAACTGGGATGGGAATTGATAAGATTTGATTGATTCCAATGCCACTGACAATTCTGCCTGTTGGTCTGATTCTTTATCTATTTTCTTACTGAATCCTGATCAGTTTTCTGTGTGAGAGCAAAAGTAGACATACAGAGGTTGTCCGAATCAACAAATGTGTTTTATTATCTCTAAGTCTGAACTCAGTGTAGACACAGAGTAGAAAAAAAGCATGCATGTGACACAGTGTGACACTGATGTTAATAAAACAGTATATTTACCCTCAGTAACAGACCAGCAGTGGCACTAACACATCGAGTGTCAGATACATGGCATTCCTGAAATTTAAGCCCATGATGCTTAGAGACGTTTCGGTATCATGTTAACTGTCCGCAAAACACTCTGACATGGATAAAAGGAAGTGATAATCTTGGAGGTATACAATTCCAATGGATCGCACAATTTGGAAGCCGTTACAACTGGTTCTCGATTCCCATTCCTTGGCACAAAGCTTGCTGGGCTTCAGGGCCAAACTTTGCACAGCTTAGAAAACCCAACACACGTAGATTCAGTCAGTGAAACTGCATGACAGTCTCAACACAAATTGGTCTTACATGTAACGTGGGAATTCCAAGTGATATTGGGAAAAACATCAAACTTTACTTACAAACACTGACATAAATGACATGTAGCATAAACAATGATTTTTGCTACAGGACAGTAACGGACACTGTACGTTGGACAGACAGTTCTCCCTCTGCCTGTGGAAGGCGTCAGGGGTTGGCGGTATCAGTCTCACCCATCCAAACGTCCCCGAAGCAACCCTGTCCCAGCTTCCTTTGCAGGGACAGCGCGTCCCTGTGCACCTCCCAGGCATCCCGCCCGAGGCCCATGGTGAGTGGGGTGCTGTTAAGACAGGGCTTGGTCAGGTAATAACACAGCCCATCATTAGAGCCTATTAAGGGGAGGGAGGTGGGAGCCAGAGAGGGTGGAGATGTAGAGAAAGGAAGAGTGGAAGTGGGTGATGAAGAATGGGGGAAAAGGGTGTAGTGATGGGTGACAAAATGGGAGAAAGATGGATGGGGAGGTGACAAAGAGGTGAGGTGAGATGATGAAACATGCACATGCAACGACAGTGGAGGAGTGAACAAGTCTGCACACCTGGATGTAAAACAAAGCCACATTTTTATTCATTAACTGCTGCCTCTGTGTTATCACACACAGCAATTTGTTTCACTGCTGCAGTTTGAATTGAACACAAAACATTTACAAACTAGTCCAGACTCCATCTATCAGCTGTGTGTGTGTGTGTGGTTCAACCCACAGGTATACTGCAGGAAGACAGACTCTGAACAACACAGACAGATAAACAGGGCTTTACAGTGTGTTTTTGTGAGAGCGCAGGTGTCTTTACACCAGAAGCGTTTACTGATGTTCTTGTCAACTGAACACAACCAGGACTTAAATGCATTATATGTACCTGCTCATCTTTTAATGCTTTATTTTATCCAGGTGTGCTCCCGCTCTCACCTTCCCCCACTGCAACACAGTCCCACAATTCCTACCCATCCAGACTTCTCCAAACTGGCCGTTGCCCAGTTTTTTAATCAGCTGGAGGGATTCACGGGGAATCTCCCACATATCCTTGGTCTTCACTGATAAGTCGGCCAGCTTAGGCATGCCCCGCTTACAGCTGCCAATCAAACGGCAGCACAGTCCCGCCGCTCTCTCTGAGAGAGAGGGAGAGGAGAGGAGAGACAAACAAGCAGGCGAAGGGAAAAAAAGAAACAAGAGGGAAAGAAAACAGAGGAAAAAAAGCAGCAAACGCAGAGATAAAAAAAAAGAACATGACAGGTTGCTTATGCGCTTATGCAACTGACAAGTTAACCCAAAACTAAAGTACAAAGACACAAGGAAAACTCTGCAAAACAGACATAAACACACATTCTGAGCAGCAGCATCTACAAACACAGACAAGGCAATGCAGCACAAACAAAGTTCATAAGAAAAACAAACAAACACCAAAAGCAACGATATAGGTGGCCAAATCTCTCAGGTTGCTTTTCATGTTCGTGTCATGTGAAGTCAGTAACTGCAGAGTGTTTATTGTATCAACATAAGCCACTAGGGGGCAGATTTACACTGACAGAGAGCAGAGGAAGTGGAGGGTGTGAACCCTGCTTGTTACAACAACTCAGAATCAAGCTGAAAGAATCACTAATGGTCAGTGGTGGAAGAAGTATTGAAATCTTTTACTAAACAACTCTGGAAAAATGGGTGCAATATGTCAAACTTCTGAGACCTGACTTTGTTAAGATAATTACTACTTTTTAGTTATTAATTTTTCCTTTTTCTCTATTGCGTTTTCCTCTGTCCAGATGTTGCAACGTAAAGTGTGCAACTTTGTAAAGCCAAACTGCTATAAGCATGGTATTTACTTTATTTTGTTTTGTTTTATTTAATCTAATTTAGTTTAATCAAATGTAATTTAATTTAATTTATTTTGTTTTATTTTATTTTGTTTAATTTAATTTAATTCAATTTAATTTTTATCTTATTTCATTTTGTTTTACTTTATTCTATTTTGTTTTGTTTTGTTTTGTTTTGTTTTGTTTTGTTTTATTTTATTTTATTTTATTTTATTTTATTTTATTTTATTTTGTTTTGTCTTGCTTTGTTTTATTTTATCTTATTTTATTTTATTTTAGCCTTTATCTCTGAATGCGTGTATTTTTTTATGGCTCTTTTTTCATAGCCAACCCTTGAAAATGGAAATAGAGTATGAGTCAGCCTAAACGAAAACAAGGCCAAGGTTTCATTTGTGATACAAGATTCTGTCTCACAATTTTTTATTTTTTAATCACTCTTGGCTCTAAAAAGATATTTTTTTCTCTCTCTCACTGCTTGAATATTCAGTTGCATTGACTATGGATGTGATAAAGAAAATTAAACAAATCCTTAACTAAAGTAAACGTAAGTGTCTTACAAACAAAAGTTCTGTATTTAAAATCCTAATCTTGCCCGACCATCATGGGTTTACAAGACACTATTACAATATTGTTGTAGTGATCAATCCAAAATACATATTATCTTACTGCTCAGTCCCAAACAAAATAATTTGCCTTTAGTCCCAGCTCTGACAAACAAAAAGGTTCTACTTCTGAAACATAACTCAATTTTTTTATGGTCATCCAACCAAAAGGAAATAAGTGGAGGTCATTTTACTAAAACATACATCCCTTATGTCGTCATAGGCAGGACAGTAAAATGAACCTAATTCCCAGATTATTGTTTCTGATGCATTAACATGTAAGATTCATTTTAATATTGTTGATGCTGGTCAGGGTGGAGCTTAATTTGATTACTTACTGCACAGTTATGTAGATGAGTCGTCCTTTAACAAAGCATTATATCTTATAAGCTGATCATATACTTCATTGTAAAATCTGAATCTGAAGCTGTCAGGTAAATGTAGTGTAGTGAAAAGCACAATTTTCCCTCTGAAAAGTAGAAGCATAAAGTAGCATCAAATAGAAGTCCTCAAGCAAAATATGTACTGTAAAAGTACTTACTTTGCACCACTGGTAAAAGTGTAATCACAGTATGAATCAAGCAGAATAACAGGCTCAAAGTCTGTCTTGAATTTGGGAAGAGAATGATTAAGACAAGGTTGAGATACAATCCTTGGAAGCAGGAGCTTTGGAGCACGAAGGTGCAAAGAAAAAGAAAATGTAACCCCCTTATAACCCCTAAATTGAAGGAGAAGCATAAAATAAGAGGATGAATTAGTCCCCATGTGTTAATGTGTATGTTACCTGTGTAGTGCTCCACCAGCTGCTGAACTGTGTCAAACTGTGATCTCGTGGTGATGTAGTAGCCACCATTGTCTAGTTTGCGGATCTTATAATGCTTGACGTGGTCTCCCTTGTTGTCGTCCCAGTCACGGATAGACAGAGAGTAAGCACCTGTAAAGAGAGAGGAGAGGAAGAGGGAGGTGAATGAAGGAGGGGAGAGTTGGGGGAGAGGTGAGAGACAGAAAGAGAGAGAACAGGAAAGTTTTCACATATTTAGAGCAGCGAGTCTCTATTAAGAGTGAGTGTGGCCTCATTACCTTTGGTGGTCTCGCTCTCTCGTATAAGGAAAGTTCCCCTCTGGTTACCATGGCCCAGCAGCTGTCTCTCCGCATCCTTCCTCCCCATCTTCCCAAAATACCACCTGTAACCATGACAACAGCACATGGGTCACCACAGCAACAGCACACATCCTGTGACCTCTGCCCTAGGACTACATGTCGATTATCTGTCAGTTTAAACTCGTAGCACATGTAGTTTGACTTCTGTGTGTGTGTGTGTGTGTGTGTGTGTGTGTGTGTGTGTGTGTGTGTGTACTCACTCTTCGGCCTGTATGGAGTCGACAGGAGCTACGTAGTTGGAGGGGATGTAACCTGAGTTGCCTGTGTCCAGAGAACGAGCCTCCCACCAGTCACCCTCTCTGCACAAAAGCACACACACAAAATGTGAGCTTGCCTGACAACATTAGTCAGCTCACGATTTGATACGACACATGATGCAGAGTTTGTAGCTCTATACTCTAATTCTACTTTCAACAATGTTAAAATTAAAAGGAACAATGACAAAACTGTGCTTCATTAAAATGAATTGAAGAATAAAAGGTGTCTAGACGACGATAGAGAAGATGAAGAGCAAATGTGTGAAATTGCTGGAGCAACGGCAGCTTTAAACACCTGCAAATTTAAACTTCAGCATACAAAGTGATTTTAGATTTCCGGTGTAGGACAAGAACACTGATCAAGAGCACGAGCTTGTCATCATCGCCGGCAGCAGTTGACACCTCTGACAGTTCACAGTGTTAATGGGTGACAGTTAATTGCAGCTTGTGGCGCGTAATGTATGCAAACAAAATTAACTACCTTTTGGGAGTCAAAACTGACCTCATTTAAAGTGACAGCTCAACACAAAATCAAAAATACATATATTTTATCTTACCTGTAGTGCTATTTATCAGTCTAGATTGTTTTGGTGTGAGTTGCTATGTGTTGGAGAAATGGGCCATAAAGATGTCTGCCTTCTTTTGGATATAATGGAGCTAGATGGCACTCAGCTTGTGGAGCTCAAAGAGCCAAAAAATAACATTTGAAAAACTTGACAGTAATGTCTCTTTCCAAAAATCATGACCCAATTACTAAGGACAATTCACAGACCTTGGTGTGAGCAGTTTAATGCAGGAACTATTTTCTTTCTACTAAACTATACTGGCCAACTGTATCACCGTGCAAAAGGAAGCGTGCATTGACTCATGTTTGTGACAGTGCGATATGTAAACATTAATGGCGTCCTCCTGTGCTGAGCTGTAATGTAAGCTATCTCATTGGTGCTAAGTGAGCTAGCAGTAGCAGTATTTTTTTTTATCATAGACTGTCCCTTTAAGACATTTAATCCATATAGTTTGAAATCATGTTTCAGCTCCAGATGCATTTGGTCGATTACAATATTCTATGCCACAATCCTGTACAGAAATGTTATGAAAAGTTGTATTTGGGAACATTTGTACATACGTGTTGTTGATGATCTGGAATTTCTCTCCTTTCTGAAAAGTGAGGTCATCTTCAGTGCGAGCGTCATAGTCATACAGAGCTATAAAGAGAGTGACTCCACCACCTGCACACACACACATAACACAGATACACATGAACGCACACAACAAGACACACACAACAATCCGTTTAAAGTTATACACCGACTATCATGTAGGGTTTTACTGTTTTAAATGACCTGAAGGATACATTAAAGGTACATGAAAATAGTTATTGAAGTCAGGATTCCTCCTGTCCACAGTGGATGTGAGGAGATCCCTTCATTGCACGATTCCAGTGTAAGAGATGAGGGGCAGTCTGAGTTATACTGTACAAATCAAATGGGTATCTTCCAAAGTTACAGTCTTCTTAGTACCTCTTTATGTTACTATCCCAGTCAGGAAACACAGATTGTACTTTGAAAGTTATCCATTAGATTTGTCTAAATGAGACTGCTGAAGCCTAAATGACTGGATTTTAAAATGCATTTCTGCACAAAACCTCCATCGCTTTTAATAAATTGCACTATGAGGAAAACTCTTCAGGGCCAGTATGGACAGGAGCAATCAATAACTCTTTCAACGTAGCCTTGTTTGTCATATTTATATAATATTCTGAATCATGTTTTGGTGGAGAAACATCACAGCGTACCATCAAGACTCTTACAAGATATATTTATCTGATCTTTATAGTACCAAAGATATAATTTTAAGATAAAAACAAATGTCACTGAAGAAGCCCTGGGTTAGAAATCTATACTTGTTAATATGCATATTGATTTTCATAATATAAGATCATTATACTTGCACGCACACACACACACACTGAGTCCTACTTGCTATACCTCCAGGCCGCTGGTGTGTGTTGCTGTTTGGGAAGATGGTGCTTGAAGAGAAGCCCTTGTTGAAGTCTGGGATGGTCTGAGTGGGGTCGGGACAGTAACGGCCTGGAGTCAAGGCCGAGGACAACCCTCCATCTGCGTTGCTAGGAGACTGATCCGTAACGTCTACTGCTGCTGTTGATGTTAGTGCTGCCTTGGCGGACTTCTTCTGCTTGCAACAGGTACACCCCATAATAACCACCACGGAGACAGCGTCTGTGAAGGCAAGCAGAGTTAAAGAAACATGGCACAACTTTGTCAGTATGTAAAATGTCAGTTTTACTTCTCTGCGTTGCTGCTTGATGCTGATGATGATTAAAGCTGTATGCAGTTTGTAAAACCATTTTACTTGGTATAAGTACAACACAATAATCTTTAGTAACAATGTGTTTGTTTAAAAGTTGGTTCAGAATTTAAAAGAAGTGCCTAGTATGAGTTAGGGGCTGGCAGGTTGTGTCTGAGGTTACTAAGCAACCCTAACTGTATCATAGTCTATTTGCAGGGCTGATCTTCTTCCAGGCACTGTTTATAAGTATGTGAGCATATGGTCCTACATTTCCCATAATGCAACTTGATAACATTTTCCCTTAGACCACTGCTGCCTGATAAACAAACACCCCAAACTCCATACATCCAGTTTGCAACAACAGCCCTCTGTTAAATTATTTATATTTTCAAACCTGGATCCTGTTTCCACCAGACACCATTTAAATAAACAGTCATTTTAGTGTGTACAGAGCCATCATGATTTCACATCTAACTGGGTGAATAAAGGATTTATTTCAACTAAACCAGAGTTGGTGATTGGCAGAATAGTGGAGAGACAAACCAAGATGGCTTCTGTGAGTTTTCTTTTGTTTTTGTCGACTTTAAACGAAGAGCGTTTTACGATGATAAAATCATTGTTTATTTGAATGGAGTCTGGTGGGTTGGGTCATGGTGAGTTTGTGGCTGTTTCTGGTTAAACAAAAAAGATTTTAAGGTCTATTTCTGAAGGGATACTTTCCATAAATTCTCTGACAGTAATAATCTAGGCCTGTAAGTGGCAAAAGCAATCACTTTTAGTGGACGTAAAATGACGGTGCAAACATGCCCTAAGGGGTCTCAATTAATACTGGATCGGTTTCATAAACTGTTGTTCCCATTAGTCACTAGACACAAAAAAAATGGGAAAATAGAATAGAAATCTCCTCCAGTCACAGATGGCATTATATAACTGTCTTCACAGTAAACCTGACTTCATGTGTAAAATTGATGGAGTGTACCTTTAAGTACAGTAATGACTCAACTACCCAATTAATCATATTATCAGTGCTCCACACATGATAGAGATCATTTTAAAATTACTTTAAATAATCTAAGTCATGTCTACACAACCTGAGTTTTCAAACACAAGCTGATAGAAAGTGAAAGCAACACACATCAACAGCACACAGGAGGTCACTAAACTGAGGAGAACTGTCGAGAGAGAAGCAACAAACTTTAAATAAAAAAAACTCAACTTCCCTAGAGCAGGAGGAGGAAGAGCGGAAGTGAGAGGTAAGGCGGGAAGGAGAAGTTAACTTTTTCCTCACCTGATGTCTTCCTCAGTCAGATCATCTGTCAATCACCATCGCCACTGGAACAAAAAAAAAAAAAAGGAGGGGAGTAGTGAGTGACAAGGGGCGGAATGAGAGAGCAGGGCAGGAGAGGATGAGTGGCAGAGCACCGGAGAGGGAAAAGGTTTTGGAGGATGTGAGAGAAAAGGCTCAAAAGCGTTAAAGCATGAATAAAGAGATGCGTGAAGGGAAACGCGAGGAGACAGAGAAGTTCGGAAAAAAAAACAGAGACAGCTCAAGATAAGGAGAGACAGAGAGAGAGAGAGATGTGAGGTTAGCCACTTCCCTTTTTGCTTTGCAGTTTCGAGAAGGGGTACTCAGTCATTCTCTTCTCTCTGGTCAACAGCTGTGTGTGTGTGTGCGTGGGTGTGTGCGTGTGTGTGTGTGCGTGTGTGTGTATGTGTGTGTGTTTGTGGTGAAAGAGACCTGTAAATGTCATCACTGGACAGAGATAACTGACACAAAGTGACAGTCACTGACAGTGTGAAATTTGTTTCACAAAGATCATTATGTGCACAGCTTGTACGCAATCCTGACTTCCAGTTTTGAGCGGGCCGCAGTGCTTCAATAGAGCAAAAGCTGGTGCCAGCATCAAGAGGAAATAACATACAGAGAGGACTGTAAAACATTTTAATTGCGTGCTGGCTTTCCTGATCAACACGAGTCTGTTTTTTTTTCACTATGATATCTGCAGGAAAACAAATCTGCGTACTGCTAAGTGCCAGTGTGGACATTCTTCAAGCGCCAGTCGACAGTTTATTAGGCACACCTATCTTAAAGCAAAAGTTTGACATTTTGGGATATACTATTATTTGCTTTTCTGGTGAAAGGATTTATAACACTCGTTTCTGTACAGTAAATATGAAGCTGCAGCCAGCACCAAGTTAGCTTAGCTTAGCATAAACACTTGAAAAGGTACAGTCACACTGAGGCGATATCTTGGCTGAATGTAGGAAGTGCTGGGTGTGATGCACACGGAAAGCTAGTTTGCTAGCTAATGTTAGCTAGCTTGCAATATATACAGTGAAATATGTTACTGATACAGTTTCCATTGTGTTACATTCCATCCCTGTCTCTGAGCTCACCCAGCCAGACAGCATCTCTCATTTGGGACAGTTTGTATTTTTCATGACCAGTATCATACAATATCAGCTAGTTAAACACAGCGGCAATCAATATGTCCTCCACACATACTTCTTTGCCAATGGTACAGGGCATGACTTAGCTGGCCAAAGCTGAACTCCACGTGATGCAAAGAAACAAATTTGCTTTGCCACTGGACGTGAATGTTTTTTCACCCTTTCGCTCACAAGGTGAAGACAAATATTTGTTATAATAACTTTGGTCATGTGTGACTGCGCTCAAACAGGGATACTGGCAGGCCTAAAGGGCCCTAATGTTGTGTCTCATTTGTTTAATTAAAACAAAAACAAGCCACTCCTTTAAATGATGCAGTCTCATTCGGGCTGGGCGATATGGAGAAAATATAATATTACAATATCATTGACCAAGAACCTCAATAATGTAATTGTGACAATATTTTTAAAAAAATCTTCCATAATGTGGATATATTGACTCAGTGGGTAAAGACAAATAATAGAACAGACAGAACAGTCTGATGAGTTCATAAAATTACATCACTTTACTGTAACGCAGCCTTTAAAACCAGGAAAAATATCCAAAATCTAAGACGATATCTAGTGTCTTACTATAGTATCACTATAATGCTCTGCAATAAATCTACATTTACAAACATTATGACGTTGAGTTTTTGTTGAAACTGTTTTTAAGGGGTGCAGATTCATTTACAGCTGAAGCAATTCATCATATAATCGATTAATTGATCAACAGAAAGAAAAAAATCAGCAAAAGTGCCAGAAATCCCACATTCAGTTTTGGTCGCACAAAATAAACTATTTAATGATGTCACTATGAGTTTTAGGATTTTTTTATAAGTATGTTTCACTTTTTTTCCGACATTTTAAAGACATTTCAATTGATTGGCAGATTAAAGGTCCAGTGTGTGGGATTTAGGGGGATATACTGACAGAAATATATATAATAAGTATGTTTTCTATAGTGTATAATCACCTGAAAATAACAATTGTTATGTTTTTGTTACCTTAGAATGAGCTGTTTATATATTAGGGTTGTCACGATACTAAAATTTCAAACTCGATATTGATACCCAGGAAAATATTCAATACTCGGTACCATTTTCAATACAGCAGCAAAAAATTAAGAGGCATGTCATTTTTTAAATAAAGATCAGAACAGTAACATCAATGATAACAACAAAAAATCCCCCCAAAATAAATAACAACCAGAAACAAGATCTGTCCATACAAATGTATTTATCTACAGCCCTGTTTATTTTCTGTGCTTCTGGTGAATTGGCACCATATTTTCATTGCTGATCAAATAGAGTTGGTAGTTTAGGCTCAGGATGCTCCTGTTTCTACCTCACTGTGATCAGAGAACCAGGGGTTACGGGAGAAACCAAACGTTTTTTTCAGCTTCAATCTGTGACTTTTCAGTTAACATAACTTTTCAGACACACATAATTGTGTTGTCCTGTTAAACTAACATTGTCTATTAATGTTACAGACGGGCATGACTGATAAAGTTTTCTGCTTAGCTCCCACATTAGCGTTAGAAGTTATATTTTAGTTTGATGCTGGCGACACCAGCTGCTCAGCTGCTAGTGAGGGGAGGGGCTATACCTGCCGTCTGCAGCGTGCTGTGTTCACTTCACTAAATATTTCCAAAGAGCGCTTTTTCCTTTATCATTTTTGACCAAAACTGGCTGCTCTGATCCTCCTGCAGCTGCGCTGGCCATATTACAGCAACAGAAATGTGTGCATGCATGCACAGCGTCGACAACAAGCCGGGTTGCAGTGAGGGCTCTGTGCCTGCCAGACGCTGCCTGCACAGCGCGTGTCCGTCGGACCCGTCGTGCCCACCAGACAGGCGCTGAGGTGGCGTGCACTATTAGTATCGATACTTTTGTAAATTAGTATTGTATCCCAATACAGTGTTTGAGTATTGATAATTTTCAGAGTATCGATACTTTTGGCAACCCTATTATATATACAGTACATAGGGAGCGGGTCGTCATCCACAGAGAGTGCATCATCTTTCTACAGTCGCCCAAAACGGACAGACTAAACACTAGTTTTTGCCTTTTTGCATCAGCCCCTCTGTGACAAGCTGAACGGCGTTGTAAAAACACTTTAAACCACTTTAGACCACTTTAAATCTCCAAGGCCAACTGTTTTGGAAAGAAAGTAACCTCTACGGATCATTAGGTTCCCTGCTAAAAACCTCCTAAATGTCTGGATCTGGATCTGAAGTTATCAGAGTAAGGAAAAGGAGAAGTTTTCAGCTGGTTGCAATCTGCAACCCTCACCATTAGCTGCCACTGAATGCTACACACTGCTCCTTTAAACAATAATGAAAATAATCTTTAAATTCAGCCCTAGATTAAAATTCAGAGTCAATCTGGAGGCTGTAGCTTCTGATATTTAGTTTAATGTTATTGATATAATTCAGTTACACAAAATTTTAGAATTACTTGTCTGTATGATGCAATAAAACCCAACAGCACCACAAACTACAGCCTCAAAAACTGACTATAAAATTAATTCAACGCCTCTCTAAAAGTCTCAACTAAACTGAACATTATAACCTTCATGAAGGTAGAATTTATAGCAGAGCTGTTATATTAGACTGCATTCATTGTACCTATACTGTAGGTGCCCTCAATAAACTGGCAACTTGGTGTAAAGCGGCCGTAGGATTCAAACTGGCAACCTTTCATGCTGACTGACCTCCAGGCTGTAGCCTCCCCACCTACTGAGGAATGTGAGGGAAGTCACACACAGGAAGAACAATACAGGTTGTGGCAGGGAGCAACAAAAAAAAAAAGAGTAAGTAATTCACTTTCATTATGAAAAAACACCAGAGCTCCCAGTTGACAGCGCAAGGTTCGTCCCATCCACCCAACAAATTCCCCCAAAATTCCTTTCAATCTTTACAGCAACAAAGGCTATTATGGGCGACATCCAGGAGAGACTGGAGCAAAATATGCAAAAATGTTATGTGTGCACGAGCCCGCACGCACACACACACTCATTCACTATCAGGTCAGCCATCAGGAGAGCTACAGGAAGTTAGCCCTGTTAGAGTTTCCTGTCCACCCTTTGGATAGCTCCCCCCTTTTCCTGGAAACTGAGGACAGAGTCCACACACACACACACACACACACACACACACACCAGGCAGCTGCAGTGCAACAAACACCCTGAACTCACACATCTTCCTCTCTGTTGCTGGTTCTCTCTTCTCCGTGGCTACACCCCTGCACTATCCACCCTATCCCTGACTTTCTAATAAGCTTTAGAAAGGAGAAGTGACAGTGGGCCTCCTCCCTTTCATCCTTATCTCACCTCTGCTCTTTCTCTCATCTCATCTTTTTTCTGCTCTTCTAAGATTGGCAGATGACCTCAGCACAATAACAGGGATATACAGTACATACACACACACACACACACACACACACATACACAGAGAACTGTGTTGTGGGACGGCCTTACAGTCATTGTTCTCTGTTGGGTTCCTGTTGATCATATTTCTGTCTTCCTCTCTGCACACAGAAGCTGCTTTAATTCGTAAATAGCACCTGATAATTCAATTGACGAGAGGTGTTTTCACACAAAGGCAGCATTTCAACAGTAAAGTCACACATGCAGCAAAGTGCACGGCCCACTGGACAAAGGCTTCACCAATCAAGCATGCACAGAGAGCAGAATTAAACATGCACGTGTGTATTGCCTCACCTTTGTCTGTGCTTTATGATATAAATTAGGTTTCTCTTTCAACCAGCTTCAAACATATAAGGTACCAGAGCAAAGTGTGTATGTGCGTGTGTGGGTGTGTGGTGGTGATGGGTGGTACGTTGGCGGAATTGGCACACTTTGCACTTGTTGCTACTTTATAGGTGTTTTGTAAAAGAGTCTGGCTATTACACCAGAGTAATTTAAAAACAGCGTAAGTTCCTCTTTGCTTCTTGAAACTAAGAGACAAAATGAGATGTAAAGCATGAGAACAGCATGTAAAGCAGACAAACACACACCGTGCTCGATTTTTGCAAGAGTTAAGCTGTGACATGTAGTCTGAAATATAAGATAAGATAGGATACACCTTTATTGATCCCACAATTGAGAAATTCCAGTGTTACAGCAGTCAAGGGGAAAGAGTCAGATTAAAGATTTCATTAATTAAAAACTTAAAAAACAACATATGCAAAAATAGTACAGAAAATATAAGAAACAGCAATAAATAATGATGATAATAATAATAATAATAATAATAAAAATAATAATAATAATAATAATAATAATAATGAGCAGTGGATAAAAAGTGAGCAATGGATTAAAGTGAACATATTTAGTGCAAAGTGAATATTGTATGTGCAAATAAACAACAACATGGGGGACAGCAATGCTCATAGTGGTGTTTATAAAGTGTCCATAGTGTCCGAAAGTGTCCATGGTGCAGTTTACTGTGAGCAGTGCTGGTTATGTAGCCTGACAGCAGCAGGCAGGAAGGACCTGCGATAGCGATAAATATGTCATTAGGCAATGAAAGATGTAGTGATATCCTTGCATACAATGTTTAAAAAAAAGGTTCAGTCATGTTGCCTTTAACCTTATCTAAACTATGTTAAGCCTCCTGCCACCAGTAACCTGCATATGGTGTAACAATAAAATGGCCCAGTCATTATTTCTCCATGATATAATTACCATGAATGCTTGCCTCTTGCCACAAATAAAACAACTACTTTTCAGCAAACTCATTCCTCAGATATATCTCTGTATATTAGCTCTGTTATCTGTTTCAAAACTTCGCTGCACTGCTCACTGTCGCAGCAGATTTTTATAGCAGCTGGCAAGAAGAAATAATTAGAATACAGAAGCAGCTTCCTCTGGTGGGGACATGCGTGGTATTGGTTTGCTGAAACTCTGTCTGCAGCAACAGGCCCTCCGGCAGTACAGACTCATCTTTGTTAGACTATAAGCATCAGTGTTCATGCCAGTGACAGTTTATGCAAGGGTTGTTACATAAAACTTCTTACCTAGCCCTAATGGTATGATGACATACAAATAGTTTGTTATTTGTTTACCAAAGTTTTGAAATATCCACCTCCGCCCAATACAATGGAGGTGAATTTAATTTTGTTATTCACAAACTTGAAATACTTTCTACCAAAAAAGTTGACTTTAGAAAATCTGCCCTTGATCAGATCAGTGGATTTTCCAGAGTAACGGGTAAACTGTCTCTGGGGAGAGTTGTCACTGCTTCATTTTTAACTTTATCTCTCAGTGATGTGAGTACTGTAAATTTAATTTACCTCCATAATTGAAATGGGTTGGAGGCAGAAATCTGGATATCTAAAGACGTGGACAAATGAAACCAAAACTAAATGCATAGATGCTTCTTTTTCTTTTTCTTTTTTAATTTACTTAACCAACCCTTTGAAAAAAAGCAGCAATGAAAAAGGTATTTTGATCAAGCACTAAAATAAAAGTAGCAATACTGCACTCCATTACAAATGTCCTGTGTTCAAAATGTCCTTAAGGTATAGAACTATTATCAGCAGATTGTCCTTAAGTAAAGGTATAGAAGTATTATCAGCAGAATGTCCTTAAGTAAAGGTATAGAACTATTATCAGCAGATTGTCCTTAAGTATAGGTATAGAACTATTATCAGCAGATTGTCCTTAAGTAAAGGTATAGAACTATTATCAACAGAATGTCCTTAAGTAAAGGTATCTATTATCAGCAGATTGTCCTTAAGTAAAGGTATAGAACTATTATCAGCAGAATGTCCTTGAGTAAAGGTATAGACTATTATCAGCAAAATGTCCTTAAGTAAAGGTATAGAACTATTATCAGCAAAATGTCCTTAAGTAAAGGTATAGAACTATTATCAGCAGAATGTCCTTAAGTAAAGGTATCTATTATCAGCAGATTGTCCTTAAGTAAAGGTATAGAACTATTATCAGCAGAATGTCCTTGAGTAAAGGTATAGACTATTATCAGCAAAATGTCCTTAAGTAAAGGTATAGAACTATTATCAGCAAAATGTACTTAAGTAAAGGTATTGACTATTATCAGCAAAATGTCCTTAAGTAAAGGTAAAAGGTATTGACTATTATCAGCAAAATGTCCTTAAGTAAAGGTATAAACTATTATCAGCAAAATGTCCTTAAGTAAAGCTATAAACTATTATCAGCAAAATGTACTTAAGTAAAGGTATAGAACTATTATCGGCAAAATGTCCTTAAGTAAAGGTATAGAACTATTGTTAGCAGAATGTACTTAAGTATGGAAATTTTATCTGTAAGGTGTACTCGAAGTACCTAAAGTAAAAGTGCTGGGTGGTATACTGCTTTAACCGATACCAATGCATAGCTAAAACAACAGCTGTAACTCTTAAATAGGCATCAAACAGCGCTACGTTCACATTTAGCCTTGTTAAAGAATAATATGAAAAAGCAATTGTTAGGGTATAAAACCAACGATCTGACCTGATAGTCAATTACTCACCATTTTACGTTGAATTCATGAAGAAAACCTTGTTTTACTAGCATGCCTCTAGAATCCAAGAACTGAGAAACTTCTTGATGAGTTGAAGTACAACAGCAAAACTGTATCAAAACATTAGTTCACAAACTCTCACACAACTCCTGCAGTATGATCTCAGTCTCATCTACCCAGTCGTGTGCTCACTACTTCTCAAACAAATGCATTTCTGCATAATCTTACTATTTAAAACACTTCTGTATTAACAGCGTCACGCATGGACGAGTAGTGCGCCTGGCCAAGCATGTGCGTTTGAGCTCTTCAAGCGAGGATGTTTGGCTGTTGCTAAATGCAGCCAGTTCATCAAGAAGTTTCTCTGTTTTGGATTCTTTGTTTACCACAGAGGCATGCAAGAAAAGTTTTCTTCGTGAATTCAAAGTAACACAGGGTGAGTGATTGATATACAAATGATTATTTTGTGGGTGAAGTGTTCCTTTAATCTAGAATAATGCAACATGTTTGTATGTAGAATCCTAATCTGAAAATTAACAAATACCTTCAGTGTATCTGGGGAATAAAAAAGTGGAGTCTCCCTCTGAATTGTAGTGCAACAGAATTATAAAGTAGCATTAAATGGAAATAACACTCAATAGTAAAGTATAAGTACCTCAAAATTATATTTGTAAACTCTGTGACAATATAAGGAAGCAAATAAATTCTGGCCCACAAAGCATTAGCACGCATTCAGTGCACTCTTACAAAATCACAATAACATCACCCTTCATCGTCACGCTCGCAAACATCCAAATCCAAATGACACACCCTTTCCTGCACAGTGGACTGCAGATAAGCTGCTCCCAGCGGGGGAATTCACTGCGGGAACACAGAGAAACACACACACGATTGTTCAGATCTGTTGAGTTTCTCTACTTTTACACCAGTTCTTTCCAGACTTTCTCCAGTCCTCCTCTTTTCATGTTCCTCCATCTCTTTTCTTACCCATCTTTTATTCCACGCTGTGACCCTCTCTCTCATTAGCAGGAAGCCCCACAGGATGCAGAGGGTGAGTGGAGCAGGAATGATAGGACAATGGGAAGCAAGCTGTCACTGAACCCTCACACGCATAACACACACTCACAGAGAAAATACACACACACAGAGAAGGGAGCGGGAGAGAAACTGGATGGGGGGTGGGGGCAATGGAAAAGTAAGGTGTCTCGGCCATTGGGACGTCCTGTTTCCACATGATGTCATCACATCCTCCAGATACAGGAGTGAGATGGCTTGTTGGAGGGCATGCATAACTTATGTTACAGAAGTTAACCAATCTAATCCTGTTTGTAAGCACTCAGGGCCCGCACCTATGGGTGCAACAAGAAGAGGAGTCTTCCTCAGGTTGTATCAGTGGTTGACAACAGCAAAGCGCCTGTTTGAAATGACAGATGTAGTTAACGCCCTTCGTCCAGGGGTGTCCAACATCAGGCTGCAGGCATGGGTGGATTATAAGACAATGGGCCCCTGGGCACAGATATGTAATAGGGCCCACCACCTCCTCGACAAAGGAGCAAGACACACAGATTTGCATCCTTTTGTGATTTTGTGTCTCTTTGTAGTCATTTTATGTCTCTAAGTTTGTCTTTGTAGTTCCTTTGCATTTTCTGTGGCCATTTTGAGTTGAGTCTCTTTGTGGTCATTTTGTGTCTCTTAGTGGTCATTTTGTCTCTATGTGGTCATTTTGAGTCTCTTCCTGCCATTTTGAGTCTCTTCGTGGCCATTTTGAGTCTCTTCGTGGCCATTTTGTGTCTCTTTGAGGTCATTTTGTGCCTCTTTGTGGCCATTTTGTGTCTCTTTGTGGTCATGTTATGTCTTCTAATGGCCATTTTGCGTCTCTTTGTGGTCATTTTGTGTCTCTTAGTGGTCATTTTGTCTCTATGTGGTCATTTTGAGTCTCTTCGTGGCCATTTTGAGTCTCTTCGTGGCCATTTTGAGTCTCTTCGTGGCCATTTTGAGTCTCTTTGAGGTCATTTTGTGCCTCTTTGTGGCCATTTGTGTCTCATTGTGGCCATTTTGTGTCTCTTTGTGGTCATTTTATGTCTTCTAATGGCCATTTTGCGTCTCTTTGAAGTCATTTTGTGTCTCTTTGTGGCCATTTGTGTCTTATTGTGGTCATTTTGTGTCTCTATGTGGTCACTTTGTGTCTCTTTGTGGCCATTTTGAGTCTCTTTGAGGCCATTTTGAGTCTTTGCGTAGTCATTTTATGCCTCCCAGTGTCTCTTTGTAGTTCCTTTGCATTATCTGTAGTTAATTCGTGTCTCTTTGTGGTCATTTTGTGTCTCTGTATTTTGTTTTTGCCATTTGACATTTTGGAGGTGAAGGCCAGAGGGTCTTTGATACTTTAGGCACCTGGGCCTGTGCCTGGTATGCCCATTCGATAATCCATCCATGGCTACAGGGCTCATCTTGGATAAGTTCTCAACAGTCCCAGCCCTCAGCTACTTGGTGGGAAAGCTGTGTGACGATGTTGACGTCCATTTTTTAACCCCCCTCCCAAACTAAAAAACCTGTCCACACCTCCTTCCTTCCTGCCTGGCCCAGAGGCTAAAGACAGGAACTGACCTCGTAAGAAGAAACAGGAAGTGATGAAGTCCGGCCTTGGCCAGCCTAATCGCGTTTTTTCCCCATCCGACCCTTAAAATTCCACGACTTCACACAGACACACATGCCACCTTGAAATCAGTAATGAAACAAAGATTTATATTGATTACTTCGAGGAAGGTGGTTGATTGTGAAACCTCCCTGCAGCCTATCATGATGAAGGGATAAACATCTGACACATACTGTCAGACCACGCTAAAGCCGCAGAAACACTTCAGATGGATGAACATGTTAAAGAAACACCCAGCCCTGCCTTTTCCTCAAGGTGGTTTCCTGTAGGCGCATTGCCAAATAAATCACAGTCACATTTACTAAAGGAATATTCTTCCCCTGAAGAAAATTTAACACAGTCTGGCAGACGTGAGGCCTTCAGCCTAAATTACTTTCAGAATTTATCTGTCAGAGATTTGACAGAGGTGCAGTGGTACAGTTACAGACAGAAACACCAAGTTGATCCCAGCAGTCAACCACAAATCCAGATCTTATGCTAAGCTATTGTTTGACCCTTTGACCTTTTCACTTGTCGATGAATGTTCTGTAACTACAGCCTTATAAGTGATGATCCAAGCTTATAACTAATACGTTTTTATAGGAAGAGAAACCACTTCAAAGCTCTCATGATTAAACTCTGGTAAATTCCAGTCTTTCAATAATGCAACGCTGTCTGTTTGATTTCTAAATATCAGCTTCTCTGGTGTGCTTCAAGCATGAAGAGTGGAAGTACTGGTATCCGCACTCAATTAACTTCTCACAGGCAAACTACCCAAACTTCCTTTTATCGGACAGTAAACACTCCAGAGTTACCCAATTTTCAAAAACACTGACAACAGTCAACCAAGCTCAGCTACAGTCTATTTGAAAAAGGTACAGAGGGGCTGTGGTGGTGGGCTGTTGAAAATACTCAAGGTTTATGTGGTGCTTTCAGAGTCCTTTTACCTACCTGGGTTAAATCAACACTGCAATTTCTTAAGTCTCTTTCACAGAGATGTACTACAGGCAACTTCCTCCACTCATACAGAACAGAAAGTGAAAAAGTTCAAAGCAGAATCCATTTAATAAACAATGTGGGAAAACTACCTGTCCATATGTGCCATATTCTAGGTACATTTCCCACAGTTTGCCTTTAAATTATGAGCAGTGCTTATAAAACAACAAACCACACACTTTAAATATAACACAGTGACTACATGAGACGTTTTCAGACATTATATGATAAACAGAGCAAACATACCTGGCACAAAACACGTCGTAATCCCGGGGAATCCTGGTGTCCCGAGGTGAGTGACTGCGGTGTCCGGTTGGCTCGCGGAGAAAAGTCGCGAGCTACTGCGCTGAGCGAGTGACGAGAAGTGAGCGTGCGCCTCGTCCGGAAGACTTTGGGAGCGGACTTCAGGCGCGCAATGTCCACCCAGAGGAGCGCGCGGGTGTAAGGGACAGTCGACCTATTAGGATTTTATTTAATAGAAATAATAGTATTTTATCTACATTAGGAAAAGTGGACAACCAGCGTATTAATTGAGAATGTAACCTACCTCCAAAACGATTCTCCTGACACTGGAGTTTTCAAATCAAATTAGCTTTATCAATGATTTTCTCAGCTAAATTGTAAAAATAGTGGTAGCACGCGCCAGGCTACGTCACAATGAAGGGTTGAGCGAGACTACTTTGACAGCAAACACACTAAAAAGCACCAAGTTGAAGTTTTTGTGGAAGTAGGTGCAGCCTGCAGCCTGCAGCCGGCATACACCCAGAAAACCGGCAGTAACTGCTGCTGATTCAGTCTGGGTGTGATTTCACTCTGATGCCTGACATGCAGGGTGAGATGCGACACATGCACACCGTGGTGTGAACTACAGGAAGACTGAATTATATGTGTGACATCCGCGTACAGAGCCGGTAAGGTGACTGTTTAGTGCGCCTTTAAAGGTATGTCACTTTATTTCTCGTGCTGGTATCACTTTGGCTTATCAGGCACATTTCGCTGTAACTCAAGAGAGAGGTCAGGTGTATCGCCACTCTATTACAGTTCACCTTGAGGAGTGACTTGGCAAAGTAAACCTCTGTGCCATTACACATTTCTGCAAGTCTTTGTCTCCATCTTGTGGCGTGATGGTGAAACTCCTGCAGCAAGACACCCAGAAGTCTGGGCTTGTGTTAAGCTGTCTTGAGTTTCTTTGATTGTATTATAAAAAGAGAAGAAAAGAAGTCTTAAAATATATAAATACAGTCTATTATATTAGTCTTCAAATCAGAATACAAAGAGCAGATCACAAAGTATGTTTTGTTAAAGCCAGAACACCACAAGCAGCCGTTTTCATTTTGATAATAACTTTTTATTGTATATAAAAATACAAGTTATTCTGTGTTTTTGACCTCAGCCTGTGTGTGCTGCAGACACAGAGGCTGAGGCATTAGTAGTCATAGTGTGAACAGCAGCTATTTGTGGGTGATGAATTATAAGCTCGAACAGACGCCAAATAAACATTTGAACCACAATGATGATTTAATTATACCAGATCTGATTCCACCTGCATAGCTGGCATGGTGCATATCGATATGTCCGGGTGTGACAGAAGCACGTGCAAGATATTCGATATGTCCGGGTGTGACAGAAGCACGTGCAAGATATTCACAACAACACTTGAGGCTCAAGTGGAGGAAACAGAACCTGATAATCTTCAGTGCAACATAAGTAACAAATCTTAAATATCAAATATTCCAGTCGCAAAGCAGCATCAGAACATTAACACTGAAACACAAGATATGCATAAAGAGACATTCACTGTAGTGTGTGATGTGTGTGTGTGTGTTTGTGTGCGTGTGTATGTGTGAGATTGTCTATCAATGTTATGTATTGGGCTGTGATACATCACAGCTGGCTCAGCATCTGCAATAACATGAGTGAGCGTGTCATCTCATGTAGTGTGTGATGGCTCGTAAGGTGTAGAGAAGGGCTGCTTGTAGCCGTGCTTCCATCACTATAAGGTTTGCATGAACCTGGAGAAGGGAAAAAAAACAACAGCATGTCATTACCTCCAGGTTACTAGGTGACACACTTGCAAGTCCTGTCTGCAATTCAAAGCTTCCTCCTCTAATGACATTTAAAAAAGGAAGAAGAAAAAAGAGAGGACACGCTGAAATGTCAAATGATTCATTCTTTGTTGAGGAGGTACCAAAGAGACACGACCTGTTAAAATGTCAAATGATTCATTCATTGTGCGGCTGAAGAGGCCGGGTCAGGTGCGTGGTTGAACTCGTCCGTACCTTTTCGGAGTGTCTGAAGTGTCTCCAGAAGGCGTGGTAAATGCGTGCGGTGGTCTGCTCGGGGTGACAGGCCATGGTTTTAACAAACAGCTTCAGGGAGCGCTCTAACAGCACGTTCACGCTGCCGTAGTCGTAATCGTCGTAGCTGTGCAGGTACAATGGTAGAAAGTGAGTGACAAAGCAGAGACAAAACCCATTTGAAGGTCCAGTGTGTAGGATTTAGGGGGTATATTAGCAGATATGGAATAAATATAATAGGTGTGTTTTCTTTACCTTAGAATGAGCTGTTTATATACATAGGGAGCGGATCTCTTCCACAAAGATCGCTATGATTCTAGAGTATCCCCTGAACAGACAAACCAAACACTGGCTCTAGATGCGGCCAATCACATTTTTGTCGGCCACCATAGTTAGAAGCCCCTCCTTGACAAGCAACATTGATTTATTCAAGGTGACACTGCTTTATTTAGTGTTTTTACTGGTTTAAATCACCAGGTCCATTTTTGGAGAGGTAGAGACTTAAACACTGGGCTCATTCACACCAGGATAGTCCGTGGGACTCGGTTTGATTGGGTGGGGAATGCCGAAAAATTTCACACCTTCATTTGGTTCAGTTCACTTTCACACTGCACTTTTTAAGCGGACCAAACCGCCTGGACAACGTCATGCAGTTATAACAGCTGCTCGTTTGGGAGCAGTATTGCCCGAAACGACGACTGACCAGGAAGAAAAAAAGCATGAGGAAAAAGAAAACCAGGCTCATTGATTGGCCAGGACCGAGAATGGAAATCCATCCCCTTCAGCTGGCTGGGTCACCACAAAAACACCAAACAACAAAATGCACTGAGCTCTATGTCATTCCCTCTCTTTGGTTCACTTCCTCTCTTTGGTTCACTTCCTCTCTTTGGTTTGTTGGATACTCCGTTTGCATTTCCCACTGTAAGCGAACTGCACCAGGGTTCACTTGCAAGTGAACTGAGACCCCCAGTTTTCAAGCGGACCAGGGTTCGCTCATTTGGTCCACACCAAACTACAAATGAGCATTCACACACCACTCCAAACGAACCAAACTATCTGTGAAAGTGGACCAGGGTTTGTTTAAAGCGGACCAAATAGTGCCAGTGTGAATGCGTCCTAAAGGAATTCTAAGTGGTAGTTCACGCTTGGCACATTGGGGATGTTTCAGCTTGTTGGATCTGTAACCCCCACTGTAGATGCCACTAAATCCTACACACTCTTCCTTTAAAACTTTATTAATTACATGAATTGTAGTAGAGTGAGGAAACTGACCGTATCCCGTACAGACAGTGGATGTAGTTCCACAGAGCTTTTCTCAGAGTGTGAGTGTCCACACCTTCGTGCATGGCCATCCTGTGATAGGTCAGGTTGCTCACAACCTGCAGAGACATTTCTTAATCTCATTATAATATCAATCAATCTGATAAATAATTGTGTACAGCATTCTGCGGTCTGAACAAGATGCCAGGGAGTAATGTCGTGATTTGTTTGATTGGACATCCACTTCAACTTTTTGTGTTTTTCCCAATATTCTTCTGAAATTTGGTCATATTTATTTCCAAGTATTAAGTGCTGATATTTTTGCTGGGCTGTTTGGGGTGAAGACGACCACGCATCTCCTCGTTACAGGGTGCACGTCTATGAAGTGTGAGAAGACCAATTAAAGAGTATTTTTAATTTGAGTCATTTTAGAGGCTTGAAGGGATAAAAGTGTCCAGTATTTCACTAAAAAAGATAAATCAACAAAACATTGATTAAAGATAATTATAATGAACCCCCAGGCTTCAACAAGGTCAAAGGAGAGGGTACCTGGAATTTTTCATCCAGGAGCTGGCCCATGTCTGGTAGAAGTCTGTTGACCAGAGAGAAGCCGTGGTCCTCCCATGAGTAATCCTGCACACATCAGACGCCAACATCAACAAACACAAGTCTATGAAACTTAGCATGAACAATTAACAGGCACTGTATGCTGAAAAAAATGAAGAAATAACTTAGGAACATGTGTTGTGATCTGCAAACTATATAATCAACTTGACCATGCAGAAATGCTCCCAACTACCTGTGCTCTCATGGTGGGTGGGGCCTGCTCTCCTCTGGGGGCAAAGTCCTCGTATCTGAACTCTGGATCCTCCACCAGCCGCAGCACCAGGTCAGGTGGTGCTCCCCGCACCACCGCTAAACAAATGACAAAGAGGAAACAGTGAGTAAACAAGTGCCAACCAAGTGAGCAGCGGAGTGATGCATGGGCGTGTTTGTACCAGTTGGTATGATCTCGCTCCTCTCCCTCTCAAAGCGGGTAACCATCTCCTCCTGTGTGCACTCCTCTTCCTGCTGCTGCAGCTCCACCATCCTCTGCATCAACACCTCCACCTCCATCGCTCCTTCAACCAACTGGAGAAAATAAAAAGAGATTAGGGCTGGAATGACTACAATACTTTACACCTTACTTTACATACAATATTACTCCTTTTGACATTGTGAACTTTAAACCTGTCACACCTGTGGTGAAAATGGCTGCTTTACTCACCTCTTGCCTGCCGTCCTCATGAGCAGGGCTATGAGGGCTGTGAGGGCTGTGAGGGCTCCGAGGAAGGTGACTGGGTGATGGAAGCTGGTAGGTATAACCCCCAATATGGTCGGGTTCAGGGTTCAAGCCGCAGCCCCAGACAAACGAAGAGAGTGAGTGTGCGTGTGCCATGAGGACCACGACATTTATGAGTTCAGCCAATGACCAGCGAGGCTCTGCTCCAGGACACACCAGCTCCTGCAGGACAGAGGGGCAGGAGGTGCGTAGGTGAAGTTTCATATGTTAGGTTTACTGATTGGGAATTAGTGCTTGCCGCTATATCAATTTATCTGGTATACCCGTTTTACTTTCCTCCATGATATGACTTTTTCAGATGCCCATTTAAATGTGTACCACTCTTACTAACGATTGCAATTAATAACCCACCCTTACTCTCTTTCACGAGGCAAAACACACTGGCACAAAACAAAGTGTGACACACAAACAATTTGTAACGCAGCGGGTACAGCTCACTAGTTAACCAGGCAGCATGACGCAAACAGGCTGTTAGCAGCTTCAGCACAAGGACAGAAAAAAGAGACCAGAGATGCACTAGAAGGTGTGTGAATGCTGGGACTGCTGTTCAGAAAACTAGAGCTATATTGCAAAGTTTGTTGAGCAACTGTTGCCAGTGGTGGTAACACTAGCAACCTACTGGACAAGTGGACCAGCTCAGTGGCCTAGCGGTAGAGTGTCCACCCCGAGACTGGGAGGTCGTGGGTCCGATCCCCAGCCGGGTCATACCAAAGACTAGACCATTGCCTCCCTGCTTGGCACTCAGCATCAGGGGTTGGAAATGGGGGGTTAGATCACCACATGATTCCCGAGCACTGCACCGCTGTTGCTCACCGAACAAATTTCACACACTCAGGTGTGTGACAATCAGTGGGACTTTAACTACTGCATCACCTCTGCACAGAACATGTTGGAAAACCAAGAGCGAATGCTTTTAAGGTCGTCAGATTCAAGGTCGTCAACCTGCAGTGTCTGGAGCGTCAGTGCTAGAGACACTGCTTATGACAAGAAAAGCCAGTAATGGAGCGACACTACAAATGCAACAACAATCCGCCTATGCAAGGACATGTTGCCGCTGCAGACAGTAGAGACAGACAGGTTCAGGGCAGTGATTAAAGCACTGGATTCAAGGTAGGTCTCAGCAGGGTGAAAATACTTCATAACATAACATGAATTAATATTAGGCTTGTTTTGTACTTGGGCAGTAAAACATTTGAGATATGAATACTTAGATAATTCATATTATTGTAGGTCAGTTTATAGTGTTCACTATCTTAAAATATTTCTATTGAAAGGCTTATTATGTTCTGACACTGAATACAGAGGAGGATGAAATTAAATGAACACCTGACAATATAGTGCGCTGCAATGTCACAAAGGAAAGCACCAAAAAACTTCACAGAGGCTGTATTTATTAATGGACCGTGTATTACAGTAGCTTATAAATATATATATAGTGAGTGAGTAATTTCAGATTCAGCCTAAGTTAGAAATCCAATGTATTAAATCATATCACTATTATAATATGATGACAGACTGGGAGCAGGAAAGAGAGCAGGAGAGAGACACAGGGAGGTAGTGAGTGGGCGTTGTGTCTGACCTGGATGTGCTGCTGTGTGATGAGCCAGGGTCTGTGTGCCAGCAGCTTGTTGAGTGTTTGCAGGCTGCGGAGTTTGGGTGGAGCGTGCTTGAGGCCGCTGAGCCAGCTCTCGTCCCCTCCGGCCTCGAGGAAGCCCGCGCTGTGCTGCTGCACCAGGTACAAGCAATGGTGACGGGCCGCAGCCTGTGAAGCAAATCAGAAAGGGTACCCCGTCCATTAAAAACCATGCTCCATCAGCAGTCTGTGTACAGCAACTACATTATGCATAAGAACTGCCTGTGCTCATAAATATGAAAAGGGCTCAGAGGTTAAAGTAACACAGCTAAATTTTTCCACGAATAGATCATTTTGAGGTCTAATGAGTGGCATTTCTGAGGAGAGAGGGCAGCTAATGTGATGAATATATGAGGGATGAGAGTCATTAAATGTTTATGAGAGGATCACAGTCTTTGGCAGACTCTGTTAGTGGCTCGCTATGATACAGTAGCTGAATAACCCTCAAGCAGAGAGTGACCTGCCAAGTCCATTTTGCATCTGTCATCTTTCTCTTTAAGAAGACTGTTCAATTATTCCTGATTTTTAGATTCATACATCCTTAAAAAATCATATTACTGACTAGAAATTAGCATTTTTGTGCAATAGTTAACCTCAACCACTGTGGTATCCTTACATGTACCTTACTAATGATTGGGATATCTACAGAAATATTCCAGTTCCCTTAAATGAGCAGTGTGTAACATTTAAGGGGATTTATCAATTAGATAAAGCAGATTGCAACCAGCTGAAACTTTTCAGAGTTAGAATTCCTTCAGTGTAAATTGTTTAGAAGGTTTTTATCAGGAGCCATATTATCAGCAGAGGTCTCTTCCTCTCTTTAACAAAAAGGACCAGGTGACTATAACCGGTGAAGACACTGAATAATGCAGTTTCACATTACAAATCAGTGTTTCTCCGATGCGGTTTGACTCATCGCAGATAGGCCACCAGCTCAGCACCTGTTAATGTCTGCTCACCTACTTTCTCTGATAACTTAAGATCCAGACATTCAGGAGGTTTATATTGGAAGCTAAATCATCCACAGAGGTCTCCTCCTCTCCAAAACCAATGGACCCGATGATTTAAACCAGTAAAGACACTGATTTGAGCAGTGTCATGTCAGATCCAGACGTTCAGGAGGTTTTTACCAAGAGCTGAATTATCCGCAGAGGTCTCTACCTCTCCACAACAAACACCTGATGATTTAAACCAGTAGAAACACTGAATAAAGCAGTTTAGTGTTAAAAAAATTAGCGGGGGGGCTGCTCACTACTGTGGTCAACACGTAGATGTGAATGGCCCTATCAAAAGCCAGTGTTTGGTTTGTCTGTTCAGGGGATGCTTTAGGAACATGACAATCTTTGTGGACTCTCTCCCTATGTAGGTACGAACAGCTCATTCTAAGGTAATGAAAACACAACAGGTCTTATTTTCAGGTTATTTTACACTGAAGAAAACATACTTATTATATTGTGCTCCATTTCTGCCTATATATCCCCCTAAATCCTTCACACTGAACCTTTAAATGGTCTGTATCAGAAGAAAATTAGGTCTATCTGTACAGTTAAAAAGAAAGCAATGCCTTGAATGAAACAAATCATACATATACATATTGACATACAATATTAATATACTGACATTATACTTGCCTGATTTATTTAAACTTTGCCATGTCTTTAGAGTACACCTTTCAGAGCCTTTGATATATTAAGGTATGTCTAGAATTAGTAGTATCAGTATCAGTATTAGTATCGGTATCAGCATCAATATGTATTCAGGGAAAACAATTTATGCCATTCCTTTAATAGCCACTGAAACACTGAGGAGGCAATAATCTGTGACCCAGTTCAATGGTGCATCACCATGATGAGATCACATATAAAAGCTGCCTCAAGTCGTGTATATTACACTGTAAAATGTCTTAAAAAATAAAGAATAAGCCGACTATTTAACATAAGTAATTGTAAGAATGTGTTAGTTAAGTGATCATTTTAACAGCTCCAGCAAATAAATGTAGCACGCAGTTTGATTACAGTTCGTTAAGGATCAAGTGCTGACAATAATCATCACTGTCAGTGCTTGCTACTGTAACTGGCACACATAAATCAAACTTAATTCAATTTATTTTATTAGCTGCAGCTGTTTCCACTCAGTTAAGGCTTTGTGAGAGTTTCTGTTGGAAATGTAGAAAAAGCAGCAGTGTAGTGATAGCACCACTTCAGCCCCTGACCCGTCCCGGTCTGAATCCATTTAATAATTGTTCACTACAGCTGAACTGACTGGGACTGTAAAAGCAGTGGGCTGCAGTGAAAACAGCATTACAGCAACATTAAAATAACTGTATAACTGCAATACAGGTTTTGTTCCATTATTAGTGGAGACAGGTATGAAGGTATCACCATAAACAAAATACTAAGTGTGTGTAAAAAGAAAGAAATTATAAAAACACTTTGGCACGCTTGACTTGGTCACAGAAACAGAAAATAATAGCTGCAGAGTCTGCCATTACTTTGAATCTTTAGGCTATTAGTCATGCAATATCTAGCCTAAACATTAAAAGGATAGACTCCCTGTAACTGTGGCCTTTCAAAATCCAATTACAGGCCTTAGAGCGTTTACAGCTGCTGTTATTGCGGCCTCATTTGACACAAAAGAATTAACATAGATGCAAGCAAACACGAGACAAACACATGGTCACTGCCACTTAAACGCTTCACTCATGGGCTTATGAAGTACATCAGGAAGTAATCACTTTTTTGACATTAAGATTTAACCTGCAGTGCCACTGCTTGATACACCATGATGGAAAATCTAACCAACAGTTATCTCTTTATAGTAAAGGACAATTTTAATGTGCAGTGTGCACTAATATTATTTTGATGTATTTGTATTTCACCCTGCCTTATAACAGCTGATTGTGCATGTACAGATCTACAGTGTAAACAGCAAATACAGTGGTTTGTTTCTAAGGAACAATATAACTGATATTTAAAGGGATAGGTCAGATTTTTTGAAGTGGGGTTGTATGAGGTAATTCAGTGTGATCAGTGTATTGTCTATAGCAGATGTCAGTCAGCACGCCCTGAGTTCGGAGAAGCAAACAGGGGTACTGCCACAGAAGCTAAGCGATGTACTGCAGCAGGAAAATGTATTTCAGCTACCTAAAAGAATCAGCATCATTTTAAGTGTATGCTATAGGTAGAATATTTTCACCACTTTACCTAGCAAACAGACAGCACTTTGCGGCAGGAGTAGAGCCGTTATCTCAAAGCCACCAGACTCGTTTGACAGTAATTTTACCTTCCAAAACATGTCAGTTACTGGTCTACCACTGCCTCAATTTTGTTTGTTTCTGTTATTGAGTGACTGTGTTGAATCTGAACCAACCCTTGAAAACACCAAAGTCACACAATAACACAAGCAACTTGGCAGTGGTTGAGGCAGCGGTAGAACAGAAGCTCCTGGCCTGCAAGGTAACAGTACATTTTTTGTCGAAGGAGTTTGATGGTTTTGAAGACAGCACAGGTAACTGCGACAAGGTATAGCTGTGAAAATATTCTAAATATAGTGTACACTTAAACTGATATTAATTTTTTTAGGTGACTAAAATACGCTCTGGCAGCGCCCCCTCCTCACCAGCACATTGTTTAGCTTCCTGCCTGCTTCTCCAAAGTGGGGGTGTGCTGACCGCTGTCTACTGTGGGTAATACACTGACTATGGATATGAACCTTAAACAACCCCACTTAAAAAACATTCAAAAATTCCCTTTAACAATTTTTTACATCTGTTATGACGTGGGAGCATATTATATGTGGATAAATAATAAGACCAGCAATAACTTAGCAGAGCAAAACACAAATAAATGCAACAATGTACAGTGCTTGCATCATATTAGGGATCCAACACAGTTTCATTTTGATAGGTAACCCTGTTTAGTTACAATTCCTTATAACGCTATCCAGCTACAGTTAGTGATAAAAAGACTACAGTCTCATTTGGAGCTGACTGTATGGTTGTATTTAGAAAGACATGCTATACCCTGAGTACACTTTTACAGATTCTTGCAGCTCTGAAGCTTTGTGGCTTCTCATTTTGGGTGTTTCCCTTCCTGCCATTACCCATCCCTCTTAGATTCTGTTTTTGAATGTAGCATAGATAAAAAAACAGTCCATAAGTCAAATTTAGGAATTACTCAGTGCTCATAATCTAAAAGCAGGGATGGGAGGAGGATATTGGAGAACAGATATCGGATGAGGTGTGACATAAAGCTATTCAAAAAAATGTATTCATCTTTTATTTGTCTGAGACACATGGTTGTTCAATTTAAGATTGTACACCGAACGAACAGTCTTCAGCCACTTTATGTCACATGTTCTGGTCATGTCCTAAACCACTTCTTTTATGTATATTATTTAAAACTTTCAACAACGTTTGGACAGCTGGTTGCCCCATTCATGTCCATGGCAACTTTTGGAGTAACTCCTCTAGATGTTAACTTAAGTGGAGCCCAAACGGACATTGTTTCTTTCTGCTCACTGCTGGCCAGAAGGCTCATCCTGTGTAAATGAAAGGACTCTTCACCTCCAACATATGGACATTGAATTAAGGACATTATGTGTTATTTACAATTGGAGAAAATCAGTTGTTTTATTAAAGTATCAACTGCACGCTTCTTTGCTACCTGGCAAACCATTTTTAAGTTTTGTAGCTAATATGGAAGCTGAAAAATTGTAATGAAACATGTAATACTCCCCTACTTATGTCACACGTTAATTAATTTGTTGTCCCTTTTTTTAAAGTAATATTTCTATTTTGTATGTATAAATATTTTTGAATTTTTTTTATTTCTTTTTTTATACTTATGTATATATTGTTTTAAATTACATACAATTTTTGTCTTTTATTTCCTTTCGCTGGTCTGGCTTTCTCTGTGTGTTTCTGGGTTGGTGTGTGGGGTTGTTTTCTGTCCTCATTGGTTGGTTCTATGTTTGTTTGTTGAAGCTCTGTGCATCTTATTGAATTAGCAATAAAAATACCTTGTTTAAAAAAAGAAAGACATGCTCTGGCCGTCTTCCCTCCTTTCATGCAGGCAAAAAAATGGAACTCAAGGTCTACTAACATCAGAGACTTTGCCAGTCTGAAATAATGGTTTAAGAACACACAATCATGGCTTTATTAATAGCTGTCTTAGTTGGATAATGTCGGTTAATTCTTAAATGAAATGCTCCAACAAATTTGTTTCGTTGCTATTTATGCCGTGCTGTAGTGTACTATTGTCGTACATATTGGTTGTACAGGGACAACCACCAAACTATCAAACAACATGAGCTTCTCTAGCTGATGTTAATGACAACAGTCACTATGTACTTGCATGGGAGTCTTTGGAAACTGCTGACTCCATTTTATATTAAGTTGATTACGCAATAGTCAGCGTCATTTTGCGGATCTACATTTGAAGTGCTTTTTTATTGTGTCTGTTAAAGATATAAAGTAGGCAAAGTTCTACATTCAGGAGTGCACATGAGGCTCTTATTGCAGTCACTGATGTTGATCTGAAAGCTCTGATAGGTGTCTCTAGTTAACAATCATATACTTTAGTTTTCTTACCATAACAGCAATGTAATGTCTCCAGTGACGGGGCAAGGGGCCGTCCATTTCCAACAAAGCATGCTGAGTCCTCAGGAAGCAACTTAGGTAGGCAGGGTGCAGCGCCATCACCATGGTGATGTGGTCCACGCGACCCAAGGAAAGGAAAGATTCGATAAGGATGTCCTGGTCTGGCCCAGGGTCTTTTAACATCTGAGGAGCAGGAGCAAGACAAAGAACAAGTTGAAAATTGACAAACGATCTCCTAGCAGCTTGAGTCATATCATATTATATTTTTACTATGCTTGAGGACAGATTGGCAGGAATTCACTTAAAAAATGTTTCTCTTACAGCCGGACATGACACATCACTCCCACTTTTTCCAGTAGAAAGCTCAGGATGAGTCACATATGAAATCAGCATTTTTAGTCATGGGCTTTTGCAACATACTTCTGCTGTTGCCTGATGACATGAAGCAACAGGCAATGCAGTTTGCAATACACTGCTTATACTAGCACTAATTTGACTGTTCATCAAAAAGCCAGCCTACAACAAGCCCAGTAAAATCTTGGAATTAGACGGAGGACTTGTGAAACCACATCTCTCATATGGAAAGTGTCATCAATAAACATTAAAATGCAAAAATGAAATAAAAGGTGATCAACGTTATACACGGCCCCATGTCTCATTAAGTTTTACTGCTGGAAAAACCACTGCACTTTCTTATGATTTCACACCATCACAACATTTTGCTAACATGTACCTAGAAGACCATTTTAAACAAGTGTTGTCATTTGGAAATCAAATACAGCAGTTGATATATTTAATAATTGAGCGAACAAAAAGACATACACACCACTTTTGCAGGAATAAAGGCACTTGGACCCGATGCTAAAGCCCGAGGTACTTCAACTCCTTGTTCCTAAAATGGAAGACAGAGAGTTAAATTATACATTTTTAAAAAAATGACTAATTTAATTTCTGATTAATCTGATAATTATCCTCTCAACTGATCATTTAATCTATTGTATTTAATGTCAGAAAATGATGAAAAATTTGTGTCACAATTTCCCAAAGTCCAGGATATTGTCATTGAATTGATTTGTTTTGTCTGATCAGCAGCCCAAAGCGTAAAGATACTGAGTTCACTATCACATATGTCAAAGAAAAGCAGCAAAATCTCACAACTGAACAGCTGGAAAGAAAAATGACAAACTTATTATCAAAATACAGTCAAGATAGCTGCTGATTACTTCACTTTTGACCTACAAATTGATTCATCGATTTGCTGTTTCAGCTTTACATTGTCTAAAATCTTCATCTACATTACTTTATGTCAAAATGTTAAAAAAGTTTTGAAGAAAATCTGCACCTTCACCGTCCTTGAACTTGACAAGACCTACTTACGCTGTAGCAGCTGTACTGTAACTAGAGAACCAGTTTCATAACTCTCAGCCCATGAAATCTGTAACCAAACCTTGAGATAAACTCACCGACATTATCGGAACACCGGCAGCAATATACCACAAGTTATTATTTCCAAAGCAAAGGAAAAATAAAGTTAAAAAGCCTCAGATGCGGCCTGACTTGTATGTCTACCAGCTACAGTGGTCTGCCTGTTGCCAGGCTCGGGGGGTGTGTCTGAGTGTTTTTCAGGGCACCGGGAGGGGGCGTGTCCAGCCTGCTTGTTTGTGCACACCGCGGCAGAGTCTTGCATCACCTCATACAGTTCAACGTCTGATGAAATAAAGAGCAATCTGAAGGGAAACTGCAATCAGCTGATAACTATGGCTGATCAGCTGCAAGGTTATCCTGACTACTGATCAATCATTCACTTCATATTTGGAGCTCATGATAAGAAAAGAAAGCAATAGTGCTGAAAAGAAAAACAAACTGCCTGTTAACAGACTTATAGTTGGAAAATTATGTCCAAGTGCTGTTGAGTCTCAGCAGGAAACACTGAATATCTACATGAACAGTATCCCAACATTTATGACCAGTATCCCCACATTACCTGTGCAGTTCGCAGCAGCTCACTTGCCCTGTTCTGTACTTCCTGCAGCGGACAGGACCGGGACAGCCGAAGCAGCTGTAGGAGTGTTTGTTTCCCCAGCCGTGCCGAACCGGGCCGGGTCAGCTCCAAACACACCTGAACCCCCTGGCTGAGCTCCTCCAGAGCCGCTGCTCGCTCCTCCTCGTCCCTGCTGCACAGCCCTGCTAGGCTTTTGGCAATCGGGTCGGCGTCGGACTCTGACTCGGACTGGTGGCGACGTGAGTGTCCAGAACCGGACCCTGGAGCCGGTGTGCTTTCCCCGTTGCTTGCCATCTCTTGTACTGGTCCCGAAGCACCTCGCAGAGACTCTAGAAGCACCTGGGTTGAGCTACGTAGCGCTCCGGCTAGCTACTGTTAGCTTCAGTATTAATCTCACCGTTTATGGTAGCTTAATGCAAACGCTGGGTTTCTTAACAGCCGGATACTTGAAGTGTCCCTTGCATCAGGTCACTGCTGCGCAATCATCTGTTCCGCTAATCATTAACGGACCACCTTTAAAGCTCTCTCACGGCCGGTCGACTGACGTTAACCTGACCGGTCTGCCGGTTAGCTCGCTAAGCTAGGCTAGCTGCTGCTAACAGATGCTGCCAACGGTTGTAGCAGCGTTACACGGTGTCTCGGTGATACAAACAGTCTGAGCTCAGTGGTTTGTGTTTGGACTGGACTCCCTGACTAAAGCAAAGTCTAATTTAAGGATAAAATCAGCTCCCATGAGGCACCGAGAAACAAATAAAGGTTTCACACGCTGGTTTCGTTCAGCTGGAGAGCAGTTAGAGAGCTTTTTTTCTTATGCAACGTCATTGTGACGTCAGCAAACTTTTTACTGCACTTCAGGGTGCATTAAAAACACTCAATTAAATATTTCTGTCACCACATAATTTAACTAAATTTTATTATTATCAATGTTCTGGCATACTTGCATGGTTTGAGTTTTTGTAAACTGGTAAGTGCTTCACTATGTCACCACAAGCTAAACTAAAATAGGAAAATGGTTAAAACTAAAATTATTTCTAATTACACAAACTGCTGCAAGTTTGTCTGCAATATCCAACTTTTCTTTAGAAAATACTAGTTTACATGACTGTAGAGAAGTATTTACTTATATTGCCCATTAATCTATTTAGAAATTCATCATGTGGTACATAAAATGTACCAGATGTCAACAATACCCATCATGCATTCAGATTCTGAGGCAATGACCTTACTCTGTCCTCCATTTTGAATATGAAGCTTGTTTGTTGGTGTGAATGTTACCAGAAAAAACAAACCAGTTATCAAATTAAGGGATTAATTTTGTGCAAGTCAAATAATTAATTTTCAGCACTAGATTACCTCCATGACTGCACTCTAATGCAGGGACCCTCACTAATCCACTAAGAGTATGGAGTATAGGTCTTGATCACTGCCATCTGATAGGAATATTAGTACTTCTACGACTATGCAGAATTATATTAAGTTGTAAATGTAAAGCACAGCTGCTGTAGAAGTCTTTGACAATGAATTGAAGTGAGTCACCATTTTGCCGGAAATGCCTGTGAAGCCCTTGAGGTCCTCGAAGTCCACATATTCCAGTCATAGGAATATTCAGTGTACTTTTTTATACTTATTTATATTTAATTAACTAAAACTGTGTAAAAGTAAGAGCTGCCTTGTGTCTGTGTGTGCATACAATAGTTTCACAATATATAATATTTACTTCCTGTATCACCTTTATTTAGGAAAATAAAAAAAAACATCCATGGTTTACCCTTATTATCAGACATATATCTTATATTAATTTACCTGTATATATATTTATATATACCATATACAATATTAGATAGGAGTGAGGAAAGTTGATGACTTCATATATGAGAGGAGGGAGGGAAAGATGACAGTGTCAGAAACAAGTGAGGGCGATGCGCTGCTCCGTTTGACATGACAACACAGACTCTATGGGGTTTTGGGGGAATTCAACATTGTGGCAGCAACAAAGAAAAACCCTTCAGCGTACTGTCACCGTTTCCCTATGAGGGAAGACTTTTATTAACAAACACACAGGCTGGCTATGGAGGATGACCTTCGGAGCACACACAAAGGCGTGGTCCCCATGGCAACCGGCGCTTTGTGTCCCAGAAGACCCAAGGCTGGACGAGGTAAGACCGAGAGAGGAGGGGGCAGAGGTGGTTTCGGGAGAGCTCAGGAAACAAGCAGAGGTCAGGGTTCTCACACACACACACATACGGGTTCCTCTTCAGTATTTTACAGGAAGTAAAAAGTGTTTGTGTGTGTGTGTTTGTGTGTGTTTATGTGTGTGTATGTGGGTGTGTGGAAGTATAGAAAAGAGTGGGATGTGAGTCCTCAGACGATTTTGTTCTCCAGCAAGGCGATCCTCTTCGACATGCTGTCTAGTAAGATTTTGTCAAGGACAGCAACAATGAAGACAAGACAGAAAATATGCGAGCAACACTAAAACCCTCCTTCCAGACATCGTGTTCTCACACCGTCTCACCCGTTGTAAAGGATATATTTTTTTGTTAGTGCCTGTAGGGCGTCTTCTACTTTCTTTTGGAACTTTACGAGGGAGTCGCATTCACAAGGGTCCTCCTCTGTGGGAACAAAAAGCACAAGTTCTGAGTTATTGTACCTGCATGTGTAGTGAAATAACCGGTAATAACACAAGTATTTTAAATGATGTTTGCATTTCATCGTAGTGTGTGACCTTGACAGATGTTAATCTGCAGCTTCTTGGCAATCTGGGTCATAGCCTTGAAGTCAGCAGTGTAGAAGTAGTGCTCTGCAGTTGGCTCAGAGGCGATCTCTTTCAGCTCATCCTCCACTGCGTTGCCAACTCCAACAGCGTACATCTTGAAACCTGTAACATAAACACACACAGGTTTCCGTCATCTGACTGGGTAGGCTAACAATTGTATCCACTTACACCCATTGTAATCTAGAGGTAATCTATCCTCTGTGTCTCACCATGCTCCTTGGCCTTCTTGGCAGCATCTCCAATGTAGTCCTGGCTGCGTCCATCTGTGAAGACAATGCCCACCTTGGTGACCCCGGGCCGGGCGCCATGACCAGCGCCGAAGCTGTTGTCTGTCAGATAGCGGAGAGCCTGGCCTGTCATGGTTCCCCTCTCCATGTAGGCCATCTTCTTCACAGCGTCTTTTAGGTCTTTCTTGTTGTTGTAGCGGCCCAGGGGGAATTCCTGAGGAAATAAGACAGAAACGTGACATTGATACAGAGGAGAAATATGTAGATTGTTAGGTGATACTAAAATACCAAACACAGAAACGTGCCTGTCTGACTTGGCTGGAGTACTGAACCAGTCCAACGTGAGCCTTGCTGTCAGACACATCCAGTTTGTCGACAATCTGGTTGATCCACTTCTTGACGAGCTCAAAGTTCTCAGGACGCACGCTCTTGGAGCCATCGATCAGGAACACCACATCTGTTGCTGAGTTGCTGCAAGCTGCTGATGTGAGATGCACAACCAGGTGTCACTTTGGTAACACAGTGACTGCGCTTGGACAAATACCGTCATACACACACACACTTACCACTGCAGCTGCGACCATTGTCCATGAGGGTAAAGCCTTCTTTGCAGGCACACTTGTATGATCCGGGGGAGCTGATGCATACCTGCTCACAGTCATGATCCCCAGTGGCACACAGGTCCGACACTGTGTGTGTGTGCACGTGCAGAACACACATGTACGCACAGCGGAATTTATGTTGAGGCACACACGAACACACACACACACAGAGGAGGGTTGGGTGGTTGGGGTTAGGAGGAGAGAATGAAACTATGTCAGTTTGAAAACGGGAAAAACTAGCACTGATTTTTAATGATCCACTGTGACCTGCAGCCAAGAGTTTTGAATATGTGTGGATGACGCATGAATCCAGTGGATCCTTAAAGCAAACAGGTGGAAAAGATTGGAGTAGCCTCAAATAAAGACGATCCCATGATCTGTCTGTTTCTATATGTGAGGCACAGGCTCGTCCAATAACAATCCAGCACTGGGATCATGCAGCTCTGCCCTTGGACGAAACATCTGCAGCGAGAATGGCTCCTGCAGAGTGAGTGGCAGGCAGCAGTCAAAACTGCCGCAGACTGGTAGAGCCAAAGGGCATCACTAATTAGAGGTTTAATGATTGTCACTAATGGATCGGTAATTACCAAGAGATCAGTCTCGCCTCTCGGTTATGTGAGAGTTGACTGAAGAACAGTAGCGAATTTCATTCCTAAAGGTTGTTTCTGCCCTAATGCCCTCATGCACTGCGAGTATTTAATGAGTTTGCATGGCTGAATGAATACACTGTAGACTCGCTGAGGACAAAAAGGAGGGAACAATACATAGGAATGAAAAGATGACAGTCCTGACACCTTACCCTTTAGTACAGGGGGGCCAGCAGATAGCTCCCTCCACAGAGATGAAGGATAATGATGATGAGCCACCCTGACAGTACTTCTTTTCAACCATCTTTGTCTATTTCCCCATTTCCTGCATCTGTCCCTCTGTCTTTAAACAATAAAGCTCTCATTTTTTCTTCCTCTTCTCCCTCTGTCTCCTCCCATCTTACCGCAGAAGGCCTCCTGGAACTTCTTGGTGAGTTTCTCAATGACGCTGTAGCTCTCCACGTAGTCCACGTGGTCATCCAGAGGATCACTGGCCATCTGCCTCAGGGTGCTCATGTCCACACGTCCCACACCAATGGCAAAAATCTCAATACCAGCATCCCGTGCACGCTGAGCCACATCTTTTACATTGTCCTGGGGACGCCCATCTGTCACAATAATGGCAACCTAGGAGGAAGGAGGAGCAAAATTAAATGAAAAAATATATAATGATGAAATATGAATTGATGGTGTAAACGTGTGTCTGACCTTGCTGATATCAGGAGATTTGACACGAGCACCCTCGGCGTCACTGAAGGCCACATTCAGGGCAAACTGGATGGCCAGGCCGGTCATTGTTCCAGTGGACAGTGGCTCGATCTTGGTCACAGCCTTAATCAGCCCGGCTTTGGTGCGATGTGTCTTGAGAGACACCTACAGTTGCATAATAGCAAGGGCAGTGATATGGAATAGTTTGATAAATAAATAAAGTACTTTGCTCACACTAGTGATGGCAAGCTGAGCCACATACCTCATTCTTGACACGGCTGGCGTAGTTGACAACTCCCACTCTAGTGGCGTTGGGTCCAACGTCCAGCCCCTCGATGACCTTAGCAAGGAAGACTTTGACCTGCTCAAACTCTGAAGGACGGACACTCCGACTGCTATCGATGATGAACACAATGTCTGTGGGACGAGTTTTGCACAAACCTGCCGCTACACATGAAAGGACAGAAAGGGGATTATTACATAATCATATCTTAATAGTTTGCATTACAACTGCACATCCACAAGATTATCCAGAATTGTAGGCTGATTAAGAAATTAAGGTGAAAAGGGGGGAGAGGAGAGGGCAGGGTGGGAGGAACGTGGGGAGAATGGAGGTATTGACAGGAGAAGAGAGGGCGGAGGGGATAGAGACTGGTGAGAAGGTGGGAGGAAACAAAAAAACAGGATGCAGGGAGGCTACAGTGGTGGAGAGAGGCGAGGGTGGAAGGAGATGGAGAAATGCTTGGCAGAAAAAACAAGGATGACGGACAGAACGATCAAATGAGAAGTTGCCTGCTTTAAATATATTAAAAACAACCTCTTAGATAATTAGGTAAAGAAATTATTATCCAAATGATGACAAAATCAGAAAAGTGAGATGTGGTTGAAAGATTTTTTTGTCACAATAATTATATTTTTTGGCTGAAAAAGCTTTAACTTATCAGCTGCACACACCAAATGGAGCTACCTAATGTGTGTGAAAGTCAGAATACTGCAATAAGGCTGTCTGGCTGAAAATAATAAAAGTAAAGCTGTTTGCATCAGGGAGGATGTGTTGGATTTTCAGTGAGGCCTCGTTAAACTAAACCACTAAAACTTCCAGTTTCTGTGTAACATCACTGATCTCCCTTCTCACCCTTCACCTCTCTCCCTCCCTTCAGTTTTTCCTCCCACTAACTTCTACATCTCACACACACACACAGAGTGTACCAACTGCCACGCTACATCTTGACACAGTCATCCAAACTGTGCACGTACGCATCCAACCACCAGCAACAACACAAAAACCACTGCTGTCTTCAATACTGGCAGACTAATCACTCCAAATCAACAAAAAGCCCAAAGACAGTGACAAATATAGAAATCAGTATGACTGTGGAATTATATTCTTTGCAATTATCCACACCAAATTCAATCTAAAACACAGTTAACATAATTATATACTTGAATTTTTCCATTTCTCTACTTTAAATCTGATTATTTCTGGGACTTTATACCACTCTACAGCAATGTGACTAGTTCACACACATCATTCGGTCCTAGGACATATGGAAGTCACTGAACTCTGAACTTATCTCTGTATAAAGTCAAACATTTACTTAGTTTAATCATGTCTATTCTGAGGTTTACTGTCCTCAGAATATATATTTTGAGGACAAGGAAAAAACAGTGTAAGATGTCAGTTATTTGGTACCTTTACAGGTTAAAGGTCATTATTCTTACCCATGGCGGCGGCTGTGCGGACATCTACGGCGGCCTGAGCCCCTATGATGCTGAGCAGCAGCAGGAACAACGGCGGCGTATGCGTCATGGTGACAGCGACAGAAGGGTGAAAAGCAGGGGTCTGAGCGTGTCCACAGACAGTCCTAGAGTGAGAGGCCAGAAAGGAGACGGAGCAGGGCGAAGGGAGTTCCAGGCGAGGGGGACGGCCACAAAGTGAGACTGAGTGACTCTGAGCTGCAGGTTATCAATGCAAGTGCTTCACACAGTCAGCCCACAGACACCCCCCCTGTATAGCTGCAGTGTGTGCGTGTAAGTGTGTGGGTAAGTGAGGGAAATACCTGCTCTGGGAGGACCTAAAATGGTGGGCAGGGAAAGACAAACACACCTTGATATGGCTAGGATGGACAGGTATGTGTGTGTGTGTGTGTGTGTGTGTGTGTGAGAGAGTAGTAAAGTGTGTGTTGTGTGTGCGCTCCAGTACCTGAGTGTGTACAGTAGGTGTATGTGGCTGGGGGTACAGGAGCGGCTGGGGTTTTTGGTGCGGAGTGTGCGCCAACACCAGCCGCCCCAGGTTGGATTTGGCCAAAGCTCAAATAAACACCAACATGAATTCCTCTTTTCTCCCCGTGTTCCCTCGTATAGCAAACACACATTTATGGTGCGGAAGTGAAGCAGAGCCACCGTACACAGCCCGCAGTGTTCCCGCCACTCTGCACGTTGGGAGGTGTGTGTGCATTTTTGCATAAGCATGCGTTTCTGTATAACTCAAAGTATACACGCCAATTCCTGGATTTTTAAGTTCAGCTCAGTTCAGCTTCATACAGATTTGTTTTTCTATCACTTGTTTGGTCATTTTCTCTCAGACATCTTCTCTCCCATCCTTGATTTTTAAAGCCTTGACTCACACAACAAACATAAATATAGAAGGTAAAGATTCCCTGATTGCAACCAGATCAAAAAATTCTTTGACCTTGACTCCTCTTCCCGCCTATTTCCCCATCACTCTCCTCTCCACTGTCAGGTAGGCGGCGGGCCCCAGCGGAGTAAACACCGTAGGAAAACACACTTTCATCAATACTCATATACACATCTTTAATCTCTCTATAGACTCCACATACACACTAAACAGAGACCCCTCTTTTTCCTCCAACATCCCACTCCACCCGACCCAACCCTGCATTCCTCTGCACCTCCCCTTCCTCCTCCTGCACACACACACACACCTCCACCCACACACACAACCTGAACAAGCCGCAATTGAGGGGGTAAGTCTGGGAGGGGAAGAGGAGCTGGGGCTCAGGCTGTACAGTAACCAGCCAGACAGATTTCCTACTGAACAAGCTGTAATATCAACAGTGTGTGTGTGTGTGTGTGTGTGTGTGTGTGTGTGTGTTGCGGTGGTGATGAGTTCGGAGATGAAAGGTTCGAGATGTTATTCCTGGACAGCGTGTCATCTCTGGGAATGGGCTTTTTGGCTTATAAGAGAGGACACCACAGACACACACATACACATATTTGTGCAAACACATAAACATATACAGTAGATTCACACACACACACACGCAGGTTATGTAACCCCCGTCTGCACGGCAGGCAGGACAAACACAAACATAAGCTGGATGAGCTTTACCTGCATCCATCAGCATTTGAGAACTGTTTCACAGTGCCATGAAATCCACTCATTTTTCATCCAGTGTTTACACATGATTAGAGTTACATGGTAATAGAGGAGGACTGTTGAGACGTGGGCGTTAAAGAAAAGACCTCAGCTGTGTCTAAACTGATCAAAATAGCAATCTGCTGTGTTTGATACACCCTATTGCAATACTACAAGGTCAGCTCCAATAAAAGCTTTACAAAATAGTGCTGTTTCTTTCATTGGAATTTTTCATTTAATCATTTCGCTTACCTAATGTCCGAAAAAAGTATAAAATACTTACTATAATTTGCCAGAGTTTGACAAGACATCTTCAAAGATATTTACTTTACAATAATCTCAAACAGTACACTCACATTTGAGAAGATGGAATTAGCGAGTGGTCGGCTTTTTCATCTTTCTAGGACTTTGACGATTTACTTACAGCTGAAACAATCAGTCATCAGAAATGTAAATATCATCAGTTTGGATAATATGATTTACCAGCTTTTCAAATGTGTGTTTTCACTGTCTTACTCTTCTGTGATGATGAACTCAATTGAATACCTCTGGGTTTAGCCTCTTTGTTGGAGAAAACAACAAGTTCTGGAATATTACAATGGGATTTTGTTATTTTGTTAAAAAACTTTTTTTCTGACATTTTATAAACTGAATGATTAATTAATTGACCGAGAAAAAAAACTGGCATATTAATCAAAAATGAAAAATTCTTAATGGCAGCCCTAGATTAAAGCTATGAAAATAACTTTGCATCATATTTGCTGAAACTGTCACTATATTCTGAAAGAAGGAAATTAAAACAGATTAAAAAAAAAAAAAAAATCACGTCCCTCTTCCTGTTCCGACTGCCTCAAACGGCATTTGCTAAAATTTACCACAGCGCAACGAAACAACCAATCGGAGCTGGGGAGTCTCTAACGAAGTTGTCCATCATGTCAACTGCAGTCAAACTGTCGAACTAGGCAGCGCTGATCAAATATGAATCAAGATTTTGCTACTGTATTGCTTATTTTTCGCCTCAAATGTTTTCAGAAACATATTTTAGTGTACTGTTTAGCTGTAACATGAGAAATGTCATGACCCAGTTGCCATGTTGGTACCAAGCACCACCCACCAGTAAGAGAACTCGTTTTACAGCTAAACAGTATACTAAAATATGTTAATGTAAACCAGCGATGTAATGTAATGTAATCAGCGCTGCCTAGTTTGACCACAGTCAACAAGCAAAGATTGACATGATTGACAGCTGTGTTAAAGATCCTCTGCTCTGATTGGTTGTTTTCATTTAGTAAGGCCATTAGAAGTGCTACAAGGCAACTAGCCTCACGTCACCAGGCTCTTCACTTTATGTGAAGAGCCTGAATTTTGTCTGGATTCTGGTTCTGGTCTAGAGAGCGGATGCCGAATTCACCAAATTCACCAAAGTAAAAGTGTTCACCAAAGTAAAACTTTAAATTCTGGCGCACCATCGATTTGGGGTGATGAGGGGTGTAAGAAAATCGATTAACTTACTGGCTTGGGGCTTTTCTTGTAAATTATATTCTTTAAATTAAAGTTTCACCGCATTTTTATTAGCTTGGTGCTTTTATTTTGACGGAAAGGCGCATCCATCGAATTCTGGATCCTGTCTCACTCGCCCTGGTTCCGGTTCCTTACCAAAACGGCCACTAACGGCCCCAGACTAAAGGCAGAGTAAGCAGAGGAGTGTGATTTTTTTCTCAGATTATTTGTCTCATTTAGTGCTGAGTGAGTGCGGAGACAGTTTCAGCAAATATGACAAAAAGTTTGTTTTTTTAATAGGTTACCAAATACAGTTTTAATCGATTCCCAAAATTGTTGATTAGCATAATTTTCAGCACTAATCCAAAGGTTTTTTCATACTCAGCAACAATTCAGATGAGACATCCACCAATCAGTTAAGCAAATTTACTATATCCGGTTAAGCTCAGTTATTTTCTGGTTCCCATTTTCTCTACATCCATTTCCTTTCCAGCAGCAAAATAGAAATCTAATAAAGACAAAGCATATTTGCTTTTTTACTGAAAAAGGAAACGTTCCTCTAAATCCCCTTCCACTGCCAACAGCCAAACCACCTCAGGAGCTCAGTTTAGAGAATATTCATCACAATAGTACTGCCAGACCCATAGAGTAAATGGAAACAAGTCTAACACAAACAAATCCTTCCATCTCAGTCACACTGCATGCCATTAGGCATTTTTATACAAGGCCACATTCAAATAACACCACTCTCGGTAAATATATTTACTATCAACATGGTTAGGTAAGATATTTTATCTCTGTCAAGTCTGGGCCTTCCACTGTTTGTCTTCATTTCACACAACATCTGAACAGGCAAATCTATTCATTTATCCGCTAAGTTGTTGTTGTTTTCCAACTCGTGTCCCCCGTTCCTCCAAACCCAACACAAGTCTATTTGTTGTATCTTTTCAAAACAAACTAAAAATCAACACCCTAATGCGTCTGAACCAGAGATCCAAAGCACTGGAGGATCCCCAAACCATGTTTCAGCTTTGTTCTACAACCAACATTATTACTTTCAATCAGTTGTATCAATAAACTTTATCCACTAATATCAATAAACTCCTTTACCTGACCGTATCAAAGCACTGCAAGGTTTTCTTTCACGTTTCTCCCTGTCAGTGTGTGTGTGCGTGCATACGGTCACAGGGTTTGGAAAGACTGCGAGGATTTCGTGTTTGACCACATCCATAAATATTGAAACAAGTTCCCTTTCTTCAAATCTCAGAATACTGAGTAAATATTGACACGGCGGAATCGGGGTGGACTGAAGCATCCCATACCTGTGCTTATATGCTTCTAACATATGCATGCACACACACATATGTGCTCACAGACACACACACGTGCCCTCCAGCTGTGCTCTGAGCACTCTCTGTTCACACCAGGGAAGTCCTGGAAAAATTAATTGCAAAGTTAAACCTACATGAAACCCCCCTCAGACACACATGACAGTGAAGAAAGCTGAAACTGTACACACTGACACAAGAGACAGACGAAGCCTATAACTGTGTGTGTCTAATACACATATGAAACTAAAGTCCAGAGCAGAAATTTTGATACACTGAGGTTGAATCGAGCTCTCACACTCTGGGGTTCATTCCTGAAATGAATGTGCTGTGTGTTACTTTATGCAAGAGAGAGATGAAGTTTTTATGTGTGTGTGTGTGTGTGTGCGCGTGTGTTTATGCTGCGCTTCTCCTGCCAACAGTAACAGCTCAGTAGCCAGTGAGCAGGAAGAGAGAGGTTCATTAAAAACCCAAATACAGCAGTTACATAACCAACAGTTCTGTTCATCCCAGAACCCCCTGTGCTACAAACACACTCCTCCCTCATCCCCGTCTTCTTCTCCCTCCCACGCCTGCTGGCAGAGCCCACCCATCATCCTCTTCTCCTCCCATAGCAACAGCTCATCTCAGCTCTCCTCCCTTGTTCCCAGACCAACACACTGCCTCACTCCTCCGTCTCCCCCCTCCTTTATCTGCTCCCCTGGTCCCTGCCACCTCCTCCTCGCTCTCATCAAACGGTTCCTTCTCTTACTCCCACATCATCATCCGAGCTTCACTTCAAACTTTACTTTACATGCAGCAGGACTACGAACCAGGAATATTAACTAGAGTTGAAATGGGAAACTTTTTGTTTTATTTCACTACTGAGAGCAAAAATGACACAACGGTCCCGAACGTCTTTTCTAGTCTCAGGAAAATGCCTTCAGCTCTTTCAGAGGCGGAGTTTCATACAGGGATTTGGTTTCCACAAGCCCTTACAACTGACTTGCATACTAAGAATAAACAGAGCAGGAGCTGCAGTTAGTGTGTGAACACAGCAGATGGCAACACAGATTAAGGATTTGGGCTGCACCAGTGATTGTCTGGGATACCTCTACCCTAGAAACAACTCTGTCCTGTTTCCCCTCCATCGGATTAGGGATCGTCTCACATCCCCTGATGGAGGGATGTCTGAGAAACCGACATGCTGTTAAATAAATCCCAGCATGTGGTCGTCTCACATGAAGGAACAGTGCCCTCTATCGGCCCAAAGACAGATCTGAAGGCAGATAAGCAGGATATCAAATTAGGATCAGAGGCTCTCAACCATGCAATGAAGCAAACAAAGCCAAATAATTATACAAAAGTTTGGAGGTTATTGTAGTCTGTACACGAATCCCTCTTAGTTTTAATAAAGTATCTGTCTTTTTGTGCAGTAATGTGCCCAACAACCTGCTGATTTCTAACTACTGCTAGTCATAAGGACACAGGGTAATGAGTCCACCAACTCCATTTTTTTTAGTAAGCCACAACCCAAGTGCTCTTGAGAAATCAATCAGTATTCGATTGTAATGAATTAATCAACCACACTGAAATACAGGCAATGAAGGTAAGTTCCTGGGTAGAACCTTACTGTAAGTCCCCCTATTTAGCACTTCTAAGCTATATATAAACATTTTGTGAATTGTTTTAAACACACTCATGTAGCTGTAGCTGGCTATAAGGACATTTTTACATGCCTATTAAGATAATATTTGCTGGTATCACAAAGTCTGCCATGATATGATTTCAGTTAGATTTAATTCATGGTTCAAGTGTTGCCAGTTTGTTTTTTCAGTATGTTTTGTTTGTCCACTCTCACTCTCTCTCTTTTCTCCGTCTTTGTCTCTCTGTCATTTTCCAACTTTGTATCCAGGCTTATTTGAGTATTGGGAATCAACACTGAATCAAAGCGTCCATGATCTGTGAACATGCATGCATGTACTGATGGGGATGTGGAGAACAATTACGCCTGGCAATCAACCCACCTCCCACGCCCCTCTCCGCCCGGTGTGCAACAAAATTGTCTCAATAAAAACAATCCTCTGAGCAATATGTTAGAGATCCCTAATTAAAATCATAGCCATGCTAGTTGAACGCAAAAGTAAAGGACAAAGGGCATTTATTGCAGCCAAGCCAAATGCAGCCCAACCAAGCCTGCTCACATTAACATTACACCGAGAACATTCTAATAGTACAAATGGAAAATGGTGAAATACTCACATTTACTCACAATATATTAACACAGATACTTCAAACACACTGTCTCTCACACAATCAAACATGTAGTCAAAAATGTATGGGGGAGAAGTCACAGTGGAAGTGGCTGTGATTCTCTCGAGGGCTGTCATACTCTATCTTGACACAAGGGGGCACTGGAGAGCTGTCTGGAGAGGCAGGGCTGACCTGAGAAGGCAGCAGGGATGCAGCCTGGGTTGGGGTGATCTCCACTCTGAGGCGAGAGGGCCGCAGCGTGGACACAGGAGGGAGGACGGCTGTGTTGCTGCTGCTGCTGCTGCTGCTGGTGTGTGTATGGGTGTGTGATGGGTGCTGGGAGCTTGCATATGAGGGCCCGTGGTCCCCCCGGGTGAAGAATGACAGTGGAGGCAGGGTGGTTGAGGAGGGTGGCTGGTGATCTCGAGCACCTCCCAAGTTACCAGGGTAAGGCAGAGGGCATTGAGTACGCTGGTGGATGGCTGGCTGACTGTACAGGCTGCCCCATGGGTACGACTGGTACGCTGTGATTCCACCTAGAGGGAAACACACAGATTCAAACAGAGATTACCATCACGCATTATGCCTCACTTTACCTTTCATATACCTCTGTATGTGTATATCTACAACAGGGCTGCTCTGAATACAATTTCTGGGGCTTGGGAGCTTCAATAATAATCAACAATGAACATTAATACCTTTGGTGGATGCTGAACATGATTTTTTTCTTACTATATAAAATAGGAAAAACCTTATTTACTTGTAGAACTGCACGCAGCCCCTCTTTGCCCCGCTCTTGCTATCTCTGTTTAAATGATACTGCTGCTGCAGGTGTTAGCTCTGCACCAGAGACAGCTGGTCAGAGTTCGCCTGCACACACACAGTGACGGGCTAACTGTTAGAACCACACGGCTAACGCTACCTTACAGTTACCGAGTTTAATGACAGCGAGGCCGTTATGGTGTTAGTGTGAGTTTGCTGGTACTGTTCAAAAGGTTGGCGTTGGGTATTAGCGCTGCTGCTGTGTTAGCTCATGCTAAACGGGCAGATGTTGAACTGATTGATCGCAGAGAAAGCAGCCTCAAATAAAGCATCAAACCGCAGCAACAGCTGATCGTCGGGCGGGGAAATGGATTCTAACTCTGTGGTTAACACTAAGTGCTTACAATAATGGATTCCTAATCCAAGACACTGCTTTGACAAAACCAAATACCTACTCAATGATCAATTATCCGAATGGTTGAATATTGAGGTTCGGCCCTAATTTATACTTCTCATTACCCAAATACATTAACTACATTCCTGTTTACATTCAGTTTATTCATTTAGAATTGCTGTCTACAACAAACTTATATCACCTTGTTTAGTATTTGTGTTTCACTTCATCCCTGTATTTTAACTTTTAAATTAGATTCTCATTTAGTTTTTTACTTGCCCGATTTTCTTTTTAATGATTTGTAATTAGTATTGCTGGAGGGAGCCTTGGATCCAAAACGTTCATGGCTAACGACTGCTTCTCTGTAATTGTTGTGCTTATGATAACAAGCATGAATTCGCAATAGCTGCGTCCACACACACACACACACTTGACCTCCAAGCCTCCTAGGGCAAAAACTGTGGCAGCCAAAGGGTGGGGAAATTTTTGTGGACTAACCGACTGACTAACCAACAGAGCAAACTATAACACTTGAAGCTTTAGGAGATGTGACAATTGGGTTTTATTAGAGCTAATTTAGCTCTAGTTTGGGAGCAGCACCACACCTTAAACACCCCTCTTCCTGTCATGTCTATAAATGCCTACTTGCACTGCATACCTGTTTGTTCTCATTATTCTGTGCCCTCTGATCTCTTATTGGTCCCCCAGGCGTCCGCCACACCCAGGAGTGACAGTGGCTCTTCCCCATCCTGTAGCAATCCTCTTGCTCCACTATTCTCATCTGTCTATCTTATTCTTTTCATATTCATTAGACTCTTTCACCGGGGCGTCCTACTGTCTGAGTAGTTAAAACACAAACCATATAACTGGAACTTTCCAGGTTTGATTTTGGCTAGGGACCTTTGTTGTATATCTTCCTTCTCTCTCCCCACGTTCGCTGTCTAGCTCTCATGTCACTGTCAATAAAAGGCAAAAATGCCAGAAAAAACTCAAAAACATGTCATTGCATGTTAGTTAATGGTGTGGTTGTTGCTCGACAACTGACTGCATCAGAGTAGCAGCGTGGGTAGAGTATCTTGGGGCATTCAGGAGTCTAGAAGTAAAAGTCTTGTTGAATATTCAGTGTTTAGTGACAAGCAGTCTGGGCACTTCCAAGGCTTGGATGGGTATGAAACTCGTCCAGTTTAATCAACAGTATAAAAGATGAACAACTACATCAGAAACATCTGGTTCTTTTGAGTTCTTGAGCTCTGGGAGGTGCTACAGAGTCCTTCTGGCAACTGAAAATGCATTTAAGACGTCCTTTATCCAAAGTGCCATCGATATTCTTAATTCAGCAAAGTAACTGATGAGTTTCAAACTACAGGCAGACACTAACATGAACTGATCGGATGTGTTAAGTGTTTTTAATTACCTTGGGTATACGTTTGTTTTACTTACTGCTCATCTACTTTTTATGTTGTTGATGACAGTTAGTGTGCCTAACTGTCATCCCAGAGACTCACCATGATGGCCAGCCGACTGCAGCAGGATTTGTCCTGCGCTCTGGGACTGGAAGTAAGTGTGGCCTCCAGCGGAGTACGTCACCATACCAGTGGAGTTTTCCCCAGGGCCAAAGGTCAGGTAGGAGGTAGGGTTGGAATCTGGAAGGTTGGGGGTGAGGTAGGGGGATGGGGTGAGATAGGCCATGCGGGGCAGGGATGCTTGAGGCTGAGGATGCTGGGGCTGGCTAGAGGAGTAGGAGGTCTGGAGATGGTAGGAGAGAGGGTTGTTGGCCTGCTGGCCGGAGCTCAGGTAATCCAGCTTCTCCCCGAAGTCAAATACAGAACTGTGGACGAAACAAAGAACTTAGTCACAGACACACAGACATGTAAATATATAGTGTGCTACTGTAGAGATACTGTTAATGTATATCATGTTGTGTCTGACATGTCTGTCTTTATGTCACTCTCTTCATAAACTGGGGGCAAAGAGGAACAGAAGAGGGTGCTGTAAGGACTGTAGGAAATGAGAAGCAATAACTTTATCCACACAAGGGGAGCCCAACAGAAAGAGTTTGCCAACCTTTGATATATCCAATGATTATTTTGTCACTCACATCAGCTAGCTGCCATCACAGCACCCCCTTAAAGGGTCAGTTCATCCAAATGACAACATAACTTAGAGGCCATTCCCTGTAATTGGGACCTGGTGTTCCAGCCCGCTGCTGCCTACTGAGCTACAGAGATTTAAAAAGGCGCCAAGCAGCACTACAGGGTAAAGTTGAGAAAAGCACGATTTTATGCAAATTTCCCCTTAACACACTGCGAGAGACAATCAGGCAAGAGCCAGAGCCAGCACTTGTTTTAATGCAGGCTGAAACTGTTCATTTCTTTCCAGCTTGGGTGCCATTGTTGTTTTAAAACAGTTTCAACAACACGTATATCATTAGCAAAAGAAGACTGCAAAAAGGCTATTCTGTACTTGGGAAGCAAACTGTACAACAATGAATAAACAACTTGCTCATGTGTAGCATACAGAGGCTACGTCAGAACACAAGTGTACTGAACTGAATATGCAAATTTTGTGCTCAGGGCAAAACACACACACTGCTACAGCTTCATTAGAGGCCTGACTACCTGCTACTTTCTGTCTGCATGTGTGAACGCATCATGAAGGGCCGTTCACACCAAGAAGAATAGCTACAACAATAACTATAAATACATCACTTTAAAAATTCAACCTTAAGTGAAAAGTGGAGTCCACAGCACAACTTCAACGACAGAGATACAGAAAAACAGAAAAACTAATAATAGCTATTCAAAATCCATCCAAATTTACAGGGCGTCATAGCTGGAGAGTGCAGCGCATGCTTGGTGCCACTGTTACAGAATGTGTGGATGCTCACATAATTATCGTTATAGTTACTGCTCTTGTTGTGGATGGCCTTAAGAGTGAGGCTGTATATATGCACAGCACTGCTTTGAGGTAACTGCATGCTAACATACACTCAATGACAAGGCAAACATACAGATGCTCAAAGATAATGTTTACCATGTTCACCATCTTATTTCAGCTGTTAGCCTGAGGGTGATGGTGTCATTACTTTTGCAGCTATTTGATCATGAACGTCTTTTGTGCTCTAAGTACTGACAATAACATTTCAAACATTCAGATATACTCTTTACCAATCAATAAAAATATTTATTGATATTGATATTGTTTGTTTTCATATTATCTTGGGGATTGGGGGATTTTTCTACTGCTGTGATGCATAATTGTAGTCTAACAAACATTAGTTTGTACAAAGCAATTACTAGCTGAGACGTCTCCCAGCATGATTTCTCAAATATTTCAGCATGCCAGCTGAAACTGACTCCCCACTATTACAAACGCCGTCTGAGGCATCATTATATCAGTATTTCACAGGATCCCTGCTCCTGTCTGCAGCTCTGTCCTCCTGTCATCTCTAGTACTCGTTGTCCCTGTTCAAATCATCTTCTAGTATTCATGTCACAGTCTGCTGTGAACCGAGCTGACCTGGTGTCAGTCTGCAGAGACTGGGTGTCACGATGGGCCAGAGCGGAGCCAGCCTCCAGAGCATCCAGGAACAGAGGTGGGGTGTGAGTGAGGGTGTTAAGGAGAGGGGGAGTGGGGTTGGCGGGTTTGTACGTCGTTGTGAAAAGGGGGAGACTGGCTCGCCGCAGGGGGGGAGGGCTGTGCATGGGGCGGGGGTGGTATTCTGCCAACCCCCCCTGTGATGAAAGCTGGTGCTGGCCCACATCCCTCACTCTGGATTGACCTTGGAGATGACACATAGAGATTAAACACTGAGATTAAAGCGACACTGTAGTTTGATTTCTGGGGAATTTTACTATCTCAGCATTCAGGGTGAAGGTCCACTTAGCAGCAAGTTTTACCTTGGCTCAACTTAATTCATGGATTCTTACAGTATTAAGGTATAGCTTCCAAAGACTAATGGTTGGTCCGACTACATGCTGCAAGTTACGGAGTTTTAAGGCCACTAGTTTTATCATTATGAGTGAACTGTGATAAATTTAATTGTGCAAAAATTGAAATTATATATATTTACGGCATTTGTGAGGCAAACAATAACCAAACAAGGTCCTTCATCTTCTCATGCCTATCACACAACTGTTGGGGTTTTATTTTGTACCATTTGTAGTATAAAGATGTTTATTAAGGAAACATTGCTCCTGAGCAAAGATTGTTAAAACTCTTAGCAGTGTTGAACAGTGTTGCATGATATACTTCATTTTACACTTTTTTATTACAAATGGTTCCTGTTGTACATCGACTGCGTCTCCACTGTATTTGATGTAAAGTATGAAGTGTATAATTTGTCTTAACCTCCACTAAGTGGCAGTGCTAGCAAGGTAGCCAAGTCAGGTGCTTGTACGGAGGAAAGAGCAATGCCTCTACCTCACAACATCTACTAACAACAACACAGCCTGTCATCGTCAGAACTAATACTATACTATACTACTTAATTATGCGTAACTTTATGCCTTAATAAAATGTAAGTGGGTGGGTTATACTCCCCTCACTGTTGTCATAGGAGGGAAATCGACTATAACAACCAAAACCTGTTTTGTATCACGCTGTAAACATGTTTATTTCTACAGTAAAGTTGGGCATTTCAACATGGAGGTCTACAGGGGGTGACTGGCTTCAGGAGCCAGCCTCAAGTGGCCAGTCAAAGAACTGCAGCTTTTTTGAAGCTAATTACAGTTCCTATGTTGGATTAATTGTTCAGTCCCAAGGTGGCTACTTGGTGGGATGGTGATGAGCTGCATAATTAAATGAGATGCGTATCAGCAGCATCGCGCCTCAATATTACGCCTACCCTATATCGTAAATGGCATGGTAACAAACACATTAGAAAATGAGAGTTCCAAAACAACACATTTTAAACTACATTTATTTGTGGGTCTAATTTTGTTTTGTTTTTTAAACAGTTAAGTAGCTTAACAGCATAGGTCTACTATTAGCTATTCATGTCACTTCCCAGCTACGGCGACTCCATAGTGTCAAATAGAACACCCAATAAAAAAGGCTCACTCCTACCATACAGTTAGCAAACATAACATTGCCCATAGTGAACATAATGCCCCTAGTTTTAAAAAATCAAACTGTGATAGGTTGCTGGAGTACCGTTTAAGTGGAAATGGACAGTTTAAAATCTGGATTGTTTCAGTTTCAAGTATCATTTCAGTGCTGAGTATCCAAACACTAAACCCAGTATTGGTATCAATATCAAAATTTTGGTGGCATGACAACACTAGTGGAGAAAGCACTATTTGTTTGCTTCTTGATCTCCTTTCATTTGCAAACTCTCTAGTTTCACACAAGGAAATAAAGGCATCCTGACTCAGATTAACTCCCACGGAAACCAAACTCCTTTTGAATAGTAATTATGGAGAATAATGACATAATAATGAGCAGCTAGTTTTGAATAAAATGCATTTGGATTTCGACACCTGGGCTGTTAAGGCTGGCCAGCAGGTTGCTGTAGGAAGACGGAGTCTGGTTGGACCGGGTGGGGAAAGACGGTGCTGTAGGGGCAAGATGGGGAGGCTTGGTGGCAAAGTGGCCAGAAAAACAGGGAGCTCCCTTACTGGAAAAGACAAAAACATAGCAGGCAATAAGTCATACATCAAATTAAATACAAGCTGTTTGCACCAGGACAAAAAAAAAAAAAAAAGACGACACAGAGGGATAATTCTGTGATACCTGCTGGGTGCCAGTGTGGGCAGGGTGGGATTGATTTGGTGTCGTGGGGGGCTGCTGCTGCATCCAGCTCGACTCCGTCTGTATTCAACCTTTGATGTGATGGAGCGCTCCACTTTCCTCCACTTAGCCCTGCGGTTCTGAAACCAGACCTGGTTCACAGAATCGTGCAGAGGGAGACAGTAAAATGGGTATCAGGAAAAACGACTGAGGATGGCAGCAAGAAAATGGAGGGATACAGAATGAGAGGGGAGGTGAAAGAAGAAAGTCATGCAGAGACAGGGAGGAAAAACTTTATTCCTTGTTCGCTAATTATTCTTTCCTCTGAGAGGTTCATCACAAAAAAAGCAATATAAAGGAGTCAGGGATATTTCTAACCATAATTCTTTGAGGCGTGACACCAACTGAAGCAGCAATGACTTTCCTCTTCTCTGTGTCAGGGTAGTGGTCCTCCTCGAACAAGGCCTCTAAATGTTCTAACTGATCTGCAAACATTATGCACACAAGCACACACAGCAAATAAAGGTCAACAATTTGCATAGTCAAATCTGAACACACCTGGGCAAGCCAACAGTTCAGTTACCAGTACTGTAGAGTGTTCGTGTTTTCTTCTTTGGTGCAGGTGGAAGCAGGCAGCTGTCCACCGTCTCTAATCCCGGCAGCAGAGGGAAGCTAAGAGCCTGGCCTCGACCCTTGGCACTGTAGCGGATGGAGCGTCGGGTGGAGTAGACCTGGGTTATCTCCATCTGCCATGAACCAGACAAACATCACCTCATCTCAGTCAAACTAAATCAGTTAAATATTGTCTGATTTACCAAGTATCTCCTTTAAAATCAGGATTTGCTCATTGTCAGTTGTCAATAATTACATTTCTTTAGAGCTGAACACAGTTTTGGAGGAAGCCAACAGGGAATTTTGTCTGCCAAAACACTGCTGAGGTGCACCGAGAAGTGCACAGTCCAACTTTTCACCCCACATAAAGCAGTGCAACAATGATTTTCTGCAAATAAAAGCTGGTTTACAACTTCAAAGACCAAGTTAATTTCCAGTTTTGGCTACTCTCAAATATGACATTGATATATCTGTACTCCAGGGCTGCAGGTGATTTCCTGTCACTTTCAACTGGTTTTAGTAAATTGATTAAAATGATTATTAAATGTCAGTATAGAATAATGTCAATATAGAAAAAAATGTCCATTGAAATTTCCCAGAGCCCTTGGTATTGTCTTTAAAATGCTTCATTTCACTGACAGTCTAAAACCCAAAGATTCATCATAATTTAAGAAAAAGCACACAATCCTCACATTTGGGAAAGCTGGGACCATCAAAGTTTTGCTTTAAGGTCAAAACCTTGTATTTGGCTGGACCTTGTATAAAATGGAGGACAGCTTTTAATTTGGAACAGGAAGTGCTGGAATTCACTCAGTCACGGACTTTCGCAACAGCAGTTGCGGTACAACAAAAAATTTATGTAAATACATCTCAAAATGAAGAACAATACACTCAGACACACCAGAACAACAGAGGGGACCTGTTTTCTCTGGAGCTGTACCCAATGATCAAGCTCATTTTCGCTTGATTTAACACAAGCCGCCCCTCTTCAGCTCCGCTCGGTGATGTAAGTCCCCGTGTGGCAGGTGGAGGCTGTGCAGCCATTGGCCACTATCGTATGGTGCCATAGATTTGGAATGAATAAACGTCAGTCATAAACAGAACAGCTTTTTACACCCCAAGAAGACGTAACAGAGAACTGTAACTGTCAATAAACAAAACAGCTCTTAACAAAAGCCCCCCTAAGGACATAATACAGGACTGTCAGCACCCACGGCTCTGTCAGCACCTATTCATTTTCAAAGAACCATGGCCAATCGGGAAACACCAGCACTTATGTCATCATTTAGTCCGACCAATGGTGTAACTTCATCACTCGCTCAGGGACACACTTTCGTGTTTATAGGGCTACTTTCTTGGGCTATAACCAAATCAGAATTATGTCAGTCAAATCAGATTCAGCCATTTAATACATATATTCAATGATTCTTTTTTTTTCCCCACAGAAAGTTTGAACAGGTTCAGCAGGACTCTCAGAGGGACAGCAGCATTCATGTAATATAGTAAACAAGCTAACGCCGGATTGAAAATATGATAACTTTTTCTGTCAATTCTAGATATCAAACAAAAGCCAGAGGCTGTGTCATATTAAGTTGCTGTGAGCTGTAAATTCACCACTTCTAAGCAGAAGAGAGAAGATGATGTTGTCTAGGAGCTTTACGGTGCAAAGCTTCTTCCTCCTCTGTGCCAGGGCCTGCCTGTCCGCAGCTCCCTGTTCCAAAGAGTAGCATGAAAAGTCCAAAATCTGGGGACCAAATGTCCTCAGAAGTACATTGCACAGCACCGACTGATGATTCGAATCCCCGATTTTCAGGGGGCAGCCCTACTGACTTCACATCCTGCAAAAAATGACTCAAGGCGGCACAGTGAAAAAGCGGTTAGCATTGCCGCCTCACAGCAAGAGGGTTCCTGGGGTGGGGGAGCCCACATGTGCAGAGTTTGCATGTTCTCCCCATGTCAGCGTGAGTTTTCTCCGGGTGCTCCAGTTTCCTCCCACAGTCCAAAGAGGTTAATTGGTGACTCTAAATTGTCCGTAGGTGTGAATGTGAGTGTGAATGGTTGTCTGTCTCTATATGTCAGCCCTGTGATAGTCTGGTGACCTGTCCAGGGTGTACCCCGCCTCTCGGCCAATGTCAGCTGGGATAGGCTCCAGCCCACCCGCGACCCCCAACAGGATAAGTGGTTACGGAAAATGAATCTGGACACAGTTTTCTACATGGAAGATAATGCCTGGCAGTAGGGGTGGGCGATATATATCATTAACGATAATATCATCATTGTTGTTTTAACGATGTGCAAATTTACGTTATCGAGTATGCAAATGACTTCACAAAAACAACTGAAAACACACGTTGAAACCAGGTTGAAACCCCACACATTCACCGAACAAGAGTTTCGTAACTTGCATGCAGCAGCACACCGCAGTACGCCTAGGTGGTCACATGATCTCTCACTGGCACCTTCCCGGCAGGTTAGCCTGCTGCTAAACAAACATTAGTGAGACAACATGGCAACACCGCCCACGGATGCTCCAGCAGCTTCGGAAGACGTGGTCAACTGTAGTGATAGGTCCCAGCCTCTAAGGTGGGAACTCATGCTGTATTGTGTTGCAGGGGAACAATTAAAGGGTTGCTCAAGTACCTGAAGCCTGCGTGGTTCATGAGTGGTTTGCGGTTATACCAAATAACTGAACATGGTGTCAGAAGTAAAGTCAGACGCGAGCGACAGTACTAGGGACTTAGTCTGCATATAGCGACACGCAAAAGTGTCTAGTTGTAGGTCGGGAAAGTTCGCAGTACCGGAAGACCATCTACGGAGCTACCTAGCCTAGCCACAGTTAGCTAAACGAAGCGGCAACATGGCACAGTTTCAAGTCTCCCCGCCAGAAAAGTTCACCTTCAAGGCTGAAGACTGGCCTAAATGGATTAAACGCTTCGACAGATTCCGCATTGCTTCTGGATTGGAGATGCAAGCAGAAGAGAATCGCAGGAATGTGATCTTTGAGAGAGCAAAGTTTAATCAGCGGCATCAAGAAACGGGCGAGACGACCGACAGTTTCATTACGGCGCTGCACTGCCTGCCTGGCGAAGCACTGCGGTTACGGGGCTCTACATGATGAGATGGTGAGGGACAGGCTTGTGGTGAGTCTGCGGGACAAACACCTGTCTGAACAGTTGCAAATGGACCCGCAATTGACGCTACAAAAGGCCGTCACCAGAGTCAAACAGAGCAAGCAGGTAAAAAAGCAGCAAGAAATGTTAAGAACATTTTTCCTTTAAAACACTGTGTCCATTAATATCATCCATGAGAAACAATTAATGAGCTATAACTCAGGCTGTTAAAAACACATATTTAAAAGAATATCGTCTAATTATCGTTATCGTCAAAATCCCTCAAAATATCGAGATATTATTTTTTGTCCATATCGCACACCCCTAGCTGGCAGCTAATGGTGCTAACTCCATAAACAGCACTAAACATTGGCAACAGTGTTGACAGAGCTAACCATGTTAACCGGGGGGAACCAGAAATTGGGTGTTAAGCCTCCACGACAACTTCGTCCTGATATCAGCCGTAAACGCCATATGAGCACAATGCAAAGCGGCTGCGATGAGCTAGCCAGTGGGATACACACATGCACTAGCATGCATGCGATGCTGGCCAAACCTACCACAACAAACCAGAGAAGCTCAGCTTACAACACACACAGAGGTAGCATCTCTCTATTCTCTCCACAGAATACCATTACTCCACTCTATCTTTACATAGCAGTTATTTATGTTTATTTATCTATATGTCAGCGTGGTGAGCAGAGTCTTTCTACACAATACAGATTACTACATGGTGCACTCATACTGGCAAATAGATAAAATGCAAAATATTTTCCCCATTTCCCCTTTACATATTTTTAGTCAGATGAAATGATTTCACACAGTTTGACATATCAAATCCTGCATGTGCTTCTTCCAATGCTTCACTGAAGCTCTTTCACCCACTGATATCACACTACACCACACACTGAGCCAAATATTCATATCCAGGATGCTATTTTCACAGCTGCATCATTAATATTGCAGAAGGTTGTAGGTGTGCATCATTTCATACATATTACATGGTAAGTATATATGACAAATGAGTTATTATTAGAAACCTAGAGATGTTCACTAGAACATGCAAACGTGTCTGTTGTGCTCAGGAGGTTAAACCTCATGCTCTGCAGCCAGTCATTATTCAAACCCACAGAGGTTTATTTTAAAGTCTTGCGAACATCCCAAAGTTTCCGCAGATCTCAAATCTGTCAGGCTGAATTTGGGGGAAATGTGTCTCAAATGAAGCAGCGGACATGCATAACATTTCCACAGGAGTGAGTGTTGCAGCCATACAGAGCATGGAGAATTTTAGTTTGAATATTTTTGATACTGTATTACCATATAATATACAGGTGCTATATATATAATAGAATATCATGAAAAAGTTGATTTATGTGAGTAATTCCATTCAAAAAGTGAAACTTGTATAATGTATACATTCATTCCACACAGACTGATATATTTCAAGTGTTTATTTCTTTTAATTTTGATGATTATAACTGACAACTAATGAAAACCCCAAATTCAGTATCTCAGAAAATTAGAATATTGTGAAAAGGTGCAATATTGAAGACACCTGGTGCCACACTCTAATCAGCTAATTAACTCAAAACACCTGCAAAGGCCTTTAAATGGTCTCTCAGTCTAGTTCTGTAGGCTACACAATCATGGGGAAGACTGCTGACTTGACAGTTGTCCAAAAGACGACCATTGACACCTTGCACAAGGAGGGCAAGACACAAAAGGTCATTGCTAAAGAGGCTGGCTGTTCACAGAGCTCTGTGTCCAAGCACATTAATAGAGAGGCGAAGGGAAGGAAAAGATGTGGTAGAAAAAAGTGTACAAGCAATAGGGATAACCGCACCCTGGAGAGGATTGTGAAACAAAACCCATTCAAAAATGTGGGGGACATTCACAAAGAATGGACTGCAGCTGGAGTCAGTGCTTCAAGAACCACCACGCACCGACGTATGCAAGACATGGGTTTCAGCTGTCGCATTCCTTGTGTCAAGCCACTCTTGAACAAGAGACAGCGTCAGAAGCGTCTTGCCTGGGCTAAAGACAAAAAGGACTGGACTGCTGCTGAGTGGTCCAAAGTTATGTTCTCTGATGAAAGTAAATTTTGCATTTCCTTTGGAAATCAAGGTCCCAGAGTCTGGAGGAAGAGAGGAGAGGCACAGAATCCACGTTGCTTGAGGTCCAGTGTAAAATTTCCACAGTCAGTGATGGTTTGGGGTGCCATGTCATCTGCTGGTGTTGGTCCACTGTGTTTTCTGAGGTCCAAGGTCAATGCAGCCGTCTACCAGGAAGTTTTAGAGCACTTCATGCTTCCTGCTGATGACCAACTTTATGGAGATGCAGATTTCATTTTCCAACAGGACTTGGCACCTGCACACAGTGCCAAAGCTACCAGTACCTGGTTTAAAGGACCATGGTATCCCTGTTCTTGATTGGCCAGCAAACTCGCCTGACCTTAACCCCATAGAAAATCTATGGGGTATTGTGAAGAGGAAGATGCGACACGCCAGACCCAACAATGCAGAAGAGCTGAAGGCCACTATCAGAGCAACCTGGGCTCTCATACCACCTGAGCAGTGCCACAGACTGATCGACTCCATGCCACGCCGCATTGCTGCAGTAATTCAGGCAAAAGGAGCCCCAACTAAGTATTGAGAGCTGTACATGCTCATAGTTTTCATGTTCATACTTTTCAGTTGGCCAACATTTCTAAAAATCCTTTTTTTGTATTGGTCTTCAGTAATATTCTAATTTTCTGAGATACTGAATTTGGGATTTTCATTAGTTGTCAGTTATAATCATCAAAATTAAAAGAAAAAAACATTTGAAATATATCAGTCTGTGTGTAATGAATTAATATAATATACAAGTTTCACTTTTTGAATGGAATTACTGAAATAAATCAACTTTTTGATGATATTCTAATTATATGACCAGCACCTGTATAGTTTAAATAAAGAGCTGCCACAATGTGATACAGATACAATCTGATGCAATCCAATATAACTGAAATAAAGTCTACTTTTTTGATGCCTATTGATGCCTATTTTGATGCCTATTGATGCCTATTTTGATGCCTATAGGTTTTTTTAAACACTGTCACGAAGGTGTTAACTCAGTTATGTGTTTGAGTGCTAAGATCATAGTGGTGGCGTTGTACTGGATTGTATTACATACCAATCAGCCAAAACATTAAAACCACTGGCAGGTGAAGTGAATAACGCTGATCATCTTGTTACAGTGCAATGTTCTGCTGGGAAACCTTTGGTCCTGACATTTATGTGGATGCTACCTAACGTGCTCCACCCACCCGAACACTGTTGCAGACAAAATAAACCCCCTCATGGCAATGGCACTTGTCGATGGCAGTGGCCCCCCAGCAGGACTATGCACCCTGCCACTCCACATAAACTGCTCAAGAATGGCCCTAAGAATGAGACAAAGAGCTCAAGATGTTAACTTGGCCTTCAAACAGCCCAGATCCCAATCTGATTGAACATCTGAGGGACGTGCTGGTACCCCAGAGGTACTGCAGATCCACAGTAGGTCCTCCTTGGATCGGACTTGGCTCTGACCTCTTAAGGCATGAACACAGGATCTCTGGAGGGTGTCCCTTGGTGCCTGGCATCAGGGCATTACTTTCAGATCTTTTGAGTCCCATGGATTGTGAGGTGGGGTAACAACACATCTTACAGATGTTTGCTCAGATCGGGATCCAAGGAATTGGAGGCCAGGTTGGCGCCTTGAGCTCTTTGTCTCATTCCTTGGACCATTCCTGAGGCGTTTTTGTGGTGTGGCATGGTGTATTGTCCTGCTGGGGGGGCACTGTTACTGAGGAGTGCTGCTGCCATGAGAGGGGGTACTTGGTCTGCACTGGTGCTTTGGTGGGTGGAGCGTTTAAGGTGGCATCCATGTGAATGTCAGAACCCAAGGTTTCCCAACAGAACATTGCACGGTAACAAGATGATTAATGTTGTTCACTTCACCTGTCAGTGGTTTTAATGTTTTGGCTGATGGGTGTGTATATAAATATATAATATTCAGCACCCCTTACGTACCTAAATAAGGAGGACAAAACATTTGAAACACCTCTAAATATAATGCAGTCCAGTATAAGACCACCTTTAAAGGGACAGATCACCCCAAATTCAGAAATGCATATCTTATCTGGTTTTGCTGCATCAATTCTGATACTTCTTTATAACTGTCCACCCTGAGCCTGACAGTGTTATTGGAGTGTAATGCTAAACCAGTGGAGTAGTCTTTTAAGGGGAAATAAAAGGGAACAGTGTGTGTACAGTGTTGTTTACTTTGTATGTTCACAGCTCATTCAGTGAGATAAAGTGGGCAAGTGCTTGATAAACAGTGACAGTCTATTCTCACCTCAAGAGGCTGTGGGCCCTGCTGGGGGACACTGTGAGGTAGAGGGGGGCTGTGTGGCCTCTTTGTCCCGTGAGGCTGAGGAGGTGCAGGTTGGACCGAGACTGGAGGTTGTGAGGAGTACAACAGGGGAAGCGACACCGTGGGGCAATACAGCCCTGTCCCCCCACAGCCCATGTAGACAGGATCAGACAGGTCGCAGCTGTTCATCAGTCCAATGGCAGGCTCCGACAGAGCCGAGCTCTCCTCGGAGCTCATAGCTGTCACCTGCTGTATCTGACTCTCCTTCTCCTCCTCAAACTGCTCACTGACATCTTTTAAACCTCTCCTGTTTCTCACTCGCTCACTTTGCTTCTTACCTCGCCTCTTCCTACATTTTGTCTTCTCATCTTTCTCTTCTGGACCTTTCGTTTCTTTGTCCTCCTGCTTATCAGCGATTGTTTCCTTGTTCTCAATCATATTGTCCTCCATCTGCACCTCTTGTGCCTCCTCCGCTCCCAGCCTACTCTCTGGCTTCACCTGCTCCTCCTCTTCTCCCTCTGTCACCATCAGGTCCTTTTCTGACACAAGAACTTTCTCTTCTTTCTCCCCCTCCCCCTCCTTGTCTTCTTGGTCCGTCTCCTCTCCTGCCTGTTCATCCTCCCTCTGATTAAACACTTCCTCCTCTCCTTCCCTCCTCTTCCTCCTCCTCTTCTTCCTCCTCCTCCTCCTTCCCTGGTAGTTCTTTGTTTCCAAATCCTGCAGTTCTGCACACAGAAGGCTCGGACAGTCTGCAACAGAGTAAAGTGAGAGTTTTAACTTTTGTCCAGGTTCTGTAAAGCCTGGGCCACTTTTACTTATGTAACTTGTGGTCAGTTATCTGTACTCAATGTCTCTAAAACTCCTACGATTAATCAAAACCAGAAACTTCTACATTACTTTGTAACTTGCACCAGAGTGCTGCGGCCATGGAACAAGAAAAAAAGCTCATTACACCTGTCCTGAAATCACCAAGTCAGCTTCCAGTACAACAGCTGACTTTAAGGTTTCTTGGTCTGCCTTGGTTAGATATGCTTAAAAGATATGAACCACTAATCTGTCTCTCATACTCCTTCTGCACAGAGACTCAATTCAAAATTCGGTCAGGCTGCCTTTAGTTGTTTGCTCCCAGTTGCTGGAATAGACTCCCTGAGGACTCCAATTATTTTTAAAAGCAGCCTTAAAACATTTATTTTTTTCTGCTGCCTTCTCAATTATGTGTTTTACATCCTTTCTAATAGACTTAGTTATGTGTATGTGTGTGTGTGTGTGTGTGTGTGTGTGTGTGTCTTTCTCTGTGTTGGTGTGAATGTCTATTGTCAATATTACTCTTAAGTAGTAGCGATAGTAGTAGTAATTTCTTGTTTTCTTTTTTTATTTAGTCTTCTTTCATTCCTTCTTAATCTTCATGTGAAGGACACTGCGTTTTCCCCAGTGTACGTCATTTGATACGTACACTAAATAAACCTGTGAGGCTGTGAGTTAAGTGTCTCTGTTTTATAAATGTGATCTTGTTTTACTCATTCTCAAATATATGTGTGATTCTGTATCTTTTCATATGACGTCTCTCTAGACGCAAACCAGTTCATAACAACTCCTATTGGGCCACAATAGTATTAGCATTTCTGGGGAGAAATTGAACCAGATGTTGTAAATACTCAGGGCTCAATTCAAACCCAGGGGGGTCCAGGGGCATGCTCACCCAGGGAGATTTTCTTCTCCCCTTACATCAGCTCTATGTATTATTGTTCAAGCCATTTGAGATAACAGAATGCCAAAAAATCTGTACAACATTTTGGGGAAAAACACGACATCTGACAAAGAAAACTTTTCAGGTTGTACGCCTGTGCCAACCACTCAAGTTGCAGTTTACATCCATGCTGGTCCAGACTCATATAACAATATATAGTGAAGACTTTGGATGAATTTAATAAAGATACTGAGTATGTTTTTGGGTGAAACATGGATGCTTCACACGTATCTTCGTCCTGGCAGCACAGAAGATCTATAAATCAGCACAGTTTCAAGGTGGACACCTAATTCAACACCAATTATTCTGACCAAATGTCTTCCCCTCTGTTCTTGAGTTATGGTGTTGAATAATGGACGGGAAAGGGTTGACCTTTGACCTTTCGGATATGAGATGTCATAACTTCATCATTTGTGTGAAATGTTGTAATAATAAGCACATGAATTCTTGAGTTATGGCCAAAAACGTGTTTTGTGAGGTCACACTGACCTTTGACCATGAAAATCTAATTAGTTCATCCTTGAGTCTGGGTGGACCTAGGGCAAAGTTTGAGGGAATTTTCTTAAGGCAAAAAAATCAGACTCCATAACAAGTGTGAAGAGGGCTTTGAACTAAGGCTGTAACTTAAGTTTTTTTTTCATTATCTGTTGCATGAATCTCCTAATTATTATTATCTTATTAATTTATTTTTTTTAAGATTATATTTATTGAGATGAGGATCATGGTCACGACAAGGGCATGGCAGATATACCTCTTTTCATATACATCCTCTTTTCAACTTATTCCCTAACTAACACAGAACACATTCTCCGCACTTAAAAAGGAAATATACACCAATCAGCCAGAACATTAAAACCACTGAATTGTGAAGTGAACAACATTGATCATTTTGTTACAGTGCATTGTTCTGCTGGGAAACCTTGGGTTCTGGCATTCATGTGGATGCTACTTGACGTGCTCCACCCACCCAAACACTATTACAGACCAAGTACCCCCCCTCATGACAAGAGCACTCCCCGATGACAGTGCCCCCCAACAGTCATAATATTCTGCTGGGAAACCTTTGGTCCTGGCATTCATGTGGATGCCGCTTGACATGCAGCCACCACCCAAACACCGCTGCAGACCAACTACACATCTTCATGGCACTAACTGATGGCAGTGCCCCTCCCTAGTAAAACAGTGTGCCCTGCCACACCTTCAAATTGCTCAGGAACAGCCCAAGGAATGTGACAAAGAGCTCATGGATTCCCCAAATTCCCCAGCTCCCAATCTGATCAAGCATCTGTGGGACATGCCAGTACCCCACCTTACAACTGACAGGTCTCAAAGGATCTGCCACCAACACCACCACAGTAGGATACCCCCAGAGGTCCTGTGTCCATGTCTCGACATGTCAGAGCCAAGTCCAAACCAAGGAGGCCCCACCGTGGATCAGGGGTACCTCTGGGGTACCGGCACGTCCCACGGAAACTCTATCAGATTGGGATGTGGCTAATTTAGAGGCCAACTTGACCCCTTAAGCTTTCTGCGGGGACATTCCTGAGCAGTTTTTGTGGTGTGACATGGTGCATTGTCCTGCTGCGGGGGCACTGCCATCGACCAGTGCCGTTGCCACGAAAGGGTTTATTTGGTCTGCAACAGTGTTTGAGTGAGTGGAGCACATCAAGTGGCATCCACATGAATGCCAGCATCCAAGGTTTCCCAGCAGAACATTGTATTGTAACAAGATGATTAGTGTTATACTCTTCACCCAACAGGGGTTTTAATGATTAGGCTGATTGGTGTATATACACACATACACATGCACACACATAAATCAAAGAATCAGTCAAACAATATGAGAAAAAAAAAGATAAGGGTTCACAGCATCACAGTTCTCAGGGCTCCTAATTATTTTATCAAAAACTGATTCATCCTTTGGCTTATAAAGAAAATAATGTTTAAAAAACCAATGCCCAAAGCCAAAGCTGACATCTAACCAACTGTCCAAAAAAAGGGTATTCAGTTTATGATCATAAAATACTTGGATAACCAACAATTAAATATTTATCTATCATATATTTTGCTTACTCTTTGCTTTAAAATATGCACACAATTATCAGCGTTTAAATAATAAAAAATCATTATGTTAACTGTTTTATAATTCCAGTTAATATCATTTGATTTTATATCAGTGAATAGTTATACTGATAATTTCACTCTAAAAGTGCCTATAGTGCAGAAATAACTTTAAAATGTTGGAGGAGTTATGGCTCTCATATTTCATGAGTCATGGTTGACCTGCAGGTTGAATAACACCTGATAAACTCCCCCCTCGCGAGGAGCTGCAGCCTGCAGTGACTAATTAGTGTCCCAGCTGTGCAGCGCCTCGTGCCACCTCACCTGACCGTTAATTAACTGCGCACGGCTAGCTGCGGCTAAACTAGCTAACCTGTCCCCGTCTACAAACACCGGGTCGTCAATGTTAATAGCCGAGTTTTAAATTCTTAAATTGTCTCTGAGGAGCTGAGCAGCGAGGGGAGCGGCACCTCACAGGGAAGATTATGAGCTTTAAATACTCACAGGAAGTTTCAAAAGTCCTTCAAAGTTTAGGAAATGACACAGAAGTTGAGTAAAGTGTGTTTGGCCGACAGGTGGAAATGGCCAATAAACCAATAAAACAATTAAACATGAGCCTGAATGTTCTTACCAAAGTCTCCAGCTAAGTCACAGTCTTCTTCCATTGCGACACTCAGAAGCAATAACTGAACTAATAATCAATTAAGCAACGCAGGGTCGCGAGGCGAATTGCTCCTGGACTGGAGGCTAATGAGGCTGATTGATTGATTAGCTCCCTCAGCGTGTGACAGACAACTATCGCGTGAAGGGTGAAACACAGCCAGCCAATCAGAGACCATTTGTGTTATGTTACTCTTACTTAAAGGATCTGAGTACTTCCACTGCCAGTGTTCACAGAACATATGGTGCTCAGAAGTGCTTCTTAATGATTTCTTTATACCTTCTGCTGTATCACTATAATGTATAATATAATGATATTAACTCTATTGGGACTCGTGTAATATCTCAGTGAAACTGGCTATCATTATCACAGGTTTTTTTGTGAGATTGGGAATAAAAATCCATGAAGCCTATAATTAAAAATAATCATACCTCTGCAAATCATATCACCATAAAATTACACTGTAGGTTAATAAAAGACTAGATTATTATAAAACCTGAGTCCTTAAACACGTTATAATGTGTTTCGGGGTTTCACTGCAGGTTGACTCAACTGTTAAACACCAACGACCTGTGTTTTTTTTTTTTAAGATATTTTATCCAGTCTACTTACATCCCCCCTTTATGCATCTTTTTGTGTTGCTGTGTCCCTTTATAGTCATTTTATGACTCTTGAGGTCATTTAGTGTCTTTATAAGGTATTTTTTCTTCTCTCTAAGGCGATTTTGTGTCTCTTTGAATTAATTTTGTGTCTTTTTTGGTTTTGTCTGTCTGTCTTCATTTTGAGTATCTTTCAAGTTGTGTCTCTTTATAGTCGTTTTGTGTTAATTTGTGGCAATTTTGAACTCTTGAGGCAATTTGGTGTCTTTTTTTGGTTGTTTTGTGTATCTTTGAGGTCATTTTGTGTCACTGTGTGGTATTTTTTGGCCTTTTGGGTCATTTTGTGTCCCTCTGTAGTAATTTTGTGTTTTTGTTGAGGTCATTTTCTGCCTGTTTGAAGTCATTTTGTTTTTGTTGAGGTTATTTTCTGCCTGTTTGAAGTCATTTTGTGTCTTTTCGAGGTCATTTTGTGTCTTTTTTGGTTGTTTTGTCTCTCTTTGTATTAATTTTGAGTATCTTTAAGGTTGGTTTGTGTCTCTTAATGGTTGTTATGTGTTCATTTGTGGCAACTTTGTGTCTTTTTTGGTTGTTTTATGTATCTTTAAAATCATTTTGTGTCACTGTGAGGTCATTTTGTAAATTATTACTGTATTTTTTCATCTTTCTGAGGCAATTTTGTGTCTCTTGGAGTTAATTTTGTGTCTTTTTTGGTTGTTTTGTCTCTCTTTGTATTCAATTTAAGCATCCTTGAGGTTGTTTAGTGTCTCTTCATAGTAGTTTTGTGTTAATATTGTGACAATTTTGTGTCTTTTTTGGTTGTTCTATGTATCTTTTAAGTCATTTTGTGTCACCGTGAGGTAATTTTTGGCTTATATTGGTCATTTTGTGTCTTTATGAAGTCATTTTGTGCCTTATTATGGTATTTTTTGTTGTCTCTCTGAGGCAATTTAGTATCTATTGGAGTTAAGTTTGTGTCTTTTTGGTTGTTTTGCCTCTCTTTGTATTCATTTTAAGTATCCTTGACATTGTTTGGTGTCTCTTTATAGTAGTTTTGTGTTAATTTGTGGCAATTTTGTGTCTATTTTTGGTTGTTTTGTGTATCTTTTGTGTCACCATGAGGTAATTTTTGGCTTATATTCGTCATTTTGTGCCTAACTGAGGTCATTTTGTGTCTCCTTGTGGTCATTCTGTGTCTCCTCCTGCTTGCTGAGTCTCTTCCTGTGTTGGTGTTAATTTTTGCAGGTGAAGGCCAGGGGGGCCTCTGACACTTTGGCCCCCTGGGCTTCTGCCCGGAAGGCCTGTTCAGTAATCCATCCATGCTTGAGGAAACGTAATGCTGATCCTTTGAGCTTCTTATTCCACAAAGGCCGACATCAGGCAAACTAAAATTCTGTAAAAATAAAATAGACATATGACAGCTTGATATCTATTATTCAGGCCTATACAGTTTGCATGTCAGTTTTGAAAATGTCAAGTTACAATCTGGTTTTCTTGTGTCAGTTGTTCCACTGTTACCCACCAGATGGGGTACTGACTGGACCCCAGGCGCTTCAGCCTTCTTCTGTCTACCCCAACTCTACTGTTCAGCTTGTACTCCTCTGTTCTACCCCTCCCAAACAGAAAAAGGCTCACATAACACCCCCTCATCCTTTGTGAGAGGCACATTTCCATATCAGCAGCCCACTACTCAAGGCCAGGACAGCTTGTTGTCTTCTATGGATCCAGGGAAAGGCCATCTGCAGATTACCCGGTACTCCTCCACATCAGGTGACCTTGGTTTTATCTGGTTTGATGCAAATGACATAAACTAAAGCCCCAGTAAGAATATTTTTCCTTTCCTATGTGCTCACAAATCCCCACAGACAGTTTATCTAATCAGTTCATAAGTACATTTTTATATAATGACTTAAGAATAATAACATCTCCAGCTATTCCTCCCATGAGGGTCTACTGGGTTCAGCAAGTGTAAATAGGCTGCTAAGAAGCTGTGATCACATATAGAAGTGCAGCAGCTCTGTCAGGCATACAGGGTTGCGTGTAATGTTACTGGGTCACAAATGGTATGAAGCCCTAGATAATGCTGGTGTGTGATAACACCAGAGTGAGACTTCGTGTCTGCATGCGAATTCTTGAATGTATGTTACTAAAATATATTCTCATTCTGAGCAGCCGTGCGCTTTTTTATCCTCCCTTTCAAGTGCTTCACTGCTGAGTCCTGAGTGATGAACAAATCCTGGGCCTCAAGTTTGAGTTCAATCCAGCACCAGGGGGGAGTTGAGTCAAAGCCAAGACTCAGGATCGAAATGGTCAGTTCACCCAAATTACAAAACACAGTTTTTCACCCACACAGTGGTATCTAGCGATGTAAACTGTTTTGTTTTTTTGCTCAGGTTTTGAGATATCTGACTCTGAGTTGTATTCCTCCACCCAAGCGATGTGGAAACAAATGGAATTTCATTTGTAACACTCACAGCATTGAAAAATCACATTTAAATAATTCAACAGTAGTGTGTCTTTCCAGCAACAATGTCCTGGTTACTTCAGTTTAATCCAAGAACCACAGTGACAACAGTTTTCACTAGAGCAACAGTACTTTTACCAAGAGGAGTTGTAATGCTGAAAGCCTTTTCTCTGGATCAGCAAAAGTAACCTGGACAACATACACTGATCAGCCAAAACATTAAAACCACTGGCAGGTGAAGTGAATAACATTGATCATCTTGTCACAGTGCAATGTTCTGCTGGGAAACCTTGGGTCCTGGCATTCATATGGATGCCACTTGACGCACTCCACCCACTCAAACTCTGTTGCAGACCAAGTACACCCCCCTGATGGCAATGCTAGTCCCTGTTGGCAGAGCCCCCCCCCAGCAGGACATTGTGCCGTGCCGCACCACAAAAACTGCTCGAGGAACGTGACAAAGAGCTCAAGGCATTGACCTGGCTTCCAAATTCCCCAGATCCCAATCTGATTGAGGATTTGTGGGACGTGCTGCCACTCCAGAGGTACCCCCGAATTATGGTGGGCCTCCTTAGATAGGACATGGCTTTGACCTGTCAAGGCATGGACAGAGGACCTCTTGGGGTATCCTATGGTGATAGTGTTGCTGTGGCAGACCTGTAGGTTGTCAGGTGGGGTACTGGCATGTCCCATGGATGCTTGATCAGATTGGGATCTGGGGAATTTGGGGAATCCATGAGTTCTTTGTCGCATTTGGCTGTTCCAGCAATTTTAAAGGTGTTGCAGGGCACACTGTTGTACTGGGGAGGGGCACTGCCATCAGTTAGTGCTGTTGCCATGAGGATGTGTAGTTTGTCTGCAACGGTGTTTGGGTGGCGGCTGCATGTCAAGCGGCATCCACATGAACGCCAGGACCAAAGGTTTCCCAGCAGAACAATGTGATTGTAACGAGATGTTATTTACTTCACCTGCCAGTGGTTTTAGTGTTGTGGCTGATCGGTATACCTAGAAAGAGATGTTGCTGTTTTTAAAATGTCATGATTGCTGTGGGCACCACTAAATGTATTATAATAGAAGCAGAAATATCAGAGACAGAATCGGGCAATTAAAATTCAACCTATATGCATGGCTACATACCACTAGAGGTTTAGTGAGAAATGTGTTTATTTACATCAGTAAAATCATGTTAATCTATGCAGACATTGTACAAACTGCAGCTTTAATTCAAGGCTGGAGAGAGCACTACTCATAAGGTCAAATCAATGGTATTTAATTTAAATATCACACAAGTAAAGTCTGATTGAGTTGTGCTGAATATCCGAAGGTAAAGCACATAAGCAGCTCTTCTGAAAACTGCTCTACATAGCAGGTACATTTGGTAACAGTAAAAATGGGATACTGACAATATTTTGATTTAATTTAATGCCTCTCCAAATTCTCTGTTGCTCTTTGACATCGTTCCATTTTTATTTTACAGGAAAGCTTTTTGTCCACCGTCTGACTAAAAAGAGCTTCCTAAAACTGAATATTACTGTGGTTTATTATGTAATGTATTATGTAAAGTCCTTCAAACCATTCACCCATTATCTATACCTGCTTATCATTTAGCAGGGCCGCAAGGGGCTGAAGCCTGTCACGCTAACATTCAGGAGGTGGGGTACAACGTGGACGACTCATAATTATATTAATGAACAAAGGTGAATTACTTTGACCCCTAGAGGCTCCCAAAATTCCCTGGTTCACTGGGTGTTAATTGGTTTTGGTAATTCAATTGGTGCCGCATTTGTTAAGGAATTAACACCACTTAAAGTACAATATCAACTTAAGTGGGGCTGCTATTGTCGTCTAATCTTTTAGCCTTGTGTCAAAATCAATATTATTTCAGTTTATTTGGAGCTTACATGATGCTAAAGGACACATACATCTATGTATGGATGAGAGGCTCGTGCTCGTGAGATGTAAACAGTAATGGTGTCCTCCTCACCTGAGTGGTAACTTTTTTTTGACCTTTTGAGCACCACAAGCCGAGTGCCATCTAGTTCTTTTGTATTCAAGAGAAGGCAGACATCTCTACAACCAATACCTCCAACAGTCTCCAAACAATCTAGATTTATTAACAACACTATGTATTTTTGATTTGGGGTGACCTGTCTCTATGAATCGTTCGACATTTTGCAAAATGCTGAGAATGAGATATGAAGATTGATACCAGCTAAGGCCATCAGCCAGTTAGCTTAGCTTAGCATAAAGACTGGAAACAGTGGGAAACAGCTAGCTTGGCTCTGATGTCTTGATTGTTCCACTTAAAAAAATAAAGACAAGAAAGGACAGATTTACCCAACCAGGTTTTTTATTTGGAACAGAGTGGCAGATTAGTGACAGGGCGGTGGCGTGGAGGATCCGCCTCCTCTCGCTCACTCAGCCAATGACAGAAACTCAGCCTTAAAAAAATGCAAATGTATAAAAACAGGAATGGGAACAGCAAACATAGAGTAGTGTAGCCTCCGTTGGGCTTCTCACCCACACACACATACTGGACACAAACTAACACACACACATGCACACCTACACTCACACACGTACAAATTAACCCTCTGTCACACACACACGCGTCTTATTTGGCTACGCAGGCTTAGATGGGTACAAACACACGTTTACACTTTGACAGTCACTTTAAAAAAGACAGTACGTGTTAAGATCATTCCTGCCTGTGAGAAAGTGGCGTGTTGTCTGTCCGTCTGTCCTGCGGCAGAGAGACAGACAGGCAGACAGTCAGACAGTGAAAAGACACAGTCAGTGTGTGTGAAAGCCACTGTGAGGGACCAGCTGCCCCTCATTCAGCAGTGAACAGACGAAACACACGCAGACGCGCACGCACACACACACACACACACACACACACACACACACACGTCGACAGGCTAGTCAGTGTACACAAGAGTCTGCTGTGAAATACCAAGGTGAAGCACTCAACCATACACACACATACACACAGGTGGCGCGTTTTGATGAGGTGTAGACACACACGTATTCTCACACTGGCGAGGGGGCAGGCGACATACACACGCAGGAGTGGAAGAGGTGTGTTACCTGTCTGTGGAAGAGCGTGAGAACTGCTGGAGTAGGTAAACACACACTCGACCACAGTACATTCCAACTTTAACTCACCCCTCTTCTCTTTCAAACACACAAAAACACACACACAGGCATCCACACACACCCAGACTAGTATAGTTTTGACTCCCATGCATTTTTGTTCTACAGTACTGAGTATAATAGAAGCTACTAGCCCAGTCGCACTGGTGTGGTTATTGTTACAATCTCTTAGATAGAAGCACAGCCCTCCTGTCTCCTCACATTCCCCTTCCCAAACCGAACCCCTTTCCTCCCATCGTCCCCTCCCCAAAAAGAGCCCAACAGCAGCTTAAAGTTGAGCGCACAAACACTAATTCAGTCTGCTTCTGCTCATAATCAAAGCTTTAATGACAAAAGTTCTGATCTTGACTGAATTAGCACATGTGGGATCAACTTCCTGCCCGGGTTCACACTTGTCATTAAAGCCCCTCACTCTTCCCAGAGGCCCCTCCCATCCCCAAACAGAGAGCCAATGGTGGACGAAAAAGAAAGTGAGGCATGCAAAAGGTGCGTGTGGGTGAGGGGGGGTATCAGAATGACGCGATGACTGGACGCGTAGTTGTGCTTTTACACAAACAGACCAAACTCTAAACCAACCAGCAACTGATCGATAACTAATCAATAACATATTGAAACCACCCGCTCTTGCTCGTATCACAAGTGATGACTATCACAGTGACGATGAGGATGATGATGATGGGTTTGATATGTGTTTGAATGATATGATTTACAGTATACTTAAAGTCTGTGTGGTGTATTTCAATGCGCAGCAAGTTACATGTCTGCACTTGCATGTGTATGTGTGTGCGTGTAAGTGTGTGTAAGTGTGTGTGCATGTGGCTGACGAGAGCACAGCTCATCTAAAGTGATGACGGATGTGATGAATAAAAACTCTTCATGATCATGCAGATGGTTAGTGATGCCAGAAAGGATACGCTGATATTTACATATAAACTTTTTTTTTAAACTGCTAAATACACATCCTCCTGTTTAAGTTTTATTATTATTATTATTACGGTATTATTATTATTATTATTATTCACCATCCAGCCCGAAACATTGATATATTATTGGTTATTATTACTATCCGTAACTAGTCTTTGTACAGCTTAGAGGAGCAGATTGGCCGCGTGAGTGAGCCTCTGTGCGACCAGCCCAATGTTTCCACAGCGGCTCCTCAACATTGGGAAACACACCGAGGGTTGAGCGCTGTTTTCTGGTTGGCCGAGCACAGAGAGAGAGGTCAGAGCCACCTTCCAGCAGATACAAGTGTGTGCATGTGCATGTGTTGTAAGCGTGTGTTCATGTGGCTGTATGGATGTGCGTATGCGTCTTTGAGCACCAGAGGGACGGAAGGCACAAAAGAGACCTTTCCTCTCACCTTTGACCCTGGGCTCTGTGCAGCCAACCAGACGCTCTGTGTGTTTTTTGGGGGGTGAGGGGCGAGAGTCGAGCCCATTTTCTTTTGTGTCTCGTTTAGCTCGCCTCGCCCCTCTCCTCTTTCTTTTTAGCCTTTTTCGTTTGCTCCATAAAAACAGAGGAGGAACTCTTTCTTTGTGCTGGAAAACACAGGTTAAGAGCTTGTGTTTTGTTTTGTTTTTTTTCTTACAAAATAATCATATCATTACATACAGAACAAGAGAATCTGTAGAATATTAATAACAACATTTACTTTAAAAACATCTGGTGTGTATGTGTTATTTTTTCAGAATATATTTGGATTTTTTTTTTTCTTTTTTTGTCCTCTTTTTTCTCGTTTTCATTGAAAAGAAAGTTCCAAGTCCGCAGAGAGAGAGGCGCTCTCAAGTGTTTCGGAGACGAGAGGAGAGAGGGATGAGGAGAGGCGAGCAGATGAGGGGGAGGCGACGAAGAAGAGGAGGAGGAGGAGGAGGAGGACGGGGGCTTAGAGTATCTTTCTCTCTTCTCTCTCTCGCTCTTTCTCTCTCCCTTGGTGTGCGGTGCGTCTCTCTGGCATACAGGTGTTATGCGTAAAACTCCTCCTGCTTGTCTGGTTTCTGGTAGGTGACGGTTGCCTGTTTGGGTTCCTCCAGTGTGTAGCTGCCCTCGTCCTTCTTCTTCATCCTGTACACCAGCAACATCACCAGGAAGGCAGCAAACAAGGCGCCCACGACTCCTCCCACTATCACCGCTGGGGGAAGACACAAAGAGAGGGTGGATATCTTAAAAACATTGCAGAACATAATAGATCCTGAAACACTCAAAAATGCACATGAACAAACAGTGAAATGCCATCAGAGCCATCCTGCAGCAGACTACATCACTACAAACACGCGCTGCATCAAACACACCTAGTCTGAAAGCAGAGCAAAGCTACCACAGCATCACTATCACCTAGCTGCTAAGTGAAGACTGATGAGCCTGAATGTGCCAACATACATTCTGTGTTGCCAACAGCTTTGTGCTAAATTGCAGCCCTGCAGTGCAACACAGTAGTTTAGCCCGATGGGGCTGGTGTAACCAATCCGCAGCAGCTGCATTTCACCACCTTCTCCTGCACACAGTGCTAATGAACTCGTGCTGCGTGTGATAGATTAATGCGTGGTTATCAAATGGGAACTTTCCCTCGTTAAACTAATTGGTATTGATGCCAAAACGGAGAACAAACTGTTTATTTTCCAAAATGCTCGAGGAACACTTTGTTTTCTTTCATTGTGTGGGAGGTGTTTACTTTGTTTCTTCCATTACTGCCAATATCAGAGCACACAGGCTGGGGCATTTAGAATAATGCAACTTTTCACCATGCACTGTCACTGCAGAAGCATTCACCACTCTTGACTTTTCACACAGTTTCTTGTAATTAAATCTAATAATACATGAAATTTATTTTATTTTCTGTGTCAGATCGTGCCGTTTTTGTGTTACACTATGCATAAATATGCACTTTTACCATCCCCGATTTTAGTGTTGGAAACAATAGTGATACTGAACATGAGAGATAGTAAGTGCACCCGTTTGAGTGCACCATTTACACTTTTAATAAAAAATATATGAACTACTTTTCCTTGAATCCATAATAAAAAAGCCTCATAGCACAGCAGTAAAGACTTCCATCCAGGTCAGTTATAACCTAACCTGCATGTCTTTGGAATGACAGAGGAAGCTGGAGAGCTCAGAGAAAATCAATGCTAACATGGGAAGAGCATGCAAACTCCAGACAAAGATGCCCAAACCAGCTTGCAGGTTCGACCACTGCACCAACCTGCCTCCTGCTCTATAAATGTAGTCTTGTAAAAGTAGCTGTGTGCAACATTCAGAGCATATCTATAATCCGAAGTCTGAGCCGGAGTTGTCTACACACGGCTCTCAATATGGAGGTGGCTGAGCTGGCAGCTAGCAGCTAACAATGCTAACAGTGCTGACAAATGCAGCAGTGCTGACAGAGCTGACGTGGTGGGGAACTGTAGGGTGGACATTAGAGCTCAGTTATCCTCCCTTTACGTATGAAAGTAGATCTGTTCATTTCAAATGTTGAGTATAATGAGCCCTTAAGCTTCTGCAACGCCGCCGTTCCGAAACCGTTGGTCAGGACGGTGTTATCAGCAGTAACAGCCATATGCGAGTAGTACATAGGGGCTGTGATTAGCTAGCCAGAGGGATACACACACAGGCATTCACATGCACTATCATGTATAGGCGGCTGGACCGTCTACTGCAACAAAGAACAAAGAAGCTTAGATAACAACACACAAGGAGGATGTGTGACGTCATTCTCTGTTCAGGACGCCATTACTCTTCTATATCCTTACATAAAATATAGTTGTTTGCTGTATTATTAATGTTTTGAATGTCAGACACAGACATTTTAAGCCTGATTAAAATGCAGACTCTACAATTGCAGATTTTCACCTTTATGTACAAACAAACTTTGTCATAATTTTGGCAAGAAGTCTTCTGAATCAGTGTGAAACGTCAAAGGTGGTAAATACAAATTACTGGAAATCTCATATATATAAGTAAATACAGTGCTTATACATGAACGTGTGAGTCTGACATGTGCAGTTGGTGATTTGGCTCTATCACACACAGTCTAGTCTACAGTCTGTTGCCTCCTGCTCTTTACCAATGACCAGGAAATCAGCGAAAACCACCGCCAGCAGTCCACCAATCAGAACAGCTGAAGGAGAGACAGAGAGCCAGTCAGGTCAGGCAAGTTGGCTGCTCCCTCACTTTCTACAACAGCTCTTTGGGATGACGAGAGGGGGGCACTTGAAAAGAGACTGGATGTACCCAGAGGGAAAATGATGGGAAAAAGAGGGGAGAAAGGAGGGCTTGGATAACCCAAGAAGAGGATTGCTTGTTCTCACCGGGTCAAACGGGGCTAAGTAGCACATTCACTTATCGTGATGAATCTGCACTACATGAATGCGAGGTAATGCCAGTTTATCTTAGCAGCTCCCAGAAAGCAGGGAAAGAATACAGGAGGCAACGGGGAAATGTAATCTGTTGATCTAAGAGGCGGCTACCGAGTGGTTCATTTGACAGGAAGGCAGAATGACAGACACAGAGCTGGATGACAAGGACAAATGCATATAAAAACATTGTGAACTTAAACTTTGCTGACAGATGTTCCTACCTATTAAGACTTCTTTTCTCTCCAGGATGTTCTTCTGTGGCAGCTGGGCAGCAGAGCTTCCTCCATCCACCGTGTTACCGATCAGATCAGGATCCACTGGCATTATACCTCGACCAAGGTCATTACGCCGATCATCACGGATCTCGAAATCTCCACTCGGCCCTGCTGCTCCTGCCTCGTTGTTACCCTCCTTTGACAGAGAGAGCAAAGTGAGACTAATGACAGGAAATTTACATTTGATGTAATCACATTTGTTCCATGGAGCTGCTACACTGAAACTTATCCAAACTGAGACAAACAGAGAACTTTCCATGGTGCACATTTTGCTTTCGAAACAATGAGCCTCTGTATGTTCTGATCGATGGAAAGCTGCATATTGTCCAACCCATATACACACTTCATAAAATCTGGCAGCTTAATTACAATGTGGAAAACCAGACAAATCTAAATTCATCATGGTTTAATGCAGGACGGCTGCAAATAAACAGGAGCACACCAATCAGAGAAATGACTCTGGTCTGTAAACAATTAAGCTGTCAGCGTTGGGTTGGGTATTAAACCCAAAGACTGTATAAAATAATGGACGCAGCCACTGTGACGTCACCCACTGGTTTGTGGACTCCCGTCTTGAAGCCTCGAATTTGCCTTTTTAGACAGTTGCCAGTTTGGATTTTTGGAGCCAGACGTGATGAGATGTAAACTAATCCTAATTCTAGCTGGTAGCTTGGCCAGCACGGTGCATTTACAGTCCATGGTTTAGTGTGATAATGCTTATGCTAATTTTGCTAGCAAAACAACCATTAAAACCATTCCAACAAATATAGGACAGGCTGAACATCTCAAGACTTTTTAGGCGACCAAAATGTTACAATTAACTTTCATGAGCTGAAAACACTGAAATAGTGACAGCTTCAAGATTTATGAAAATATTGACCTTTTTGTGAAAAATGTCATCAAACACCTGAATAACATGTGCATATGTTTTGGTAATTTACATCACTGTGTAACTACTGGATTGTGATTTTCAATACTTTGTCACAGGTAAGGACACTTATCGAGTCTAACGCCATGACGGCTCTTTTCGGCATCCCTCAGTTGCCTTTGCCGAGGCAACTGCAGATCTACAAGCAGATCTTGTAGCTTTTGTAACATTCCTGGCTCGGCGTCCAATACTAATGAGATGGAAGTCTCCGACACAGCCTTCCCACACTTAACGATAAAACAAATTTGTAATTTACAGCTTGATATAATCCGATATATATTGAAAGGCTCTCCCAGGAAATGTAAAAAGATACAAGGGCTCCTCTTTGACCACAAAGAGAAAATTGCCGTCCCAGCTATCTCCAAATAAGGTCCCATTTCCTTGTATCTACTTTATATTATCTTTATTTTTACTCTGACTTTAAGTGCAGGATTATTATGTTTACTGTAATGAGTGAAATATGACCAAGCTGACTGCTGCTGTGTTTTCTGTGTAGTTTCTAGGTACTGTATGTTTTGGCTCTTTCTGCTACACTACTATTATATTACAATGTCACCCACAAATATTTATATACCGTTATTGTCAATTTGTGTGCAACAATCAGTGAACAAAATTTAGGACAAAAAGACAGCTACGGCCATTCTCTGTGATCTGGCTGTGGTAGCGTCTTGTCAACAGACGGTACCAACCTGTCACCCAGAGTTGCTAAGCTCTTCAAAATGCTGAACTTTAAGCCTTAATAAAATGTAAAGTGTGACTCATATAAAAATAAACCCCCAATATAGTTGTCATGAAGGGGGAAGTAAGCTGTTGTGGCCAAAACCATTTCTTGCACCAGGCTGTAAAGACATATATTTCTGCTGTAAAGTTGGGGGACTATAGGGATTGACTCACTTTTGGAGCCAGCCTCAAGTGGCCATTAGAGGAACTGCAGTTTTTGGCACTTCTGTATTGGCTTCATTTTTCAGCCTCGAAGTTTTGCTTGATCAAACCTCACATAGTTTTTGACACTCACCTAAATGAGTCCATTAACACAGTGTGTCAAAAATGCTTGTATGTAAATCATTGCTCAGATATGTGACCTTATTCACCTTTTCTTTGGTCAGATATTTAAATCATTGTTTTAATCATCAATAGTGAAAGTATAGTGTTGATTTATGCGCTGCTGGTTTTGGTTTTTCATGGGATTTATGACCATGAAAAATACTACCTCCTCCCTGCTTGTTGTTTGGGGTGATAAGGTCAGACCTTGACACCAAGTATGAAGTTTTATAACCAAGTTCAGGAACAAAGACAACACCTCAATCTCATCCATTTCTGCACTATAAGTATTTAAGCACATCTTATCCGTTTCCCTCATCCCTTCATCCCACACCCCTCAACCCTCATCCCTTAACCCTCTTCCAAAATCCTTCAGTCCTCATCTCTTCACCCCACATCCCTCAACCTCATCCCAAATACCTCAGTCCTCATCCCTTTATCCCAAATTCCTCGCTCCCAAATACCTCAGTCCTTATCCCTTCATCCCACATCCCAAATTCCTCGATCCTCTTCCCTTCATCCCACATCCCTCGATCCGTCATCCCTTCATCCCTCAACCCTTCATCCCACATCCCTCGATCCCACATCCCTCAACCCTTCATCCCACATCCCTAAACCCTCATCCCAAATCCCTAAACCCTCATCCCAAATCCCACATCCCGTTATGCCACATCACTCAACCCTCATCCCAAATCCCTTGAACCTCATCCCTTCCTTCATCCCACACCCCTCAACACTCATCCCTTCATCCCAAATCCCTTAATCCCAAATCCCTCGATCCTCATCCCTTTGTTTGTTAGTGAAATAAACACTCTACATTAACACCCCTGCCAGTCTCACCTGTGTCGATGTAGGCTGCTGTGCGCGGGTCGTTCTCTCTGTCGGCACCGCCTGAGTGGCTGTCGTCATGGGAACCCTGGGCTTGAAGGGGACCCTGGTCTTGACAGTGGTGGCGGCAGTGGTGGTGGTAGGTGCAGCTGTCGTGGGCTCAGGGGTGGTCTCTGCTGTGGTGGACGTGTCTTCCTCTGTGGTGGTGTCCATGTCGAAGCCTGGGAAAAACGCAGTGGGTTCCGGTGACAGGTAGACGTCCTCTTCTTCTTCGGTGGTGCTCAGGTCATCTGAACCAGCAGAGGGCACTGCGCTTTCTGCAGAGCTGATTGCCGGGTTGGTGGTCACCATGGGGATGGCAGCGGGGGATCGTGGGGCGGCGGTGGTCTGCGCAGCGGCGGCCCTGATTCGCTCCAGCTCTCTCTCTCTTTCAAGCTCACGCTCTCTCTGCCTCTCTCTCTCCTTCTCTCGTTCTCTCTCACGTTCCCTCTCTCGCTCGCGCTCTCTCTCCCTCTCCCTCTCTCTCTCCATCTCTCGGACCCGCTCCCTCTCTCTTTCCCTCTCCCGCTCCCTCTCCAGCTGTCTCTCTCTCTCCTTCTCCCTCTCCAGCTCCCTCTGACGCTCCTGCTCTTTATCTCTCTCCCTCTCCAACTCCCTCTCCCTCTCAAGCTCCCTCTCTCTTTCCCAGAATGCACCGCTCTCTCCATCGGCCTCAGTGGGCAGTGGGGTGGTGGTGGCGTCCTCTGGGTTGGGGCTGGGCTCGGCTGCAGGTGAGGCGGAGGGGGCGGGGCTGGTGGCCTGGGTGGTGGAGAGGAGGAGGGGCTCTTCTGTTGTGAAGGACACGCCCGCCGATGTCGGCCTCACACTGACCTCAGGAACTGCAGAGGAGAAGAGACGATTTTGGAATAAAAAATGACTAGATTAAAAAAACAACAAGCAGAGGAGTCCAAAAAATTAAAAATGCACACATCCCCATTCATCACTCAGCCCACACGCCCACAAACTCCAACCGCCCTCACGAACAGTAAATTAGAAACTGAGACTATGTTTGAAATCAATTCCTCGGACACCCATTCGCTTCTCCCTTTATAACAAAGACTCAATAATTTACTCTCTACCGAGTTGTAAATCAAGATTTCAGACACTCATAAGTCTCCTTCACTTTGCATCGTCACTAACAGGTGCAGTGTTGCATGACTTTTTATTTTTGGATCTATAAAATGTGGCGCGTTGCACTGTGGGACTGTTAACAGAGAGTAGTGTACACACCATGGACACATGTCATGCATATATTTCACAGTCACACTGTTAATAGAAAGTGATCTTTTAAAGACTCTTTTGGGGGCATGTTTTGCATCAGCTAGGAAATTTGATGGTTAAGAGATGGGGACATGAAACACCATGTAGACCACTACCCTTCCTCGTCATCCTGTTTTGGATTTCTATCTGCACTACACCTGTGTTTTTCCTATCTGAAAATGGAGCTTGTGAAAATAGCTCTCCATGATGGATAAATCCAAAAACACCTGCCTTGGGTTTAAGTGTGAAAGCAGAAAGGGGGGGGGGGGGGGGGGGGGGGGGGGCCTTTGGGAACCATTCCGGGG
>NC_065527.1:16110018-16222138 GCF_006386435.1 Epinephelus moara
GCTTTTGGAAACCAATGCTGTGAGCCTGGTTGAGGGCTGTGTGGTAGTAAGGTTAAAGGGGTCGTCAGACTGTTTGGTATTGTACTTCCACAAGGTCCCAATGCACAAGTTAAAAAAGGTCAAAATATGTTAAGCAGAGTCCTGACTTTTAGCCACTTTAGTTAAGCTCCAAAATACGATGGAAACTACATTTTCCATAATGCTACTGATATCATACTTTCTTGAAAGCCTCCTTGCCTAAACACCAACATGTATTAAACTCAATGCCCCCTGAGGTGCTTGTTGACATCGCTATGACATTATTAGGGTTATTTTTTTAAGACTGTGTTGGGAAGATTATTATTATTTTTTTTTTTTTTAAGATATTTTTTGGGGCTTTTTAGCCTTTAATGTATAGGACAGACAAGTTTGAAGGGCAGAGAGAGAGAGAGAGGGAGTGATATGCAGCAAAGGACCACAGGCTGGAGTCGAACCCGGGCCGCTGCGGCAACAGCCTTGTACATGGGGCGCCTGCTCTACCACTAAACCACCGGCGCCCCGGTAAGATTATTTTTAAAATGTAATGGGCTACAGATTACTAGTAACCGTTTTAAAAATCTTATAAGAAATGTAACTATTTTAATAACTTTATCAGAGTAATGTAACTTATTAGATTTGATTTTACTTCATATAAATGTTTTAAAACTGGACAATAAAGTAAAAAAAAAAATGTCCGTATACGTGCGGATGTAACCCCTTTGTAATCACCAACATTTTGATTTGTAACTGTAATTTTATTGCACACTTTTTCTCAGTAAGTGTAACTGATTACAATAACATTTATTTTATAATTTAATTACATGTGACTAGTTACTCCTCAACACTGCAGACAACGTTATGGAAAGGATCCCTACAGAGATAGAGTAAAATCCTTTTTGTGTAACCAGAGACAGACCTGAAATCTCTATCGTCAAACCCACCAGACTCCATTTAAATAAACACTAATTTTATAATCTTAACACACACTTCATTCACAGTCAACAGAAACAAAATAAAACTCACAGAAATCATCTTGGTTCGTCTTTCTGCTGTTACAACAATCACCAGCTCTGGTTTGGTTAAAATAAACCCTTTATTCACGCAGTTAGATGTGAAAATATGCTGCCTCTATACACGCTAAAATTAGTATTTATTTACATGGAGCCTGGTGGGCTTGGCGGTGGTGATTTCATGGCCGTTTCTGGTTTAACAAAAAAGATCTTATTCTTTAACATAAAGGTTTATCTTGGTAGGGATCTTTTCATTTATGTTGTCAGACACTTTTTTGAGGCAGGTGTTTGCCTTTTATTGACAGTACTGGTGAAGTTGGAGAGGAGAGGTGTGAGAGAGAGAAAGAGGGAATGACATGCAGCAAAGGGACTCTGCTCACATGGGGCCCACACCCTACTAGGTGAGCTAGTGGCCGCCCCATTTTCAGACCCTCAGAGTAACAATCTGCCTGTTAGTGGCAAAAACGAGCACTTTATGTGGACAGAAATTGACAGCGCTCAGTTGCCCACAGGGATGACACTGCAGCCCGTTTCGTCTCGCTCGATACTCGACCAATTTCAAAAATTGCTGTTCCCATTACTCACTTAGACAGAAAAACATGGGAAAATAGGGGTCCGGGTTGAAATTCACAGAAGTTACCCTTACAGAGGACAGCTGTCCGTCGCCCTCTCCGTGATCACCCATTTTAAATGTCAATACAGCCAATCACACAGCCCAACTCTGTTTGTTTTGTCAAATGACTTCAGCATCATAAAGTAGTGATTTTATTGACGACTCAGCGCAGCAATCACAGCCGCAATCAAATCGCTATTTTCTGCTCGTTTAGCTGTCTGACAACACAAACAGAAATATATGTAAATGAGAGCAACAGTAAATTGTGAGTTCCGCTGTATTAAAACATGGAGAGCAGAACGGAGGTTTAACCAAGTGAGACCAGGCTGTCCCTTCCCTCACCAGATGTTGGCTGTGATGTGCGGTTTTGTTGTTGGCCGACTGAAGATGAAGAAGAACTGTTTTTCCTTGTGTTTTCGGGCATGTTAGAGTTTGAATTTATACGTGGATGACCCAAAAAAAGCTGGGCTGGGTGCAAGAAAAGAGCACCGTCGAAATGAGGTGGCTTTATGTGGACGTATTTGGAAAGAGAAGAGAAGAGAAGAGAAGAGAAGAGAAGAGAAGAGAAGAGAAGAGAAGAGAAGAGAAGAGAAGGTGCCGAACGATCCCTTTTCTTCTTAAATCTCATAATAGTATTATACTACCTTTCATTTTGTTATAGCAGCGAGGCTCCCTGGGTTGAAAGAGAAACAAATTGAATTTACAGGCACAAAGACATGAAGGCTGACAGAGGAGCTGGAGAGGATATCGAAATATGGATTCGAACAATGCAGCTTCTGTTAAACTTATCGGACCCCTCAAAATGCCACATTCTGACGCAGCGGCGACACAAAATGCACATCCGTCTGTTGTAAATGAGCTTTTCCTTTGGAATCAGACGGCTCTGTATCACGGTTTGAGATAAAGCAATTTGCCGGGCTGCTGTTTCAACCACAGGGGGTGCCTCTGCTGCACTGTCCTCCTCTGAATTGTAATTTATTTTGAGCGCGCTCGCCACTAGCGCAGTGCCTGAACTGAGGGCAGCCCTCAATGAGTCATGCTTAATAAGGAGAGCCGGGCTCAAGCTTCAACAGCCAGATCAGAAAATCAGTCTGAATTACACCAACGTGATTTACGTTAAGTAGGTAATTCCTACACACGCAGACGGCCAACTCACTCAAACGCAGACAGATGCTCGCAGATAGGTACACACAACTGCCTAATCTGTGTGGACTGTAATCTGATTAGAGCAAATAAGATGTGGGGGAATTGAGCCCAGGTTGCTGTTTGTTTTCCAGGGTGTGTCTGTGTTTAAAGGTGCAATAAATCTATATCAGAACCCGCCAGCCAAATGACGTGTTTGTATGGTGTGATAGTGTGCGCGTGGCCTCTCTGCATGTGAGTCTGGCGACCAGAACGACCATAACTCGAGGACACAGAGGAGGAGGAGGGGGGGGGGTCTTCAGGGTCAGCAGATTGAAACCCAGCAGCTGTCGAGTTTGAAAGAACCAGGGCGTGAGTGTGTAACAACACACACACACTTACAGCCAGAGCCAGAGCCCGAGTAGAGGTCCTCATCGTCGTAGAACTCGTCTCTCGTTGAGCCTTCGTCATCGATAGACGGCGACCAAGTCTGTCCCTGAGGGAAACACAGAGATGATAGAGATTAGAGTTATTCATCATGAATGACGACCGAGCTGTTTGTCATTTCATTTAAATAGAGAAACCACTTTGGCAGATTACAGGCACACACAGACACGCACACAACCGCCTGAGAGGAGGCGCAGGGCGCATTATGGTGGACGGGGTAACATCTGTCTGTCTGTGGCTCCATGGAGGAGCATAGTTAATGAGTTGATCTAAAGCTGGGATTTTGGCAGAGGAACATCAAAGCCTTTAAGGAGAGAGGGGTTTCATTCAGTCTCTGCTTACGTGTCAGTTACAAGTGATGCTCAGCCTGTAAAGTAGCAGAGGGTGAAGGCAGTTAGCTTCTGAACTAAGGCTGCTACTCACAATTTGTTCATCAATTAAACTGTAAATAATTTTCTTTAGGATTGTCTGACTATAAAATGTTAGAAAATACAGAAAAATGTTCTTTTCAAATTCCCCCAAGCTGAACGGTGATGTCTTCAAATGTCTTCTTTTGTCCGACCAACAGTGTAAAGCCCAAGTCTGTTATGATTCTCAGTCATCCAGGTCATGGTAATCATAGTGCTTTATCATAGGCAACTGGACTTGCTTGCGTTTCTTGAAGAACACAAGCAAGTCCAGTTGCCTACAGTATAGCACTTATGGGTATGAAGCCCAAGGATATTTAGTTTCCAATTATAGGAACCAGACAAAAGCAGCAAATCCTCACATTTTAGAAGCTTGAACAAGCATTAGTCATATTTCCTCAATAATCTCAATCAGCTAATCAGCAGCTCTGTGAGGCCGTACACAGCAGTGTTGTCAATGCTTTTCCAGTGAAAGTATGTAGCAATTGATCCGAAAGTAGCTCAGAGTCACCATGTGCTTATCTGCATATTGGTTGCATCATCGTGCATTAATAGAAGCATTAAAACTTCACTGAATTAGATTCAATACAAAGATCCTCAACAAAGCATTTGAATGATATGAGTGCTATGACGCTTATAATCTTGCTTCCGATCCAGAGATCCAGAGCATCACCGTAACCATAGAAATGAACTATGCTCACGTAGAAGTTAGTGTCGCCCTAGTCGACAGAGAGGCAAAAAATTGGATTTTTTCATTGGATTTTGGATTGGAAAAGCTTATATGCAGTCTCCAGAAGTAAAAAGCTAACGTAAGGCTACAATCAAGCTAGAAACATAGATGTGTGACTTGACATTGCCCCCACAAAGAGGCTGTAAAGTTTGTCGTGATGATGTTCTGTCGTCTCATTCAGCCATTTGTTAGCAACCGCCTTTTTTTAGACACATAAAAGCTTCAAAATTCACGAGTGGGGTATTAACAGATGTATTTTATGTCGTAGAACAAAAACGTTAAAGTCTCTTAAGGACTCATTCATGCTCCCTTTACGTACGAAAATGTATATGTCCGTTTCAAACGATGTTACCGTCACTGCCCACGTACTTCCATGCGCCCTTTACGTTGGCATGGATGTTAACCAATATGTCCACCAGGAGGCAGCCCAGCGTCAAAAGTTTATGACAACAACAAACTCAAAAACAAACATGGCGACTGTGGAGGAGATATTGATAATGTACCTCTTGCATAAAAGACAAAAAAAGAGGCAGCGTTGTAGGAGGCGGTGGTCGGTGAGGCCGTTAAATACATCGCGACTGGAGGACGGAGAATTATTTTCTCTAGTACTGCCGATGAGAGAAATTGAATTGTTATTGTTATCTTCGTGTCTCACTGAAGCTACGTATCGGGTAGTGACAGCAACACTGCCCCATGGTTTCCGGTGGTACTGCTCTGTTTGGCCCGTATCCGTAAGCTTTATGGAAACGTGCAGAAATACGGACGAAATGAACGCGGAGCACGGACAGAAGGCTCCGTCCGTATCCGGATCCGTATTTAACGTTGAGCATAAATGGGCCTTAAGGTTGTGTTAATCACAGACCTTATTTCTGACATCTAACAAAAAACCCATTGCCTTTAAGACCAGGGAACTTGGGTGCACCGCTCTGTGAGACATTTGCAAATGGATGCTTGGATATAGCTTTGTTGCTGCTAAATGCAGCGCCCCTTTACTCCCACTCATCAGGAGTTTAGCCTGTTTTTGGTTTTAGGTCACTGTGGAGGCACAGGAGAAGAGAAGTTTTTTTCATTCAGATTGAAGGTAAGTAACTGACATACAAATGATCATCTTGAGGGTGAAGTATTCCTTTAAGTAATCTGTGATCAGTAGTGTCTGTAAATCATTTCAGAACTATTCTGAACTCCTTGTGTGGACTCTGAGTGGGTTAAAATCACCACCTCCTCTGAATAACTACCTCTGTACATTTGAGTTTTACAGCTGCACTCTGAGTGCTCTCTGCCTGTAACTACCTCTCATGGATCATTTCACAGCGTCCTCCCTGCTCATCACCGCACCTTAATCTAGGCCTATTTCATGTACGACTGTGAGGGGAGAAAGCGCGACCTCTGTCAGGGTCGGCTAAGAGAGATTAGTCATGGATCGTTCGGGGGTTGAACCTCTGAAGTGAGTGACCTCAGCCTACAGTCACTTTAAGGCTGATCCCTCCTCTCTCCTCATGCATCTCTTTCATCTCTGTGTTTCTCTTGACCTCAATCCCACATCCCCACGATGCTTAAACACACACTTTAGCACTCACCCATCACAGAGGGTCAACTAACACTGCTATCAGATGCATGCACTTAAGAGACACCGCCCGTGCTGCAGTGCAACTATACGTTTCATACTACAGCACATACCGCGCTATGTTTCATGACATCTTCCGAGGAATACTGTACCTGCACTGAGTCTACTTCAAGTATTTACAGGAAAATATTTCATATAGATACTCATTCTGTGTATTAAATATTTTTTCTACTTTTATTTTGTCATTGGCAGAATGTATTTAAGTACATTAACTACACAAGTAATACAATGTATTAAGATTTTACATACAGAATAAGAAGCACTGTTGCAAATTACACTACCGAATTGAAAATATATCTACCGATAAAATGTTTCTACGCACATTGTAGCATCATAATAATTCAGTATAAAGATAAATAATGATATAACAATCTGAAAGGGGCCAGTCTGCCCTCATCACTACGAGCGACCCCATTTTTCCTTACAAGCAGCCTGTTGTCTGTATAAAAATACTGATTAGATAATTCTGTACTTTTATTTAAGGAACATTTTTTAAATGCATAGGTTTGAAACTTGTGATGTATTTGTACAGTGTGGAATTGCTACTTTTATTTAAGAAAAAGGAGCTGAATACTTCTCCCATTGCTGCATTTAGTGCTTAGATTCAGCTCAGTACACACTAAGTAGTACAATGCTGCGAAGCCAAGAACAAAGGGCTCAGCTTTGCTTCAGGTATTGGCAAACAGTCAGTCCACTGCTGAAAATGTGACCAAAACAGACTTATCTCCTCTGCAATCTTAAGCCATCCTGAGGCCCAGAGAGCTGTATCTTTGCTAGCTTGTGTGATGCTAATATACACACACACACACACACACACACACACACACGGGCAGAGGCTCCTCCCCGGCTCCAGACAGAAGAAACCTGATGCCTTTAAAAGCCAATAAAAGCATAATGGAATCTAGAAACCCGAGCATCTTAGTCCATCACATCTCAGTATGAGGTGGAGCTGAAACGCTATATGTACCTCCTGAAAATGAAATTGACTTGAAGTTGTTTGGAGCCTCGACACACCGAGGATATGAGCTTCACAAAGCGGAAGGATGAGAGAGTGTGTGTGTGTCACGCTACCAGTGTAAATGTGTGTGAGGGCCTCGTGATCTGGAACCCAGAAAGTGCCGAAAAGTACTGAAAAGACGTTTCAGTGCAAGCATGGTGCGAATGTGTGTGTGTGTGTGTTGTATTCCAAGGATCGGTTTTACAATGAAGGCCGTTGCTATGGGCAACCTTTGCCTTTCACAGAAATTCCCGTCTCCCAGTGAGAACCTACTAGACACACACATACATCGACACACTCACACACACGTATAAGAGCTCTAGCTACATAAGTGAAGGGGTTATGTAACGTCAAATAAACAACCCTAAAAACCAACATCAAAACAGTCTGCTCCTCCAGCCCCCCCACCCCCCGTATCTGTCCCTCCTCCTCCGCCTCCCTCTGGATCCAGAAACTCCGTGCCAGTATATCCCCATCCTCGCCCCATTTTCCTTTCATCTTAAACTCCCGTTTCTTATCTTGAGGCTAACTCCCCCCCCCCCCCTTTAAGTTCAGTGTGACCCCAAAAAAAACACATGCTTAAATAAACACACACCCCGCCCCCAAGGCAGCACCGGAGCCCACCCCAGGGGCCCCTTTTACAAGTCCCCTACACACACAACAACCTCCAGGACATAGCTGCAGAGGCTACTGTGCTGTTTGCCCATTTCTGTGTGTGTTTAAACGTGCATCATCTATATTTATCCCAACCTTTTAACAGTAATATGTAATCACCCTCTGTGTCTCGACATGTTTAATTTATGAGCCGATATTATAAGTGTGAATTCATGGTATGGCGGGCAGCAGTGCGTCACTGTATGTAATTACAGCGTGTGTGTGTGTCTGAATGGGCATAATAACAGGTTTTGTTTGTGGTGCGTGTGTACATGCACACACCAATTCCCCTCAGACCTATCTGTGTGTGTGGGTGTGTGTTTTACGTGATTTCGGGGGAGTCGAATAGGGCCAGCTCTGCATTTTGCCTCTGTTTTCAGGAGCTATAAACAGCTGTACTTTCTGCCTGCGCCACATAGCTAACTAACCACAACGAGACACAACGAGCTCTCCTCCACCGCACGCATAACCCGGGGCCAGAAACGTCTGTATGTTGCCCTCAATTTCCCTCCACCACTGCATTTTGTTCCCGTTCGTTATAAAAAGAAACTGTAAGATGACAGCCATATTCCACTGGATCTGCGGATTGAATGCAATCCTGGTTTTTGGCAACGTATGAAGCACTGCCATTGTAAGACATGCGGTGCCAGTTGGAGTCATTTTAAAACAATCTGGGAGCGTTGGAATATATAATTATGTATACTTGTGTAAAAAGAGCTGGGGAGAACGCAAAATTGAAGGACAAAAAAAAAAGAGGAATCTGTGTTTATTGGAGTAATGTCATGTTCTGACAAAGCGAACACAGGTGTGTCCTCTCAGGGGTGTTGCAACATTTGCAGTGACTCAGGTTGAAACCTGATCTAAAGCTGACATCAGGCTTTGCGCTATACATTTGATCCTGTACACTGTAGCCGCTATGTCAGTGTGTGTGTGTGTGTGTGTGTGTGTGTGTGTGTGTGTGTGCGCGCGTCAGCTCGTTTTACAGCTACAAGAGCCTGGATTCTATACCTGAGCTGACAGTGCTGCTGCTTCACAGATATTAACATTCCACAGGAGCTGAATTGTTCCAGATTTTAATTTAGGATCAGAATGAAAAAAATGAGAGATTATCTGTGTGTGTGTGTGTGTGTGTGTGTGTGTGTGTGTGTGTGTGTGTGTGTGTGATATTAAAGTGGCGACACTGCAGCAACCTGACGGTGAGAAGGTGTGTGAGCGTGAAGGTTATATGACAATTACAGCCTGAGCGTGGAGAGAAAACGACCCTGTGTGTGTGTGTGTGTGTGTGTGTGTGTGTGTGTTTTGTAGGAACAATGGGCGTATGCAGCTCAGCTAAGATTCAGGAAGTCAGATAACAATAGGAGGCCGAGGAAGCTATATAGACACACTAATTCAGCAGGTTTCACACATAAACACACACACACACACACACACACACACACACAGAGCGCTGGCAGGGCAATTCAAAGATGATTTTTTTTGGGGGGGGGGGGGGGGGGTGTTTGATTTTCTGACTGGTCCGGTTCAGTTCAGATATCTCCTTCAGGGCTAGCTGGGCAGATAGAGAGCTTCGTTGTGATTGACTTCAAATGCATTCCTCAGTAACCCGAGAGGCTGCGGCCACTCCTGCACAATGCCTGGCACACACACACACACATACATGCACACACACATGAGCATTTTAAGCTCCTGATCCAGTAGACGCAACGCTGCTCTGCTTTGGAGGAATAATCGTTAATTGTGCTTTTTAATATGTGAGATTTTATCGGAGCGAATGTTCTCGACTGCTGCAGCTCTCAGAGCTGTGAAGAATGATTTGAATACTCCCTCTGCTTGCTGGCACCATCTGTGAGTCCCACTCCTCTCGCCGGCCCTCTATTTACTGCATCCACAGTGTCGAAGGAGAACAGGGAGCAGAAATACAATGAAAGACATTGAGGTCATGGCCATTGTATTCTTTTTTTTTTTGCATGTCCATTTTTTAACACCACACCGTTCACTTCAGGAAGGAAATAAATCAACCTGCCATATTTTCTCGAGTGACATTACAGAGATTATGGCAAAAAAGAGGGTTGATTACACTCTAAAGCTCGGCTCGCCACAGTCCTGCCCGTACAGAGAGATAAAGGCCATATTCCATTTGCCATTATTTTCCCGACCCCTCCTTTTTGAATGCCACCTTGTCCCTCAGAACAGAGCTACAAGAGTTGTGTTTGAAATCCTCCCCTATGAAATGGGAAAACCTTTCAAACCCTGATGCGTCACTGGTAGTCGATGATGTTTACGGTTACATAAACAGACAAATACACCACCTTCTGCTGTGGTGATTTCTCTTGCGTGGGCTAAAGGCATCCTTTTATCATGAGGACGCTAGTGATTTTAAATTTCATGCCATCAGTTGATCAAACAAGTCATCAAATAAAAGAGAACATTGCTTCATTTCCAGACAGCTGGAGTTGCTATGTTGGCTAACGTTAGCAACCTGTGCTCCTACCCCGCCAGTCTGCACTGATATTAGAGGAGTGGTAACGTGCAGCAAATTTGCTACTGGACTGTAGTTAAAATTTGGGCATCATATGGCATTAAAGGAGGTGTGTGACATGGACATATGTCAAAATGCAGGGCTGTTATGGACAAATCTTCAATAATGTACCATTGGCTTGCTAGATAGTTAGCTACCGAGACATCAGCACGAGACTTGAGCACTTTGCCCTTCCTGTCTACACAAGAATCAGGACACCCAACGCCGAGGCCTGAATAAGCAAAACAAAGAGGTAAGGGCTAACTGGTAGGGGCAAAGGGTGTATATGGATTGAGCCTTTACCTCTGTCTGTTTTGTCACACATCCATGGTGTATGTATAAACCTTAATGTCAAAGTTCTCCTGGTCTTATTGTATGTTATGTACTGTATGTATGTATGTTTTTTATAGTACTACCATCACCTTTGAGCTGTAATCCTGACAGTTACGATATAGTACAGATACTTGTCTTATTGCCATTAGTAGTTTTATTGTTATCAATGTATTCATTTATTTAGATTATTGGGGTTTTTTTGTATTTTGTTTCTTTTTGCCTTGAATTTTTTATTATATATATGTTTTGCATTATGAGCGATTTCCCCAAAGAGAGATTTTCTCCCTTTAACACCCCCAAAATCTCGTATTATTTCATTTGAAAGACACACTGATATTTTAATCTAATCCTTCGTTACTGTGTTTTGTCGTCTGTATGTTAATTCAAAGTATTGATATAAATAATATTCATTTATTTCTTTTATCACTCTTTTGAACTCAGGAGCATATGTACATTTATTTAATCTAATATCATTTGGGGCGACTAGCTAACCCCGTCTGTTACATAGAATAACAGTTGCTCATTAGCATGTGCGTTGTAGTAGTTTACAGAGCAGTCTCGTGGAAGGAGGATTGCGTTTGGATTCTGGATTTCAGTTAGTAAAAGCTTGCATTTCCACAGGATTCTACTCTCCAATCCAACCACAACTGAGTTAAACATCTCAATCACAGCAGAAAACATTGGTCTGAAGTGTCCCATTAAGCTGCTTTGTATGATTAAGTGCTACCTTGCTCTTAAATAGTTTTACCACAGCCTCATATTGTGCTATATCTGCTGAGCTGAACCCACTTTCAATCCTTTAAAATCTACTAACTAAATCCATTTCACTACGCGACGCTGGCCACCAACAAAGTTAAGACGATAATATTTGATAATATTGAACAGGTCATGACACTAGATGACTAACACATGTCAGGACACTGCCTAATACCAACTACAATCTGACGTAGAATACTGACAACTGACAACGTTGATCTTTTGTTGGTATAAGTTGTGTTGTTAAGTAAACAAAATCTGACATCGTCCGAACGTCTCATGCCAACGCCATCCTGATGTAGAGCAACAACATTTAGTCATGAGGTATGGTAAACAAACCCAGCGTCTGCAAACCATTGTTAAATATTAACATCCACACAATGTCAAATTCTAATATTGTTAAACATTTATAATATTGACAACCTGATTCGCATTCCTTACAAAATGTAACTTCTGTCCTCAGTCTTTCCGAGGTCATAATGACGTTGTGTGCCAGCCAGGAGGAATCTGTCACATACCTCCAAATTAAGATTTGCTAACTTCTGTTTCACTGTGACTTTAATAATTGTTTTTGACCATGAAAAATGATTTCACACGAAGAAAAGCAAGATTAAATTACAGAAAATGTTCATCTTTCCTGATCCCCTCCTCAGCAAGCTAACTCCCTCTACCTCCTCAGTCTTCTCCTATACTGGCATTTAAATGTATGTGAAGAGTGAAAGCTTCCTCTTCATTAATGATGATGTATTTTAGGCTCTGTCTGTGTCGAGCTTTCTCAGATTCGTTCCATCACATGAGCAGAGCCACATCACCAAACTAAATGTGTATCATCATTGCAATGAATGGCTTAAACTTCAATGTGGGTGTCCTGTCTGAACTAAATTGTTGGATGTCAACCGTGCACTTGAACACACCGTGACAGTTCTGGATAAAAAACAATAATCATCCGGCAGAAATTTGAGACCCAGATCAGCGCTAACATGAAGCAAAGTGATCTTTATGGGCCACATTTCTAAACCTCCCTGCAGTTTAATTCACTGTAGGTGGAGTGCCCACGCTTCATAAAGCAGCTGCTGATTCACGGCCGTCTCTGTGTCTGCTCCTCTCCAGAGCAGACCTGCACTGATAAGAGGTGGAGAGTCTGAGGCGTGCTGCTCGCTGACAGAGGTGGACCGTTGATTACTCTCTATCTGGAAACGGTCAGACTGCTTGGCAGACGCCCTCCGACTACTCGCACACTTACAGGAAAAACTGCAGCCTGTTTACTGTTTGTGTTGTTCCACACCCATATTTCTTTCCGGAGTGGATACCCCGGACCTGTCAGAAGTGACCTCTAATCTCCCTCCATCTTTTGCTTTTTTTCCGCCTCGTCTCACTCACCACCCTGCTCTTCGTCTCCTACCAGCTGGGCAGGTTGGACGGCAGCCAGCATGGACACTAACACACTTACAGTCAGACAAGGAGATGAGAGAGAGATAGAGGGCAGGCAGTGTGTGTGTGTGCATGTGTGTGCACGTGTGAGTAGGTTACCAGGTGATGGCCTGGTTAAGACACCTGCCACCTTCAGCAGAGATTAGCACAGAAAGCCTCTGCACGGTCGCACTGCTCACACACGCCATGACACATTATAGCGCGCACACACAGACACGGTTGGATGTCGAGACAGTATCTTGTAGCAGTGACGCCAGGCGCACTCCTGTGAACCTTAAAACAGCTAACACCTGCACGCTACAGCCAAGGGGGTCAAAGAAAACCTGTCTCAGTCTGCGTACGTGATTGGAAATCCTAAAATGTGCTCCCTGAATCATGGACAGATAGCGAGCCGCTGGGCCCCTGGGGACATACATAGAAAGGGCCCCTTCTTATTAGAGTAACCCTGCACATTGTTGGTTGATTTGCATGTTTTTCGGTGGTATTTTGCAGATTAAAGTTCTGTTGTTAGTTGAAACAAATTTGTTCATGCTTGAGGTGAAGACAGGCTGTCTCACTGTTATCTTCTCTGATCTTTCCAGCCGCAGCAGATCTACACTGGCCAAGTTTCCATCCAAATGTAATGCAAATTTTAACAGAATTTCCATTCACTACCATTATGCCAACATTAGGAGTTAGTGGCGGTAGTTAGAGGAGTGACGGTCTGACCTTAAAAGGCCGAAAATTAAAGTGAGAGCTGATGTTTATTCCTCTTTCGTGGACCTTTACATAACATGTTTCATATAAGTCTTGATCTATCTGCTTAGTCTGTTTGCATCACATTCTCTGGAGCCTGTCCTCCCTGGAAAAAACCCACCATAAGTCATTTGTATAAGTTGCTCATTACGATCCCTATTTATGTTTGTTGTTAGCCCACAACCTCTGGTGTCTGTAGTTATTATGACGGGAGCAAAGGAGGAAGTCAGGTGAAATAAGAGCAACAAAGTCCGTGGAGGGAGAAAGGCGGGGTGGATCGGTGGGTCAAACAAACAAAGGGCTTTGACCCAGGAAACTGCTGCTCATGTCCTGTGTGAAACCAAGTCAAGGCTGACTTATTTACGCTTCTGTAGGTTCTGAGGGTAGAAACAAACCTTTGTGGTTGTATGGGTTGGGGGACATGTCGATTTTGTCGCATTTTGCTTTAATCAACAGCCAAGCTTTAAACTTTTTTGCGATATTTCAAAAAAAAAATCTCTGCTTTTCCACAGGTTTTTATGTGCAAATTGAAAATGCATAAAAATAGGTGAATGGAAACGTCTTGGTTGGTAGTCTTGGTATGCACTGCAGGCTTTTCTCATGCACTGTTCATACATAAACCTACAAAATAAAGCACCAAAATTCGTACATATATACCACGAGATGAGCCAGCAATACGTGTATACCCCATGTATTTGGGAAGGCTGCGATTATGTGAGCAATGCATGAAGTAACAAAAAAAGTAGCCGCTGTAAAGAGGCAGGTTGGGGTGTTGGATGGGTCACAAAACACAGGACTTTCCCCCAGGAGACTGGTGTTAGGAACTGTGTGGAAACAAGTGAAATTTGAGTCGTTTTGAAGGTACGTCATCACCATGTGTCTTTTCCTAAACATAGACTACTTAACTTCATGTGTTCTTAGATATCATAGAAACCATTGTATTAGGGCACGTTGCACACTGTGCAGCTGTAATAGGAAAAAAATAAACAAAAGTATAATGAAAATCTACAGCAGCTCAGATTAAGTATCAACACATAGTTGATATTAAGGTTACAATGTGATCTATAAATCCCTCACCTATGATAAATGCCACTTTGAAACTTCATAATCTTGCTCAGGATCCCCTGCTATCATTCACTAATGCATCAGTTTTTGTTTTTTTTAAATAATTCTGACTGTGCCTCCGAATCACATCATTTCCTCTCAGCTCACTGTTAAAACTTTGAAACTCAACAAAGAACTGTGATGCTATTAGAAAATATTAAAAAAAAAAAATAAAGGATTGTACCCTGAAGAAGAACGCAAGATTTTTCACACATTAAATGATATATAATAAGTTTCACCCTGTGGGTCAAATCCATTCAGCATCCATCAGAATAATTTTCCAACTCTTCCTAATACATACATTTACTGTCATAGTTTTAATGTCTGTGATGAATGTCTCCTCCTGTGAAATAATAAGTATTTTCAGCCCCCGGGCCTCGTTTTTCAGCAGTAAGCTCAGTGAAATTGCTTCAGATTTTTAAGTTAAATTATCATTTTTTAGTGTCAAGAGATTCTCTGCAGTAACAGCTGCAGCAGGGGGTCATAAGCAGGCATCACTTTGTGTTTGCAAGACAGAACCCGCTGAGCAATTTTACACTGATTAGCTGTTTAAAAGATGGGAAGTGGTTATGGGTGTCTCGGATTAAATAACAGAACATGGTGATTAATATAAAAAGCGTGTTAGATGTCACTGTTCAGACTCCTTTGGGGTATTTAACAAACAAAATGTTTGATATTTGTGCTGCTTATGTTGCTTATGTTATTTTTTAAATATGTAGTCATCTAAAACTGCTATTCAACAGCAAAAAGATCCTTGTGGACATGCTGCTGTAAGTGGCGCTGAGTGGGAAGGTAGAAACATTGATTTAGTCCCCTGCCAAACACATTTCTGATCTTTTCCAGCATGTTTGTCTCAGTTTTTCACACACGAGTGCTCCCCGTGACCAATGAATGTGAGCCACCCAGCAAAACCTGTAAACATGCTCGTACAACAGCCAGGAAATGAGTGAAACACTTTTTCTCCTTCCACTATTTTTAGTCTTTTCTGCCGATCAAATTCCTGATAGCGCTACTGTGGCTGATCCAAAATTGCAGCCACGTTGGCCGTATTAATTCCCTGTACAAAACCTGTGGGAGGATGGCATTACATTGGCTCTAGGTTGTTATTCCAGCTCGCTCTGGCCCTAAAGCTGTCCCCGTGCAGCACCAAACCACAGCTGAAAAGCATCCAAGCACTAATATTATCTTTCTAATATTATCTTTCTCCACTGAGTTATAAGGACAAAGATGATCTAAGTGATGAATGCCCTTATGGAAAGTCATGCATTTGCTAAATATGGTATATGGTACAGTGAATGGCTTGGTCAGAGAGCTGCAGGGATAGAACAGGTGCACAGAGGAGGAAAAAAATCATGCATCTGGATCACTGAAAGAAAATAAGTCCATTTTCATGCAGAGAGACTTTCAATATTTATCTCATATATCAGTTACAAAACAATAGACCCAAATTCATTCATGACAATGTTCAGTGTTCCTTCAACAGAGCGTAGCACTACTTCAAATCAGTCAGAGGCTTTTACATTTGCTTCATTGTTAGTGCGATGATTAATCCTCATTAGGCGGAAGGCTGCCTGCCCTCCCTCTTTTATAAAATTGATTATGGACATCATAATGTGTCTTCAAATTGAGAAACAGAGGTTCACAAGAAAAAATATGCTTGAAATACAGAATAGAATCTGGTTTCTTTTCACTGATTATGTAGAGAATGTGTCCTTTACAGCACTTTGAATACTAATATTGTTCATGAGGAGACATTTTGACCCCTTACTCAAAATACCAACATTTTGTGATTCTGTGTTTTGTTCATATCTTTCTGTGTGGTATAGTATAGTATAGTATAGTATACTTCAGTACAGTACAGTACAATATAGTGTAGTGTAGTAGGCCTTTAGTGAAGTATAGTATACTTCAGTACAATACAGTACAGTACAGTACAGTATAGTATAGTATAGTATAGTGTAGTATATAGTATAGTATAGTATAGTATAGTGTAGTGTAGTGTAGTGTAGTGTAGTAGGCCTACAGCGAAGTGTAGTATAGTATAGTACAGTACAGTACAGTACAGTACAGTACAGTACAGTGTAGTGTAGTAGGCCTACAACGAAGTATAGTATAGTACAGTATAGTAGGCCTTCAGCGATGTATAGTGTAGTACAACATAATGTAGTATAGTAGGCCTACAACGAAGTATAGTATAGTATAGTACAGTACAGTTTGGTGTAGTGTAGTACAGTACAGTACAGTACAGTACAGTACAGTACAGTGTAGTGTAGTAGGCCTACAGCGAAGTATAGCATAGTATAGTATAGTATAGTATAGTATAGTACAGTACAGTTTGGTGTAGTGTAGTGTAGTACAGTACAGTACAGTACAGTGTAGTGTAGTAGGCCTACAACGAAGTATAGTATAGTACAGTATAGTAGGCCTTCAGCGATGTATAGTGTAGTACAACATAATGTAGTATAGTAGGCCTACAACGAAGTATAGTATAGTATAGTACAGTACAGTACAACATAGTGTAGTAGGCCTACAGCGAAGTATAAGTGTAAGTATAGTATAGTTGTAGTTCTATTAGAAGTAGTGGAGTGTGCCATTCTCACACAGGATTCAAATTGCTGACCTGACCACGAGGGGTTCATAGGAAACAATGCATGCACGTAAACCAGTGTTATGTAATTTCATCTCACTGATATCAGCCTCACTGTTCACTTCCCTGCAGCCATATCAAAGCCCTATTAGGTTACAGCTAATGCAAATCGAACACTTCCTACTGCTGCTGCTTCTCATTAAATGTGGTGAAACACAGGGAGGCTTTATTGTGAAAGAGTCACTGACAGGAAACGCAAAATACCTGATGACGTCATTAATGGCTGATACACCTTCGCTCAGGGGAAAACAACAGGATGTAAAGACCTAGCTTAGTGAAGAGGAGTGCCACTGAGGCATTTTCTAAAACAACCAAGATGGCTGCCTCTGATGTAGAACTTTCTGTTGAGGGACTATTTTTAAATTTGTTCACATATTGACGCTACACCATCCCAGCCTATGTCTGCGTAGCCTGCTTACATTTGTCTGTCGCTCAGTGTTACATCACGTTTCATTGCTATGATTGGTTTAAGGTCTATCCAGTTGCATCCAGAGGCATTTTAATCTGCAGCCGTTGATGACGCCCCTTGGGAATGAAAAGCACACGCACTGCAAACCTGAAATTATCTAGACATTACCTGGAACAGCTGTATGTGAGATGTCCAAATCAGCTGGATTGGACATTAAACAGACTTTACCCTGCCAACTCCCAGTACAAAGTCTGTATTATGTCCGATTGAGCCCGTGTGTGAATAGAGCAATTCACCAAGAGCGAGTGGGCATGTTGATGACGTTCATATCAAGCGGCTCACACGAAACCAGAAGAAAACAAATGGTTGCTGATGAAGAAAAAGGATGTGGAGAAATGACAAAATTTGGGAACTTCAGTCAGTAAGGGCTGACCCTTCAAATTCAAGGAACGGCTAAAAACTTGGTTGGTAACGACCAAATTATGAACTGGTTATGTGACCGCCATATAATCAGCGTCATGTCCTGCCTCCTGTATGATCTAACCAGGTGCCACCCCTTACCTAAACCACACAGAGTATTTCCAGTAGGTCAAAATGTTCCTTACGTGGACCATCTCCTGTTGTGTGCTCCATGTTTGAACGAGAAATTTCAGACAACGTCCTGACCTTATTCTCCTGACATTGTCCGCAGATCATATGAGAAAACGGCTTAGCTTGTACATTTGCAAATTGGTCTGATGACGCCGGGCTCGCGTGAAATTATTATTAACTGAATTCCACATTAAAGCAACCTGAGTTTGTTTGGCTGCACTGTTAACAGACACATCAGCACCTGACAACGTAGCTGCTCAAGGAGTGTCTCCTGTAGTATTAAATTGTACTTTCCGTTACCATGGTAACCACAGGTGATGCCAGGATTACAGCTATAAAAGGGGTAAATGAATACCCTCGGTGGCGGGGTGTGTTCAACCTGTAATGTCTCAGTGTCTCCGACAAAACGAGCAGCCGACACTGAACCTTGCCACAGACTCAATAGAGGTCACATGACTGTGTAGTGACACATCAGCTGGCCCGAAACTGTGTAATGAACTGGAGCTGTGAGACCGCCACCCACACACACACACACACACACACACACACACACACACACACACACACACACACACACACACATTAATGCATACTGTAGATCCTCTCTACTCCTGGCTGAGTATGGGGGAGCAGTATGATGGGAGGAGGGGTGATACAGAGACAGAGAGGCAGAGAGATGTATATCTGTGTGTAGGACCCAGCTGTTACACTAATCTGACAATCCAACAGGATTAAAGACCACATCTCAAGGCTAACACACACACACACACACACAGAAACACACGCAGACACACACGAGGCCTCTCTGCGTGGAATCCTCTTCCATTATATATGACCTTATGAAACATGCATCTCTGAGTGAGATTGTGTGTGTGCGAGTGTGTGTGTGTGTGTGTCACTGTCCTGCTGCCAGAAATGCCTTGAGATTCTGACACAACTGCCGCTCCCACACTCGACAATACGCCGCCGTGTGTTTGTGTGCTGATGAGGGTGTGTGTATTAGATTTGTCCATGGTGTTCAGGGAGTGCCACTGTGTATGTGTGTGTGTGTGTGTGTGTGTGTGTGTGTGATTACAGCCTGGCTCAATGGGCCTATTTCTGCAGGGCCAGTGGGAGGGCGTGGCGCCTGTGGCTGGAACTTTTCTCGTGTTTCTAAGGAACTTTTCAAAAGGGGCTCAGAAATGTGGCTGCGTGTGAGAGAGAGCGCCCCACGGACCATGATGCCTTTGTGTAGCGGAGAGCAAGAGAGAGGGGCACTCAGAGTACACTCAGGAACGGTAATCAATGGTCTCTTCTCAGCCCTAAATCGAAAACCTTAACACACACACACACATTAAAAAATCCACACACAAACAGCCGATGATGAGAATCACATTTCTGCCCATATACAGTGATGTGAATCACAAGGCAGCGTCACATAATTACAGCTTGTGTAATCAGGCTAATGACAGTCATGCGACTTTTACAGACCCTAAGGAAGGAATGGCAGGGAGAAGGAGAGAAATCAATGCATACGAGGCAGAGTTTTAGAGAGGAAAAAGGTGCAAATGGAGAATACTTGAGAGGAGAAAGCGGATAGTGATGATGGGATGGATGGAGCCGGAGGCAGGGGGGGTGGAGAACAAGAGAGGAGTGTTTTTGTCTTTGATGCAGAGGAGAAAAATCCAATCAGCCCTGTGTAATTCAATCTGGGATGGAGAGATGCACCTTTGCGAGTGTGTGTGCAGAGGGCATGATGCATGTTATTATCATGCCATACCTCCATTTCTCTCTGTCTCACACACACAGATAGAGGAGGTAAACAAATTGCTGCTCCAGGGGCATCCTAAGCAGCTGACCTTGCTACGCTCTCTTGGCTCCTTCCCATTGGTTGACTGACTTTCTGCAAACTGGCAGCCAATCCGGAGCCTTGGAGCGGTCTCCAGCCAATGACCGTGGGCCAAGTGACTGTCGGCGCGGCCAGAGAGTCGATTGATTCTTCATGTATCATAACAGCTCTTGATATCGAACACTAATTACGCAGGTTGTGAGATCTGGCGGGGGAGCGAACTCACGATAAGGCAAGCGCAGCATATGGTCTCTGTCTTAATGGGCCACACAGGCTGAATGCTTGTGACCTAATCAGATGTTTATCATGAGATACTGATTAACTCTAACGAATCAGTGTCAGAAGACTTTAACGAACCATGAGCCAGCATGAGGAACTGGGAAGGAAATGAGACATTTGCTTTGTCAAGATGATTTTTCATCAATGAATGGCTCATGTGTTGTCTCTGCGGATGTTATTTTACAGTTTGTATCATCTGACATGGTTGTATTTATCAGATCCTACATGACAGTGGCTCCCAGCCTGTCGTCAGGACACACTGGTGGGGTCACAAGATGTTTAACCCTTTCGGAGGGGTCACAAGATGTTTAACCCTTTAAAACCCACTCTCCCAGAGATCCCATGTTAATAAGACACTACACTCTCTTGCATTACACACAGGAGAGTAGTACTATTTGTTAAAGTACCAGAGAGCAACTATGATGCACGTGCATGGTAAAGTTGTGACTCATTTAAAAGGTTATGTGACCAGCATTAACACAGTGGTGAGTTTACATAGATTGGTCAACTATAACTTGACATGATCAAATGTGAAACAGACTTTACGAATGTTGAGACTATTACACCAAACATCTAGCTAAGTAGCTAGTTATAGGCGATGCCATCCCCAACTGTAGCTACGAGTGCACCCTCACTACTTTCGGATGCATTTTGATCTGGAAACGAGCGCATTATCCTCATCAATGTTTGTTAGTAGTGAAGTCAAGAGAAGTGATACCTAAGTTTGGATGCCAAAATTCTAAAAACATGACAGTACTTCTTATTCTCCAGATCTGTAGGTACCAGGGATTTAAATCTGCTGGACGTGACAGGTCAGCGTTCATGCCTAAGTGCTGCAGTCTGCCGTTAAACGCCACAGGAGGATGAAAAACGCCTTCCAGCACGGAAGAACAACAGCAACATGCGGAAGAAGTCAACAAGTGCAGCTGCAGTGACAACTCTGTCTCTGCTCCTCAAAAAGAAACGCATCCTTCTTTAATTCTTTACAATGGTAGTGCCACGTAATTAAACTGTGCTACAAACGCCAGCATCGTGACGACCATTTAGTCTGCAATGAGTGCTGCATGTTTGGCGTCGCCGAGAGTTGAAAAACTCTGGGTAAAGTGCTGCACTCGTCACCAGCCATCCAATCACAGTAGACAAATATCCTACCACAAAGACCAACCGTCACATCTTACATTTATAGGTGCCGAACAACAACAACAACAAGGGAGAATAAATATGTTAGTATTCTATAGGCTGTATATTAATATGTTTCCTCGCCCACAAACTCTAATCAGCCCACATGGACTACCACTTTGTGTTTAAGGCAGATCATCAGGGATAAATAAAACTTAAATTAAATTTCATTTAAATGTTTTTAATAAAGGAGTAAGTGTTTAAGTACATGGGATTTATTGTTTTGTTTTAGCTTCTTACTGTGGTGTTGAATTAAGTATGAAGAAGATAGAAAAGTGAAGAAAATTGGGATTATTAATACCGACTCCTCCTTGTTTTTATTTTATTTATTTTTTACTTCTTCATCTTCAGGCCTCTTAAAATGTTCAACACTTTAGCTGAACTTGCAGCGAATATGCAACTAGTAATGAGGAGGGTCACATTTTAAAGGAACAGTTCAACATTTTGGGGAATATGCTGATTTGCTTCCTTGGCGAGTAACAAGTGAAGTCTTGTCTTGTCAGGCTTATTAAGAGACAAAACCAAAAACCTGTTCTCACCGACCCTATCTGGCAACCCCTGCTGTAGCGGTGGGATAAACTGTGGTTCATCAATAAATAACTCCAACGCGTAACTCCCCCTCAAACCACAAATTGTCAGCTTTACAAATGCATGAAGCAGGTAGGTGTAAGCAAGCAGATAATGAGGATTAATGGGTAAAATGTGCAGAACAGGAGTTCCCTGTTGCCACTGAGACGGCGTTATCTTCCTTCAGCCTCTGTTAAATCACCTCATCTGAAGAACAAATATTATACCAGGCTTCAGGTGCGTGCGTGTTCATCCATCGCTGATTGTGCTTTAGCAGTAAAGCTTCATCCCTCGGTAGGCAACATTACTCACTGACTAATTAATTAAGAGGTGGATTTAAGAAACTAATGGCTGGAGAATGATTGTCTAACACATAGATTAGCTCCACAGTGCTTGGTATAACAATTGGTGATCATTAATTCCTTGATACTGTGTGCTCGCTTTAATTAAAGTGTGATTGTGAAGCTTGCGCGTGGCAAAGTGGTCAGCGTTGGAGTAAACCAGTGGAAATGTGTAACTGGAGGACAGGGAGATATATGGGTTATGATACAATCGTGCTCTCACAGCCCTCCTCTCTCTTCTGTCTCGGTGTAATCCTGTCCAGGTTGTTCTCTCCATTCAATCCGTCTCAGCTGCTATAAGCTCTTTACACTCCTGCCTTAACCACCAGTCTCTCTCTCTCTCTCCATCCATCTCCTTTTCATTTTCCTCGTCAGCTCCTCTTCTCTTTTATCATTTCACTCCACCTAAAGCTAGTCCCTCCCCACTCATCTCACGCTCTTTTCTGATGAGCTACTCATATCCTTTTACCACTTTTACATATTAACAAATTCTATTCTGTCTGCTCTCCCCTCCTCTCCTCTTCACGCCTGCTGCATTTTGTTCCCCTCTCCAATCTGCCTCTCTTTCTTTTCTATTCCTCTGCCGCACCTGAGCCACCACCCCTCCTTTAATATCACTTTTGTCTGTGATTGCCTCTGACCTGATTCCCCTTTCATTCTCTTCAAATCTCCTCTCCCTCCATCTCCACACAATATCTAATCACTTTCAAATCTGTCGCCACACCTTCTCTGCTTTGTTCAGTTTTTTTTTCCAGGAACATTTCCTTTGAGCTGTTAGGTTTTAAGATGCAATTTATGTCCTGTGATTACAAAGCCAAATATTTCTCATCACAATTAGGCTTGGGTATTGAACCTCACTACGGGGTATTACAATGAACAGGAGGATGGAAACATTGTGCAACAACAACAACAAAGAATCAAACTGGGGATATTGTAATCAAAGCCTATGGTATGCCTCTTAACCACCAGACTACCATGACGCCTGAGCCTTAATACTATTTTGTACCGACAGAAATTCATCTGCAGCAGCCAGTATAGAGGTAAAACTGCTTTCATTTCAACCGTAGGGGTGAAAGATTGAAGAAGAGGCTCTCATGCACTGTTTGTTCTTTTTACTACGTTAACAAATGCACCAAAATTCGGACATATCCTACGTAAGTACTTTGCGTATACCCCACATTATTTGGGAAGGCTGCAATGACATGACCAATGCGCTGATGGGAGTAAATAAGGAAGTAATCCAGTAAAGAGGCAGGTTGGGCTGGTGGATGGCTCACAAAGCACAGGACTTTTACCAGGAGACCGATGTTAAGAACAATGTGAACTTTGAATGAACTTAAAGTCATTCTAAGGTGCGTCGTCACCATGTTTCTTTTCCTAAACCTCACCACAGTAACTTTACTGACCTGAAACTGACCTCTGTAACTTATCGTGAAGTATGTAATGTCAATCATGGGGCGCTGATTCTTAGGATATCACACAAACCGTTGAATGATGATACTTTTAGTCTGGTTGTCAAGCCTCAGTCCTTTATAGTTGCCAAAATGTGTCAGATTGTCTTCAAAGCTAAGCTCCATTCCTGGGGGCTCATTTTAGACAGCATGTGGTGTTCTGGAAGCAAAAGGGGTGTGAAGTGTGTCGGCATCTAGTGTCATTTTACTCGTCGATTCGGCTCCATTGCGACCTCTGCTGCCGGCTTAATGGCTGAACAACAGCGCCCCCCATTCCGTATTCATACATTTTATGGAGAACACCAAGCTGGAATAACGGTATGACATTTCCTTGAGCAAGCTTTATCAGACACGCTCTTCTGACTGAATTTTGCTTGATGTTATATGAGTTAAAGCTGAACATGGAAAAACTGCTTTTAACTGGTCCTGGGACAGACTACAGCATCTCCTTATGATCAGTTCACTTGTACCTTTTGGATATTTCAAAAAATGTAATCATAAACCTCCCAACCTCTACTTGTAATTGTTTTACATGTTTAATTTTACATTTAATTATATTAATTTATCAAATTATCTACCCTAATTACAAAATTTTAGGGCTTTAGGGCTTTTCCCACATCAGAAAGTTGAAATGTCCAGATGAAACGACATATTAGAGTAGTAATAGTCTAGCTTCGGTGTCGTGTATTTCCAAGTGAAACAGGATACACAGGCAGGATGGAAAAATGGGTGTGTGATAACAGTGAGGCCCCGACGGTGTAATGCCAACAGGATGGCAGCATCCATCAGGGAGAGAGACGAAGCACATCGAATGCTCTGGCACTCTCACAGATACCACTTTCCTCAAATTGAATGAAGTCTAGCCTGCAGCTTGTGACCACAATGTTTTGGGGGTAAAAAGACAAACTGGCATAGCCTACTGTTGCTCACTAGCTAACTTAATCTTAGCTCTGTGCTGCTAAAGATTTGGATTGATGGATGGCTGTCATGATATTACTGGTTAAAAGTGGTTGGTCCTGGCTCACGTGAACACACGTCATCTCCTGTTTTACAGTAAGAAAACATGATTGGATTTGATATAACAACATGGAGAAACAGATTTTTAGGGGGCATTTTTTGGTATATAATGTGACTGGGGATGTGATCTCAAAGGGTTAAAAGGCATTTTTCATTTCATCTTGACTTTAATGGCTTTGTATTATTCTTATTATGTAACTGCATTTTCTCTGTCTGTAGGCTATATCTCTTTGTTGATGTTTCCTTTTCATTTTAATAATTGACTCGATGTCATTATTACTGAGTATAAATAAAGCTTGAATTAATGAATTGGCAAATTAATCAATTATGAAAATAATTACCGTCCTAAATGTAAAATGCAACCCAACTGAGTTCAACTGCAACACACACTCAGGGTGACTGAGCTCATCTTAAAATTTCAGAAAAGGAATTAATGTCAGGAGAAGTCATGCCTGTCCTCTATCAGCACTGCCGCTGCCACCGCCACCGCCTCCTCCTCCTCCTCCTCCTCTTCCTCCTCCTGCTGTGTCTAATGTTTCGGTGTTGTGTGACCTGTCAATCTGTCGTGTGTGTCTGCCTCAGTCATATCATGTCTTGTCAGACAGACACCCCACTCAGTCCGACATGGGAAACAATTATCTCATCACACATACAGCTTAATAAACAATACACTCGAGGACACACACACACGCGCACACACACTCTCAGTGTCAGTCAGCCTTTCAGACCTGGGTCTCTGCTGGCTAAGATTAGGGTTAATCCACAACTGTTGGAATGAAAGATTAAGAATGAATCACCTGCTGCTGCAAACGTGTGCGTGTGTGTGGCTGACTGTGTGTGTGAGCGTGTGCATGCACATGGAGGTGTTAATAGAAAGGCCCTATGGGAAAGACAGCCTGCTGCAACCACCAAGCAATATTACCGAATCCCTGCCCGCCCAACCACACACACACATTTTCAGTCTGCAGCACACACACTCACATTCACACACAGCTCATTAGCTTCAATGGCTCGTTCAGACTGCAAACGCCTTTGAAAGAGCCCTTTAAAGCACTGGGGTTCAAAGGTTTACTTGAGAGAGTCCACACAAACACACACACACACACACACACACACGCACACACAGCGGGTTTTAGTGTCTGTATTTAATTGGATCGATGTTCTTCCCTCATGATTTGCCCGTAATTGAAGGGACATGAGTAATATAAGAGAAGCCTTTTGTTACTAAGTTCCTATTTATTAAAATGGGCAGAATAAAAGAGGAGCTCTGCAGCGACGGAGGAGAAGGAGGAGGAGGAGGAAGAGGGCTGGTGGGTGGAGGGTGTAGAGATGGATTGATGGAGAGAGGAAAAACGTTGCAGCAATGAGCTCCTGACCTCGTTCACTCCTCTGTCGGGACACTGGGCTAAATAATTCAAACGCACACATACACAGTCACATGCCTCTCGCACACAGTATTTCTCGCTCTCGTTCGCACAAGCCGCCTCCCTGTGCTCCTTCATCGCCTGCTCTGCCTCCGTTTCACCATGTAAACACGTAAAAACACACACCTATTTAAAATCCCCTCTTTGTGCTCCACTCAGGAAGCTCCCTCCTGAATCGAAGCTTGAAGGCCGGATCTATAAATACTCACTTCCTGTGTCCATCCTATAAACAAGTGAGCAGCCAGATGACCAGTTAAGTGCACAAACACACACACAGGTCATACACATCAGTATGCAAATAAGTAGATTTCTGTCACGGTGTGAATCCTAATGAAATTATGATGAAATGTTACAGCCCTTTTCAATGAGACTGACAACGCAGTTAATATCAAAACTAAAACTAATTAATTCAATTTCTGCCTTGATGAAATGCATGCATCAGAAACAGATATCCGTGAATCAAAACTGACAAAATCTCAGCTTTATCAGAGGAAAAGATGACATGAAGATCGTGTTTGAAAATAGAAACTGTGACGCTGACAGATCAAAGACGAGATGAAATGAAGAGATGACAAATTGGATGAAGAAACATTTATATAGCCAATCATGTGCAGGCATGTATCTTGGAAAGATCGAACTGTGACTCATTGTGCTTTTCTTACTCTACGTCTTCCACTGCAACTGCCAACACCCCATGAGACATGAAAGCTGTTAGGTGAAGTAAAGTACAAATGTATCACCCTACAACAAGCCATTCAAATTTTCACGCACATAAAATCTCTTCCGTTTAGACACGGCTTGACGTTGTTCCCATTTTAGTTGATCTTTACCTTCTGCCTGCAGGACCAATCCCCCGAGACAACGCACTCTCTATCTTCCGCTGTGTCTTCATTTACGAGCACTCTCTACCACCATTAAGTGCAAACAAACTTAGCAGGCTTTGAGTGGCCATAGTGGCCATTTTCAAAGACGGGCTCCCAGAGGAACAGTGATAGCATTTCCAGCCAGAGGCAGTCAAAAACGTCTCCACCAATGACATGCAGCCAAGGAAACAAGCTCCTTGATCAGAGCTTTGAAACCAGAAAAGATTTGGTCTCATTAGTGGTCGACTGGCATGAAAGCAACAACCTGGTTCCAAGATTTTATCACTTGTTTATTTTAGTATATAGCTGATCATACAACATATCATTTTATGGCCAAATCAGTGCCTGACAAATGTCCATGGATGATTGTTTAGTCTGTAAAATGTGAAAAATAGCCATCACAAGTTTTCAGAGAACAGAGTGACGACTCACAAAGATATAAATCAGAGAGAAGCAGAAAATTATCAAAGCTAAGAGGCTGGAAGCAGAAAATGTTTGCCTCTTTTTTGGCCATTAGTATTAGTTAGAGATGATAGGGAATTACAGAAGAGAGATGGGGAATGAGACACAGTAAAGGTTCCCACTGGAATCAAACTGGGGACACTGAGATTGTGACGATCGACACCTTAGCCAGGGAGCCACAAAATTATTGTTAATTAATAGCCTGACAAAACGATCATGGGCTGCTACTAATGATCTTTTATGGCTGATTATCCTCCTCTATTAAAACAAGTCCTCACCCACAAAATGACCATTTGTATATCAATTAGTCACACTGTGTTCCCTTAAATTCATGAAGAAAACTGTGTTTTTCTTACATGCCTCCACTGTGAACGGTAAACATATGGATTGACTGATTAATTGGGAACCACATTTAACAGCAAAACTGCATGAAAACATCTGTTTCACAAACTCACACATCTTGTGCAGTATGATCCAAGTCTCATTAATTCAGTCATATGTTCAGTACTTCTCTAACATATGCATTTTCACTAAAAAAGAGATGGAGTCTGGCTTTGATGAGAGCACAGATAAGTTTAACTTTTTTACTTAGAGTTGTGAGAGTGGTCCCTAATCAATCAACAAATCAATATGTTCACTGTTTTCACTGGAGCCAATACAAGTTTTCTTCATTGATTCGACTAATTGATTTCATTTTGTGGGTGAAGAATTCTTTCAGCAGCCTTTCACCAGGTTATCTCAAATGCTTGGCCTTTTTTTTCCAAAATAAATTTGACTAACAGAATTGATGGTAATTATCATTCTCTGGCAACAACTCAGGGCTTATTTTACTTTATCAATTTAGTCCATGAAGTATCAGAAATGTATAAAAAAAGATGTCTGACAGAATGTACGCCATTGTCTCAACACTCAGAGATAATCAGTAGATTTCACTGAAGACTTAGAAAACCAGCAAATATTTACATTTTAGAAGAAGGAGCCAGAGGATGCTTTGCATTCTCTCTTTGAAAATTACTTTAGAAAACTTGGAAACTAAAGAAGATTCATTGTCTGTCCTTCGACTAATTAATTGACTAATCATTGCAGATCCATCTCCATGACAACAAGGAAAACCCCATCTGCTGATGAAGATTGCTTGATTTGTCTCAATGCTCCAGTAGAAGATACTAAGTGGACCTTTGTCAAACCACGATTTCCAAGATCTTGATGGTTCTGCTGACCAGCTATTCTACTACCCAGTTTAACGACTAACTGTTTCATTGACAGACTCAGTTTTCAGATTCAAATCGGCGCTGAAAAAAAAAAAGTAACAAAACCGTGTAAATGTAAAGTTGCTCACAAAATTAGCATCAACAAACAAACAGGCCAACAGATGGAGAGGGAGATGGAGGGAGCTGCGTGCTGGAGGTCAGATGGAGGGCGGCCTCTCAGCGACGACACTCAGGGTCTGATCGGGAGTGTGAAGGCCGGCCTTATCGCGGCCTGCGCCCGCTCTTATCAGCTGCCTGACGGGAAATACACATTCCTGCATTCCCATTGGACCGCATTGGGTTTCAGCCCTGCGTGACCCCGCCCATCCGGCCCTTCGTTAACCTAATTACTGTGTCGTTATAGAAATGTGTGAAGAAAGAAAGAGTGGTACTAAAGAGATACAAATACACACATGGATGACGTGAGTGAAAAATGATGGGGAGGCAGCATCTGTGATCCTCAAACACACACACACACACACACTCATAGGTTTGTAGTGGAAAGGAGGCGCCCTGTTTTTGAGGTTTTCATTTATAGCAAAATCTCTGACACACAGAAATCCCAGAATGCTTTGTGGTTTTGGGAGCCGGTGCTGCGTTTATGCTCTCTAATTTAGAGTCCTGTAATAGCTCAAACACACACACACACGCAAACACACACACTGCTATAAAAGTGAAACACAAGCCCTCTCTGCACTTGTATATTTTTCAATTTATTGTAGTGAAACAGACAGACAGGAGAGGAGATGAGGAAGAGGAGAAAAGAGGCAGAGAGAGCAGTAAAAAGAGACAGAAAGAAGGGAGGAAGAAGTAAAAGCACGGAGTCAGAAAAAAGAGAATGAGATATAAAAAGCTGTGAATGAGAGAAGCAACAGAGGTGACGAGGAGGAAAAAAACTAGACGAAACAGAATGAAAGAGAGAGAGAGGAAGGAGGGAAGGGAGGGGACGAGGAGGAGAGCAGGGCGATAAAGCTGTGACAGCGGCAGCCATGCTGGTTGTCATGGCGACGGCCGCGGAGAGAGCAGGTAGAGCACAGTCTCCTGGGAATGAGCAGCGCACGCCTCCCTCCCCCCACCCTCACTTTCTCACTCGACATCCCTCCATCCTGGCTCCGTCTCCGTCCCTCCATCTCCATCCTCCTGGCCTCGCTCCATCCCCCTCATCCTCCTCCTCTCCCTCTCTATATCCCAGTATCCCCCATCTTCTCCTCCTCTCGCCTCCCACTGTCTCTTCCCACTTCTGGTCCTGTCCTTCCCTCAGCTTCTGGGCTCTACCCCATCTATTGTCATCCTCTCTCGACCACTCATCGCTCGATCTGTTTCCCTTTCTCCTTCCCTTTCCGCTCCTCCACGTCTTCCCCCGCTATCTCGCATCCCCATCTCGCCATTACCTTAACTCTTTTTCCATCCTTACCTCTCTCCATTTTATTCTTTCCACTCCTTCCCTCCTTCTCATTATCCTGTGCTCTGTACACCTCCCTTTTTCCACTCCTCTCCTCTCCCTCCTTCCTTTTTTCTCTCTATATTCATCTAACCCCCCTCTCCAGAGAATATGTATGTGAGTATGTCTGCGCAGTGCTGCCCAATTACTGCAAGGGAGACTCTGTGTGTGCGTGTGTGTGTTTAGTATCTACACAAGCTGTGTTTCTAGCCTGTTTTGACCTACCTAAAACACCTCCAGCGTTCTCCGTCTCCCTCTGACTCACTGAATCAACAAAACTGCTGCACACCACCGCGACTGTTCGCTAGCACTGCGAGAATGTGTGTGAGATAATCAGGACTTTAATGTTAATGTGCATCGGTGCATATATGTGAGCAAGCGTGTCGACACTTGTGTGTGTGTGTGTTGCTGGTTGTGATGAGAGGAGCCAAAGTTTCCAGCTGGACGAATTCAGGCTGTAGCTGCATTCTTTCTGATTCGTGGGATGACTTGAACGCATTCCACGGGGAGAGTTTAGTGTTGCACAATGTTGTGGAGCCAAATGATTGAATAAAACAGGTACTTTCTAAACTGTGACTGGCAGTGTGAACAGAGATTTGCACAGACTAGAGAGTGCAACAATATGGCACCTCAGCCTGGGTATCTGTAAGTAAAGATGTTGTTATATTGCACCTTTTCAGCAGTTGTCCTTCAGATATGTGAAAGAACCAACACTGCTAAGTACTTACAAGTAAAATGCCTGCATTTAAATCCTTTCAGTAAAAATATTAATGGCTAAAAGGACCCAAGGTATCAAGTTAGGTTACTAATTCTGCTGTAAAAAGCCTCTCTGACTGGTACAAGCACCAATGTATTGGCAGTATTTACTATTTTAGATGATCTAGGTGGAGCTAGTTGAGGTTAGGCCCTTCAAAAACGGTCACAAGATCAATCTGAGGGGTTGTGAGATGATTAATGAGAAAGGAAAGAAGAAAAGTTCAAGTGCACATTTTTGTATGAAGTTTTAGACTACTCTGTAATCTTTGCTTTATTGTGAGCTTTACCTCCCTAGGCCTCGAAGGGTGGTGGCTTCACACAGCTTGACAACTTTGTGTCCTTTCCACATACTCTATGTAATGGAACTTTAAGATAATGACCTCAGACAAATTTTTAAAGATACTTTTTAGGGCTTGTTTGCCTCTAATTGATAGGACAGCTGTTACTGTGACGGGGGAAAGAGAGGGGTGACGACATGCAGCAAAGGTTGGAATTAAACCCATAGCTGCTGTGGCAAGGACAAAGACCTACTCTAACAGGTGAGCTAATGGGCGCCCTGACAATTTGTGCTTCTTTTTAGGAGGCAGGAGTGAAAATTAGTCATCCTTAACACTTGTTGTGTTATCGTTTCAGAGTGACAAAGACAGCTGGGAAACAATTAGATACAAAATAGGATGTAGGCTCGACAGGAAGGGTTTTTCTTGGCAACTGTTATGTTTTTCCAAAACTATTTATAGATTATTTTCATTCTATTTTTGAACAGGCTTGGAAAAATGGTGCATATAGCTGCCATAAATGGAAAAAAACCTGAGTAACATGCCCCCAGACCCCCTCTAGGTTTAGGCTGAGCCCCACATGTCTCCAACATCTGGCTCCTCCTGCTACTCAGTGAGAGGTTCCAAACTTTTATGGAGTCGAAGACAGCAAATGCTTGATGTATCTTTTTAAACTGAGTTGGATGTCTAGTGGACTTTACATTATGTACTCATGGCTCAACCATGTAGCGCCTGACAGTTATCGACTAAAATATTCAATTGAATCTTAAACTCCACTGGTAGCCAATGGCACGAGGCCAACACTGGAGTAATGAACTTCCTGCACTTTATCTTTGGTTGAAGACAGGCTTCAGCATTTTGAACCTTCTGCAAACAAGCTGCAGCACCCAGGCTCAGGCCGGAATATAATGAATCACAATAATGTAGCCTATAAAAGCATGGATTAATTCTGAAGCACGTTCAAAAGATAAAATACGTCTGACCTTACAAAAATTGTGACACCTAAATGTGACACGGCATGCAGTTTGATGTTAGATGTTAGGAGACCCGAGGGACCAACAGGGATCTTGGCTGACGTTACTGTCTCTATGAGGCTGTGGCACGCCCCTATTTTAAGCCAGCAAAGGCAGTGTGTCACATGAAACTAGACAACCTCAGGCATCTAGTGGTACTAATTTTGTCATGTTAGCTTCTCGGAAAAGGGGCTAAATAACGCTCCAATGTTAAGATGAATTCTGGTGATGGAAAATTGGCGTAACCATTTTCACCTCAACATATTAGAATGAAAATGGGTTCCATTGGTACCCATGAGTCCCCCTTTTACAGACATGCCCACTTTAGGATAATCCCATGCAGCTTTTTGCATGCTGGGGTCCATTAACAGTATCTGAATTACATAAATAGCTCGTGACTGGAAAGCAGAGACTCATGTGGATTCAATGAGTCCAAATGTATGATGATTATATTAGTCCCCGTGGTCTCACAACATTCTAGTCAGAGCATTTTTTTAAACTTGACCTCACTGTATAAAATAACCCATTGTGACCTCGAGAAATAATAACAGCCTTGTGAAACTTAACAGCCACAAACTAGAGACCTTGGGCATTCAGAGGATGTACCGCTTTCATGGGTATATTAACAATAACAAGGTTTCTCAGCAGTTTCATGAACAGAAATCCTCGCCATTACAGCTGCAACAATTCGTCAAATATTGAGTTGTCTATCAACTGAAAATACATTGGCAGCTATTGTGATGATCGAAAAATGATTTTAGTAATTCTTTTAAGTCACAAAGCCAAATTAGCTCTTTTCAAGCTTCTTAAATTTGACAATTTGATGCTTTTCTTTGTCATACACATGAATAAACTGAGTAGTTTTGGATGTTTGGACTATTGGTTGGATAAAACATACCATTTTAAGACATTTAGTGAGGTCTAGGAAATTAGACAGGGCACGTTTCTCTATTTTCTGACATTTTACTGACAAAACAATTAATTGGATATTCAAGAAAATAACTGGCAGATTAATTGAATATAAAGATAATGGTAAGTTGCAGCCCTACTCGCAATCCAATCACAGAAAAGTGCAATTCTTACAGAAAAATGTTTGATACTGAATTGATATTGGAATTGGTGCTTTGGGGGGATTTTTATCAGTTTTCAAGTGTCAAAATGGTTAAATTTGGCACCAAATGAATCATCAGGTTCCCAGCTTTCGGTTGATGTACACCTCTGCTGTGTGGCATATACTGCTAACCTGCTATCTCCAACTAAAGATCCCCTGTCCCCCCTAAAAACAACCTAAATGGGTCTATGGTGGGCCTCTAAAGGTCGCAGAGATTGCTGCGAGGTCTTTTGTGCTCCCTCGGGCCCAATAATGACAACTTCTGATTTATCCTCACTCCCAATTGATAGTTTTCTTCACCGGGCTGAGCTTTTAGTTAGCGCAGATTCTCAGCTCCCATTGTTCTTTCAGCTCAGAGGGAGGACACAGAAATACAGGTATTGTGCAGGCAGGTTCCTCCGTCCCCGCACGCTGTTATCAGTCTAATAGTAAATGGGAAATTCCATTCCTTCCGAGTTGAATCGGACTCTAAAACTTTCTCCGCAAGAAAGGAAAACTAATTTCAGTCAAATGCGGCACATCTGCCACGCCGGTCCTTCCCATGTGATAAGAAATTGCTTTCAGATATGGGTGAGCAGCATGTGTACACATCCAAGACACACACACACATAAATATCCAAAAGGGAGGAGATGGGCAGAGGGAAGGAGGGGGAGATGTTTTTCTCACTGAAGGCTGTCATTATTCTCTCTCTCTCCGTCCACGCTCACCTCCAGACATCAGCCCTCTGAATGCAGCTCCGGATATGAACCTAGATCCTTTTCATTTCCTCTATCCATTGCAAGGTGACCCCATACTCTCACCTATCCTTTCACACACACACCTGAAATATCTCCTCCACACCAGGAGTGGGTTTACCTGCCAGCTCGTGTGCGTTTGTGTGTGAGAGGACTTTGTCCTCCAGGAGCGGGAGAAGGACCCACTTCCTGTGTCAAATTGCCTCTCACATTCCACACTCTCCCTCAATCCGCCTCGCTCGGGCTATTTTTTCCTCTTTCTTGCTCCTTCTCTCTTTCTTCGTCTCTCTATGGGGGGCTTTGTCGGCTATCGGTGGCACAAAACACTGATTCATTCCATGAGTTAAACATGATCCTCCAGAACACAACACTTTTCCGCCGCACACACTCTCACGCGCACACTTTTCAAGGAGTGAGGGCTGGCGAGAACAAGTTTTTGGCAGTAAAGATTCACTATTTTTGAGCCCACACACAGACAGATGGACAGTCAGCGCTCTCACGGAGGCAGATGGATGCACACACGCACACGCACACACACACACACACTAGCTATCCATGGGACACAACAGATGTCTGTGGGAAAATCAGCCTCCGATGTAAAATATAGTCGCCCGGATATGATGTCACAACTCCGATAACAGGAAATACCCACTGAGACATGACACCGGGGATCACTCATCAGAGGAAACACACACGCAAACACATAAGAGTCGGCTGGTCTCAAGCCAAGAGCCATCTAAAGAAAGATCTTGTCAGCAAATGTGACCAAAGGGTCGTGTGTGTGCGTGTGTGTGTGTTAAAGGCCTGGGTTGCTTGAGGTGAGTCTTGCAATTATTAGACTGTTGAAGTGTGTTACCAATTCAAGCACCACCTGCATCCATCTGTGCGCTCCTAACACGGTGTATATTTAAGTGTGTGTGTGCATGTGTATATATGTGTCACACCTGTCTCCATCTGTACACTTAAAGACAGATTAGGTCAGCTCGGGGCCAAGGATCTTTGGCAGAGACTGCAACCGACTGACCCAGTAATAATCTGTGTGTGTATGTGTGTGTGTGTGTGTGTGTGTGTCTGTGTGAGTAGTGTTGAAAACCCCTGCCAAAACCAGTGGAGCATCACAGTCGAAGCAGCACAAAGGAACTATAACATGTTGACAATACAAATATTGTGGCTGAGCGATGAATTAGGCGAGGCGAGGCGATCGGCTGCCCCGAGGCCACAGACCTCGAGGGGACCTAAAAAGCCTAAGGTCCACTGCGGGAAAATTATTTTTTAATATGATTATTTGAAAAGCGGTTAGCAAATCTGCATCACTAAAATACAATATCAACTGGTAGGTCCTCCATTTTTTGGCGGAGTCAAAATCTTGTGTCAAAATCTAGTTTAAAGAGCCTCACTGCTTTAGTTAATGTCGTGCTCACGTGCAACACATTCCTATTAAGTTCTGTCATGGGATTTTTCAATGAGGAAGAAAAAGGGATCTTAAATTATCATTCCAGCAACAGCAGCGGACTTTATGGCAACTTAAAGGCAGGGACGGATTATCAGACAATGAACCCCCTGGGCACAAATGCACAAAAGCCCCCCCACCTCTCTTACATAAAAGCCAGACATGCACATTTTGTAATTGTTCAGCCTCCTTTTGTGTCGTTGTTTTGCATCTCTTTGTAGTCGCACTGCATCTGTTTGTGGTTTTGTGTCTCGTTGAGGTCATTTAGTGTCTTTCTTTGGTCTTTTTTGTGGCTCTTTGTGGTTGTTTTGCCCCTTCTTGTGGTTATTTGTGTCTCTCTGCAGTTCCTTGCATCTCTTTAAGGTCATTTTAAATCTCTTCCCGGTCTGTACATGTTAATTTTAAGGACGCATTCACACTGGCACTTTTTGGCCCACTTTAAACGAACCGTGGTCCGCTTCCACGGATAGTTCGGTTCATTTGGAGTGGTGTGAACACTCATGCAAATTCTGGTGCGGACCAAACGAGCAAACCCTGGTCCGCTGGAAAACTGGGGGACTCTGTTCACTTGCAAATGAACCCTGGTGCGGTTCGCTTACAGTGGGAACTGCAAACGGACTATCCAGCGAACTGAAGAGAGGAAGTGACGTAGAGCGCATTGCATTTTGGTGTTTGGGGTTTTTGTGGTGACCAAGCCAGCTGAAGGGGATGGATTTCCATTTTCGGTCCTGGCCAATCGATGAGCCGGGTTTTCTTCTTCCTCATGCTTTTTTTCTTCCTGGTCAGTCGTCGTTTCGGGCAATACTGCCCCCAAACGAGCAGCTGTTGCAACTGCGTGACACTGTCCAGACGGTTTGGTCCGCTTTAAAAAGTGCAGTATGAAAGTGAACTGAACCAAATGAAGGTGTGAAATTTCCCCCGGACTATCCTGGTGTGAATGCGCCCCTAAGTGACATTTCACAGGTGAGGACAAGGGGCCCCCCTTACACTTTGGCCCCCTGAGCCTGTGTCCAGTACGCCATGTCAGTAATCATTTGATGCTTGGAGGCAACATGGTATTTAAACATTGCACCAAGGGTGTAGGTTTCACTTCAACATTGGTGGACGCACATATGAAACGGGATTTGGAGGGTTCTCCGACCGACAGAAAATTTGAGTGTCAGAAGGGGCCCTATATCACATTTAGGCCCGAAGCTTTTAACGGCATAATCCGGCCATGAATGAGGGTATAATAAAAACAGGTAAACATCATGCAGTATTATGAAGAGTACTATAAACTCAGTGTGGAGCCGCAGTAACACAGACTGGAGGGAATAATTTAAAGGATGTTTATTTGTATATTTACATCTAAAAGCAGATCTGCATTTCAGTGCCTGCTTCCTTTTCTCTCAATGATTCAATGAGCTTCCACCCTCCTCTTCCTCCACCTCCATCCTCCTCATAGGATAAATCTGGATTAATCGGTAACGGAAGGTGTGGGCGTGCTATGGTGGGGCGCGTGAAGCTCGGCGTGGATGGTTCCGGAGAGGAGGTGTGTGGGGAGAGAAACAGAGAGGAGGTGGGGAGGGAGGGGGGCTCGCGCATTCCTAATCAGCTTCCCTTCTCGCGATTCCCGATGACATCATTCCATCCAAGCCTTCGTTCGCGCACCGCATCGCCGTTAACGTCCCCGTTACCCCACCCACTTTTCGCCACAAACACACACACACACACACGCGCCTCCGGTTATAACGGGAGGATGCCCCTGGTCGGATCTTGGCACTTGGACAATGAAGCCTCCGTTAACTGATAGTTAAAGGAGCGTGCACCTTACAGGTTGGATATCGGACATCTAACCCCCCTCTCTCACACACACACACACGCGCGCGCACGCACGCACACGCACACACGTCCTATAGCGCGACTACCCGGTAATAAAGTCGTTAAAGCCGCAGTATGACTGGAGCCCCCCAAATTAACGGCAGGATATGAGCCGGTGCCACAGACACCACATACCGAGGCAGCGCACAAAGACCCGTAATCAAGCTCAATTAGAGATTACCCGCTAATTACCGACACACACACATGCACGCACACACCCCCTGACTTAAGGGGACATGGGCCACAATAAACCCCGACACTGAGACACAAAGGCTGGTGTGTGTGTGTGTGTGTGTGTGTGTGTGTGTGTGTGTGTGTGTGAGAGAGAGAATCAGGGGGGTGGGGTGCACGGGAGTCGCCAGCCCCCCTAGCGGGAGTCACGGACGGCCAATAAGGGCTGATAAGTAGGTCGAGTGCAGGATTTCCTACCGATCACCAGCCGTCACTGTCTCATTGATGATAGCGCGCACTGCACACACACACACTCATGCACGCAAGCACAGTAAAAATTGCCCTGGCTCCTATGTGCCCAAGAGCTCCCCGGTTAACAAAGGATCTGAGGCTGGCGCTTACCGTGGCGGTGTGAGCGAGCAGCGCCGTGAGCGCCAGTAGCCAGGGCAGCTTCATAGTCGGGGTGCGCGGGCACAGCCTCCCGGGGCCGCCGCTGCCTTCACGGGGTTCAGGGAGGTGGGGGGAGACAAAAGCTGCTGCTGCCGCTGCTGCTGCTGCTGCTGCTGCCGCTCGCTGTCGGTGTCTCGGTAGTCTGTCCAACTTCAGAGCGCGCAGCCCGTCCGCGCGACCATCCGTCCTTCTAGTCGGGCTTTTTAATCCAAGGTTTTACGCGCTGCTGCCGCTGCTGGTCCAGGTAACAAGAGGAGCAACGCGAGGCCTCCTCTCCCTCTTCTCTGTCTGTTCCTCCGAGTTTCTGTGCTCGAGACCTGATAGATTTACTACCGGGAGACGCCAGACCTCGTCTCTGTCTCCTCACACACACACAGACACACACACACAGCCTCTCTGTGAACACACACTCTGCCTCTCTCTCTCCTCCCCCTCTCCGTTGAGGGCAGGATGTTCCGTATGGCGACGCTGCTTGGCCTGGGAGTCTGGCAGAAGGAGGGGTGTGTGTGTGTGGGAGCGTATAGTGTGTGTGTGTGTGTGTTAAAAGTATAGGGGAGGGGGGGGATCTCCGCGAGCAAGGGCGAGGATGCCCCCTGCAGCTCGTTTAGGCACCCGCAGCCCTTTAAACACACAAACACAGCACACATGCAGGAGGCATGGCGCACCGCGCACCGCGGGGCTCTCATGGCTGCTCCCTCGTTGTGCCTTTTGTTTGGCGCGCAGGTGTTTCCGGCTGGCCGCGCGCCATTATCACACACCTTTACAGGTCAGCTGCGGTGCTGCGCTGTGATTGGCTGAGTCACTGTAAAGCTGTCTTTACAAAAAAACCCTTCCTGATGAGCTTACACCTGTGCCTACGTCAGAACAACAAATATTAATGCGCTACTCGCACTGTAGCCTACTTGTGTCGCTGCTGCTCAATGACACCTGCAAGCAACATAAACATTATTTAAGGTAAAATTTTTAACTTACATCACCATGAAACGTCCCCAGTTGACAACGAGGCAATAATTATGCAAGTTTTCTTAAATGGTATGCTTAAAAATGCAAATGAAGTATTATCTTAACTGAATAGTATAGCTAATTTGCAAACATATTCAGGGCATAAATCTGAACATAAAGCCATTGTAAAGCCATTTTGTTGACATATTAGAGTAAAAGGCCTTTACAGAGGGATTTTGGGATATCTCTTTTATACTCAACAGCATTTTTTTTTTTTGGAATAAAATGTTACATGAACAAACCCTCTGTAAAAACCCTCAGAATAAGGCTTTCTTAAAGTAAAATCAGTTGCACAAAACATTTTCCTTCAGGTTTCCTAAAATGTTCACGTAAGTATTTAAGGTTTTCTTCTTATCTTGGCCTTATACTTAGTAACTAATCCCTTAAAGTTAGGTAAATCATTGCACAAAAGACTTAAGGTATCAGCAAACAAATAGTTATCATGGACACTGTAGTATTTTACCACTGTTAAATCTTTTTCAATGCAGTAAATGCCTCAACATTTTTACTTAGCTAAGGAAACTTTGTAAGGGATTCTGTTAAACACCCTTAGGTAAGTCCCTCAGCTTAGGAAAAGTTAAGTCTTAAGTTTCATACTTTACTTATCAGAGAAGAAGGCGACTTACTTTTCTTTTTTATCCTCCCCAAAGCTACAAATATTTTTCCTGACCTTCTCTGAGTGACTGGCAGAACATGCACGACCTTCACTCCAACATAAATTAGTAATTAGATTTCTGAAACTTACCCTGTGATGTTTGAAAGTTAAGAGTTGAAGACAAAATTCTGGAGTCAAAAAAAAAAACGTTGGGTTTTCTCTTTCATGGTGCATGCTGGTTAGTTTGTGCAAATGGTTTACGTTGGCTAAATGTTTAATGAGACATAAAATAAAGTCATATTAATTAAACATTACCATTTTAAGCACAGATTTGATCTTTTTTTCTGATGGAAGCATTCCTCAAACATAATGTGTCCAAGGACTGTCAGAAATTTGAAAGTCTTGGAGCACCTAATAGCTTTTTTTATTATTATTTAATTAAAATATTAAATTCTGGCCATGATTAATGGTGTCATTTTTCTGATTTTTAAAGAAAACATGCCAAGCGTGTTTCTTCTAAAAATCAGCAGTAAAATAAATACAAAATATAACCATTTAAATTTGTATGACCCTCCCCCTTGACATGCCTTCCCATCTTGCACCACCCACTCCACCCTTATAAGTAACGAACAGTCCCTAAGTGCTACTGACATGGAGATATTTGAGTCCCTGCACGAGAAAAAAACAATTTGAGAAAACTGCCTTTAATGACATGTATTGCAAAATTCCATTCATTTTTAAACAAATGATAAAACATTATGGTACAATTTTTAACTCATCGATATCACCATGAAACGTACCAAGATGATAACTTATTTTAAGACAATGATTTTTGCACTGAAAACTGTTTGCACCTGGATTGTCTCTCCTTAATCGTTGTTTAAAGGCACAGTCTGTGATGGAAGAGGGTGACACCAATCAAATATTAAAGCTGACACCTTCTAATAGCTTAAATTGATTGACACATATTTGCCAATTCAGCTACTAACAAGCTACAACTGCTTTAAAATTGACCTTGAAAGTTATTCTTGACCAAAACAATCTTAAATCAAGATCCACTCAGTGTCTACTGCAGGGGCGGAATTTTGATTTCAAAGGTCACGGCTGCATGTTCAGAGCCAGTATTGACGCACAATAAAACAAATATTTTAAAACATCTTTGCTAGTCTATCATTTTCTTTGTTCATATGTCAGAGCCAGTCAGGAGGATGTGGAGAACCAGAGCGAGGTCAACAAGGATGAAACACACCTACCTGATTATAAAGACAGTGAAGAATATGCCACATTACAGATGACAGAGACACCTCAGCAGTGTTTGTGTCAGATTAAAGAACGACCACTGTGCTCCGTGCAGCTTCAGAGTCAGGTGAGGGGGAGTGTGGTGTGTCCCTGAAAGCTTAGAAGTGGTTGTGAAACTTAATAGTTTGTCATGTTAAAAAGGATTAGTATCCTTATTATGAAAGATGTTAACAGCACAAATCCTCAGAAGGGATTCAGTGGCCTGAGGTGGAGCAAAACACCATCATGTTTTTCATGACTTTGTTATGTCCCCCTCATGAAATGGATGGTTTTAACAAAAAAATTTAAACAGCAAAAAGTGATGAAATACATTAATATGATGACTCACACTACAGATGGAAAAGTGCAAAATAAAACCACAGTGGAGACTGTGGGGGTACGAAAATAAGCTCATGTAATTTTTCTCCTGTTGATTAAATTTAATTCAAATATGCACTAATATCCGCCCCACACCTTAAAGCGAGATGATTTTATAGTAAAATATGTGTTTACTATAAAACTAGAGACAAGAGGCTTTGTCATAGTTTTTCATTTTTCAATGAAAGTTACTTTTACTTAACGTAATACATCCCCCTGAGACCCTGTGTCCTCATATGAGGACATCACGTTTTGGCTTTACTTCATTCTACTCAACTTAGACCTGTTGTCCTCGTTCATGGACACTTTTTTGTGCCATCTAGTGGTAGTAAGAGCACAATACACTAATCAGTGTAAAAACAAGATATGCAGTTTTCTCTGCCGAGTCAGTGCCGACACCAAAGTGGACAAGGTCCAAAACCTGATCACATGTTATAATTGAAACTTGTTTATTTATAATTAATAATATTTGTAGTTTGATATGGCAACAAATTTGACCAATTTTAGCAACAGTAACACGCTAAGACACTGTTAGTTAGGAAGTACTCGTTTGAGGACACTGGGACTTAATAATTGCTGACAATGTTTAGTTTAGCCAGGAACACTTTTGCAGTATTATATTTAGTGGTATGGCTCTGTTCTGGGGCCCCTCTGCCTTTCCTCAGGCCTACGCAGAAAGCCTATTCCCTTACGCCTACGTGGAAAGCATACAGCAGAGAGAGCACACCTGTCTGCCCTTCCATGTGCAAATGAGGAAAGCCTTAGGCAGAGAAGTAAACCTTCCTGCCCTTCCATGCGCCTACATGGAAAGCCTAAGGCAGAGAAAGCAGCAGCAAAGCAGCTCAGACCGTCACACCACACAAAGGTGGTGCACTAAAGCAAAATATTGAAAATAAGGAGTGAATTACATTTTTTCCATGTTGATATGCAACAAAGAATGCAAAATAAACTGTTTTTATTGCTTTTGTACTTTTGGAGAAATATCGAAAATAAAAATGTAACCCCATTAAGCCCTACGGAGCTCAAGATTTCAAAAGTATCTCCTCAGTCAATGTTTAAACCTCACACTCAAAGCTCCACTATAACAGACACTGTTATAACTTTTAAACAGATTTTTGAGATTCTTGTTTTCAAGTTATTCTCATTTCCATTCAGTCTTTCTAAATAAACGCCCCTGGTCTAGTGGAGGCAGCTTCTTCAGTTTTGTTTTAAAACTCTGCGAGATGCTGCTGAAAGCCTCAGAAACAAAAAGCTCGACTCTGACCTTTAGAAAAACTTTTTCGCCAAACAACTTAATGTTTTCTGGCGATGCTGTAGCTACAGAACACCAGTGAAACAGGCATCTGAGTAATAGGCTTATCTGAGCAGTGGAGGAAAAAACTTTGCCCTATCCTCATTTTAGTCTAAAACTTTTTATCTAAAATCTGTCTGACCTTTGCTGAGTTAACCCATCTGGTCCTTCTCTAGTTTGTAACACAAATGTTTTTAGGGAATATGCATCAAGTAAATTTTGACGTAGGGCCCGTCTATAAGACAGGTGGACCAGGACCTGCATTCAATGTGCAATAAATCAAATAACCACAAAGTGACAAACATTAGATACAGGCCGTTGGAGCCGCTGCTGGTCAAGGCCCGGAGGTATTTGCATCATAACCTGGCAGCCCACGGGCCACATATGGCCTAAAGAAATTAATCCATTAAAAAAAGTGTGAGAAGTATACAGACCTAACCAGCCTGAGCTCACAGAACCTTTCAGGTGGTTTTAAAATCACTGCAGGTAATGCACCCTCACTTCCTCTGGGTTTATTATGATCCGCTTTAAGAAATCAACAAAGCCGTGGGATTACTGCCACCAACATCACACCCAGGCTGACTTGTTTGTCAAAGTAACATCCCGGCTGTTTCCACCTGCGCTCCAAACAAAAGCTGAACAAGTAGGGGCAGGATTATTTTGTCCTCATATCTCCTCAGGAGATACAGCTCAAAGACCGCGAAAGGGATGGCGTGGTTTGACAGACACCTCCCTGCCCCACACTGCAGCGTGCGCCGTTTATCTGTTGTTGCAAACACATTACTAACGTCAAAAGTATTATTATTTTACTGCACCTACTGGGTGCCATGCTACGATGCCAGCCTGATTAATCAGTCACATTTATGAGGAAACTGGAGCAAGCTCCCGGCACCCTCTCTGACTCACGCTGTGTGTAGTCAGTCTTATCACTGCGGACACGTTCATTCAGATGGCTGGAACAGAAACTATGGCACAGATCCTGATCCGTTTTTACTTACACACACACACACACACACACACACACACACACACACACACACACACACAGGCAACAAGGCTGTGGTTATCTGGCAGTTAAGGGAGTGTGCACCTTACCACCTGGAGATCAAACATCCAATCCTTTCTCACACATGCACACTACAGCGAGACTACCTGGTAATAAAGCTGTTAAAGCTGCAGTATGCCCCTCAACGTTAACGGCAGGATGTGAGCTGGTGATACAAACGGCACATAACAAAGCACCTCTACAGAAAATAAGGACTAGAATTACCGACTCACTGTTGTATCACCCCGAGAACCTGTTAAGTTATACTTAGTTTACATTAATGATTCACACACATCTTCCCCCCAGCAGCACAGATCTGTACAATCAGCTCAGTTACAAGGTCAACACCCGAGATTAGTGCCGCCACTTCAGTATCTGATTAAACGTCTACCCTCCTGTTCCTGAGGTATGATGTTGAGTGAAGACCAGAAAAGCATTTTAGTATCACTGAAGTTGACCTTTGACCTTTTGGATATTAATCATCATCATTTAACCCTCTTGGACTGGAGTTATGTGCAAATCAGGCTGTGTGAGGTCACACTGACCTTGACCTCTGACCACTAAATTCTAATCAGTTCATCCTTGACTCAAAGTGAATGTTTGCGCCAAGTTTGAAAAGTCCCTTCAAGGTGTTCTTGAGACATCACGTTCACAAGACAACCCGAAAACAACGTCTCACGTCACTGCACAGAGCGTTAAAAACATCAGCTTGTCGGCTCCGTGCCTTCGCCGTGTGTGTGTGAGTGTATCACAGTACAAAGAAGCACACTTGAGACGGTTAAATTTTCAAAGTTTTTTTGTTCAGTTTGGTTTCAAAATAAAGATCACACAATTGTTTAGAGACAATCTACAACAGGAGTTACAAAAAATAGTTGCCCAGGCAATAAGCATACACAGGTTCTGTTAACTATACACATATGGTTACAGGTGTGCTCGTAGTAAATATACACAAGGCTGCTCCAAATGTACACCGCGCTGTGGCGGGCTGCCTCTCTCACCCAAAAGGACATGGACAGTATGATACAGCACTTACAGCACTAGAGAAATGCCAAAAAACACAAGAATCTCCTCTGTACAATCCATGGGTTTACCCCTCTGAAAACAGTCATGGGTAATCGAAGGGTTTGGGGTTAAATGAGTAAAAGTTATTTCTCCCGCCCGGCCAGCATACCCATACACATGACACGTTTCATGGGGTAAAGCATTCCTATAAAAAGATCTTAAAAAAAGGTCAAAAACAAAGAACCTTCAACATAAACCAGAAGACACCACTAAGTCTAACAAAACGTGTCCAATTGGGGGTCAGTGGGAGATCGACGTCTTAAGTTAAGCAGTGACATGATAAAGATAAAACCAAGCGTGGCGAATCTTTGTACAAGTACTACGCTGTATAGAAAGGGCTTTTCAAAACAAAAATTTGATATTACAATTTACAATATACAACAACTCATATGTCACAACCAAGGAGGTGAGAATATACACTGAAATGCACAGGTTTTTTTTTCTAAGATTTTTTTTTTTTCCAGAGTGAGCTTTTTTCTTTTTTCTTCTCATACCAAAAAGGGTGGTAAAGCACTTTTACATTACAAGGGTTTACAAATGTACAATTATACAGTCAGAAGTATGTGGTCACTACTAGGATACATTATAGATACAGATTCAACATCAAAAACCAGAAAAACTACAAAGTTTTATATATATATTTATATATATATGCAAAGGTCTACACCAAGTATACACGTTATATTTATAGAAGCAAGACCAGAAAACGAATCTCCCATGCTAAATGATCTGTCTGCTGGTTAGCTGATGGCGTGTGTGTGAGTGTGTGTGTGTGTGTGTGTATTCGTCTATGAATTTGTGACGTCTGACAAATTAAATACTCGTTCCATTTCATAGTGGTAAATAGCTAGGAGGGGAGGAGGAGGGGACACAAGGATTGTGTGTGCAGCAGTAGCAAAAGGTGAAATGATTTTTCAGTTTATCAGAAAAGAGGAAATGAAAGGAAAAAAAAAAAATCACAAAAAAAAAAAAAAAAAGAAGGAGTGGAGCGATGAGCGGAGCAGGTCTCACCTCTCACTCCACTCCCTGCCCTCCTCCCCTCCCTCGCCCCATTCAGTGGGCCTGGGCTCGGGTGGGGGAGGGGGAACAAAATCTGACAAAAACTAAGGCTGCCTGTAGCAACAGGCTCCTCCCGAAGGGTTGTCATGGAAACAAGGGTACGAGGGGTACTCGATGTCCTTCGTGAGCAGGATTTGGAGGGGGAAAGTGGGCATGACGCCCACTGAAGGGTCAGACAGTGAGGGGAGGGTGGGGCTGGTAGACATGACAGCTTAAGGGGGGTGAGGTGAATGAAGGGAGGGAGGGAGAGGGAGGTGATAGACATGATTTCAGGCTGTAGGGGAGGGGGAGTCGGTTTACATGATGCCATTGGGAGGGCCGCAGAGAGGACCCAGGTCAACGCCGTTCTTCATGTAGTACTTCTCCAGCTTGGCCAGGATGTGTTTTCCATACGTGTACTTCCTCAGGGTGGAGATGTGAGGCCGGATCTGTGCACGGACACAAACACACACACACACGTTCAAGTTGGATATGAGCAGCGTGCACCTCCAACACTCTCTCTCTGGTTTGGTCATTTCGCATTACCGCAACAACAAAACACACAACAGCCATCTATCTGGAAATCAATGTTGACTCGTGCTTATGTCAGCTTCTGTGTCGTTGCCTAGGGAACCACTGACACCAGTGACCTGATTAAAATGTATTGATGTGCAGGTAAATGAAGGGTTGGGCTGACGGAATGACAGGAGACATGCTCTTTTTTCCTATCCCCTTCAGGGACTTTAAATCAAGAGGTTGATACCTATTGCTGAGACAATTAGTCAAAAAATAATAAAGATAATTATGATAATTGTTCAATTAATGAAAGACTGTTTCCCACAGGTCTGAAATATACTTGTGGTGGTAGCCGGTAAAAGGAAAAGAATGGCATTACCTGCTGGCACAAACATGGTCTACTGACTTATATGTGATAAACAACAAATACGTATGACCTTTTACACAGTATTTGAATTTACTGAATATTTATTTTAATCTAATTTACATCATTACCCAATTTTTAAATCACACATAGAGCTAATCTTCATCATGTCTCTGTGTGTCTGCTTGTGTGTGTGTGAGCCTGTTCAGACCTGGTATTAACATGCGTCAGTGATCAGATCACAAGTGGACAGCCGTGACACATCGCTGTTCACACCTGTGTCTATCACACGTCTCCACCTGACCACTTGTGTCCATATTTCGTTACTACCTACGTCACATCTTAACTAGCATGCTCGTTAGTCACATGAGCAGTTGTGTCGGTACAACTGGAGATAATGGGTCTCGGTCATGAAACGTGAGCAGAAGGAATTCGGGTGTAAACTGTTCACTGAAGGAAATTTACGTGTATTTCAGCATTCATCAGTATGTTAGTTACTGCGATCTTTTCGTCAACACTAACAAAATCTACATCTGCTTCTGACTGCTCGTAGTGCTAGTGTAAATATGATATTGCACAGAAATGTTGCTTGTCATTATTAGAAATTACAGTTTTAATTTGTTTTGTGCTCTGTTATGTTCACAATATGGAGATGCCTTTGAAACATGTACGTCAAACATGACAAGAGATTAGAAATAAAACACATGTAGATAAATGAGTTGGCATTTAGTAGATTTAAGCTTCAGTTTGGGGTTATTAAAAACGTGAATGAGTTATTTTAATCAGCTTAACACAATATTGGAAAAAGCTGTTATCTGAATAAATAAAACAAACCAGCGCTCCTCCTCTGCCCTTTTTACACACCGCAGCCCCAAACTGCAAGTCATTTTTCTTTAATTTAATTATCAGAGACGTGACATGGGAGATGTAAACATTATTTCAAACTGAGTTTTGGTTTAATAAGACTTGTGGGAAAGCAATTTGCCGTCTGACTCTGCTCGCACTGGGCAGTTGGTGAACCCAATCTGCCAGTGTTAAAGGGAGTGTGCTTTAACACCAGACTATTTTACCTGTTGTTAAACTTAACGGTGGGTTGTTGCCTACATCAGACTGCCTGTGTTAAGATGTTTAACAGTGGTTTAATTTTACAACAGTGACAAATAATGCTGAGGGTCAGTACTGACAGAGAGGTGTCTCCGACGATGCAGCAGCTCGTCTGCAGCAGAGAGCTGTGGGCACCTCTTCAAGTGGTTTGGGTGATTGAATCACAATGCGTCTTGCTGGTCATTTACACTTGTATTTGTGCTGTCTACTTGTGATCGGTTCACTGAAGATGCATGTTAATAATAGGTGTAAACAGGCTCTGTGTGTGTGTCTCTCTGCTTGTTTCTCTCGCTCTCTCTCACTGCATGTCTGAAAGCTTCCTCTCCTTGCTTAACTGTATTTTAAAGAGGCTGACCAAAGCTGCCGATCATGTCACTACAGTATCAGCCAGTGAGACACATTTGTCTTGAGCAAGATTTCAAAAATCATTCTACTAAAAAACTTGGAGCACTTTGGAACAATCTCAATTATTCCAGCGTTTCGATGGGATGCATACGATGACTTTCTCTCTCCCTACCTTGTGCATTACGATCTTGCGCTGGGTGGGCTCGGCCACATCGATCATCTTCTGTACCACGTAGTTGGCGTACTGGTCCTTCATCATGGTGTATAAGGCACTGTGGGGGCCCTCAGTCAGGCTGCACACCTCGTCTATCAGCACTGCCCGCTCTGCCCGTGACGCATGGGTCACACACTTCTCCACCACATTACTAGAGAGAGGAAGGAACGGGTTAGTGTGAAGGCACATTTTAAAAGAAGAGAAAGAAACAAGTCTGGCTGCAACTGCGGAGAAACGAAAGCTTTAAAGACGGAGGGAGGATAAGACTGAAACCTTGTGTTTGTGTGTTTACCTGGCAAACTTGTGCTGGCTGAGCCCCAGTACATTGCCTCTGATCTCAGCCACTATCTTGCTCTTATCCTCAGCTCGGCCGTGCTCCAAAACGTGCTGGATCACATAGTTGCCGTACTGGTCCTGAATAAAACAAACCACAGACACATTAAATAAAACGTGAGGACACCAGCTGGTGCTTCTGACGTCACATCAAACATACAGCCAGCTTCAAAACTCTGGCCCGAGAGTGGCTTTATTTAAGCCAACTTACACTGTCACTATCCTGGAAAACATAACTGGTGGAAGACTAAAGACGGCAGCGAGAGCTAGTTTGTGTTACCTGCACCAGCTGCTCTGTGTGTTGATGGAGCTCCTCCAGTATAGGCAGCGTCTGTTCAGGAAGGCAGTGTTCGAGAATGCGCTGGATGACTCGGCAGCCATAAGGGTGAGTGGAGAGGGCAAAGACCTGAGAGATGCACATAATTACACATGTTTACTTATTCAACACATTCACCGAGTGGTCCTGGAGCTCAGTGAGTTGTACACGACACTAATTTACGCTTGTTCCAACTGCTTTCACTTAAAAATGCAGAGAAAGTCTGTGGGATTACAGAACCAAGTGATCATGGCATACTTTCACACACCCTGCCCACCCCTGCAGGGAAAGTGAAGGCAGATTCTTGACATGCTTTCAGCTTCACAAACAAATCTGAGGCATCATGTAGAAGACATGCAGTTAGGCAACATGCAAATGTTCTAGAAGCCAAACATCAGTGAGATTCACTGTCACAGCATCCCGAGCGACTCCTCAAAACCGAAACCTTTCATTAGTATCTAACTAACAGCAGCATGCATGGACGCACAAAATTTTTCTTTTAACACTTTATGCTAATGTAACATTTTGCTGCTGGATAGAAGATGGCTGTTGCCACTGGGCTGAGGTTTCTGTTGCCATGGCAACGTACCCTGTCCCCGGAAAGGACTGAGTACGTGTGTCTATGTACTTTGGCGGTGACAATATGCTTGCTGCCTCAAGGCAGCGGCAGTGTACGTGTGCGCACAAGTAGATGTATGTGTGTAGGGATGTCAGCCAAGCACCGGCAGGCGTCAGTGATTGAATGTGGAAATATTTTGTGAGTGTGCGCTCACAGAGGGGACCCACCTGTCCCTTGAAGGCGTCTATGATGAAGTGCAACGCGTGAGGCTGGACACATTCGATACACTTCTGCACCACGTGGTTACCGTTCTGGTCTTTCACACATTTTAACACATGGCCGTCCAGCTCCCGCACCATCTCGCTCTGCAGGGACGAGGAGGAGGACAGAGGTGGAGGAAGGGGGAGAATGTGGAGAGGGACATGTAATTGTTAGTGAGAAATCAAATACTGCCTGAAAGCATTTTCCAAACTCTCCTTCATTTTTCACAGTGGCTCACAGCCCAACAAATAACACTGGGCTTTGAACAGTCGCCCTGGAGAAATCTACTGAGGTCCATTAAGGAGAGATGGATACCTTTCTATATCTCTGTCTCTCACTCACACACTCTCACACTGATACCTTTCCCTGAAACTACTGAATTTAAGCACAATTATTTCCTGTTGATATTCAGCTACATTTATCTTAACACCTGCAGTTCGACATTTGCATATAAACTGTGGTATCATTAGCCTCATTCATCGTTGATGACAGAGTGCCTGCAAGGAACCTGCTGCTGCACGAGGCAGCTCCAACATAAAACCCATAATGTAGATGAAAAATGCCATTTCAGCTTGAGGAGTGCAACTCTTTATCGATGCCGTATTCTGCTATGTAAACAGAAATTAGTGATCCGTGAGCAATGAACCCTCATTCAGGACTGAATTACGAGCACACGGATAGTCGATGTGCTTTAAAATTGGGGCACTTCAAAGGATATTTAGCTTTTTTTCCCCCCTAAAGTAATGAGCCAGCATCACAGCAGGGTTATGGCAGGAAAGGTTTAATTAAGGTTGTTTCAGTACAAAGGTACATTCTGTTTCCATTGTTTATTCCTTCATACGGCGCAAAGAGAATGAGTGTACTTACAATGACCTGCTGATCTGAGGGGATGAACTCCAGAGCTTTCTGAATGACCCTACAGCCGTACATCTGCAGGGCCAGAGACAGCACATGACCTCGGATCCTCTCTGCCAGAGCCAGCTTCTGGTCCAGGCTGCCGAACTGAAACAAACACACACACACAAAATAAGTCTGTAAATCCTCTAATCCATTTGATAATACACGACACAATACCACCTACATTACACTGCCACACAGGCCACAGAGCATAAAAATCAGGTGCAGTGCAGAATCATTAGGGCTGGGATGATATGCTTACCTCCCGATTTAATACTATCACCCCACCAGGGTGCTGATTGGATATGTGTAGTGATTCTGCAAGTATTGTCATTATGTTAATGTTTTAATTAACACTAGACCATGTGAAAAAGGTGAATCATACATTTCTAGAGACTATATCACTCAGTCTCTTGACTTTTATTTCAGCAGCATCATACAATGCATGCAAAACTGGTAATTTATCTACCAACTGTTTCATGGTCTTATTTTTAAAAGTCTTATTTCAGTGAAGCACTTTATGACCTTGCTTTTTAACAAGTGCTTTATTGAATAAACTGTAAACTTAACTTACTTACTAAAATGGAAATTTACGATAAAATCAATAAGACAATATTTCATTTTTGAAGTGAATTTAAACTGCAACATTTGGCTGTCCCTGCTCATAAATTCCCAAACACAGATTTGTAAGTGGCAGACACCAATTTATCAACACTGACCGCCACTTACTGATTTGCCAATTTTGTTTTGTATTAAAAAAATGGTGAAATCTTATTCCATTGCAAAGGTGCGCACAGCTCATTGCTTTGCTCAGCCCCTCATTGTGCTATCACTCTCTCCATTTATCACACCACAAATGTAGCGATTTATCTAGCTCGTAGACTCTGTGGTCCCTCCGCCTCACTCTCCAGTGCTAGAAGACTACTCACCAGGAGGAGTGGGCTGAAGCTCCAGAGACAGACCTTCAATAAAGGTTGCAGCAACTGAAATTCAGCCTGCGCAAACCCCAGCCCTGGGTTCACAGTGGGTTGCGTCTAATTTATGTAACGGCAGCAACAGAAAGTTTGCTGATCCAGCTGGCTGAATCCGAGTTGCTAGGTCTGTGTTCACAGACTGTTGGTCATTTTCTGCTTCTTTCTCGCTTTGTCTCTGCTTTTCTTGAAACTGATATGATGTGACGTCACTTACAGGCTACCACAATAAAAGCAGCAACCTATTTACACCTCCGCATTTGAATTACACTTATAGGCAATAAACTGTGAAAAAAATTGTGATATTTGAGTGAATTGATCTTTTCCCTCAGCCCTTACAGTCATTTACTAAGATTCAATTCAATAAAATTTTATTTATAAAGTCCAATATCACAAATCACAATTTGTCTCAGAGGGCTTTACAGCGGATAAGGAAAAACACTCCCCAAAAAAACCTTTAATGTAGGGGAAAAAAACGGGGAAAGATGTCCCCATTAATTCAAATCAAGTTCTGTATACTTTGATAAAAGTGATCCGAATTCTCATACATACCTCAAAGAACTTCTGGATGACATAATTTCCAAAGACGTCCACCATGAGCTGGTAGGCCGCCTGCAGTATCTCGCTGAAGACAAGCTGGCGCTCCGCTGAACTGGCTCGCTCCAATTTCAACTGGATAAACCTGTTGGAGACAGAGAGGATAAGCATCATATTAACATCAGATTCCTCCTGTTTTGTTATTCTTCAATTTTGTGTTCGGGGCTTTTGTAATGTATAAAAGCCTCATGAGAAATTATACAGCCTGCTCTCCTAAAATCCACTTAGTATATAAAGTGGATTCACAAAGTCTGGATGAACTTGAACACAAGGACAAATAAACACATCAGACAGCGACGGAGCAATAAAGTGAAACAGATGTACAAAGAGAGAGAGAGAGAGATGCTCCTATATCTTTAACCTCAGGGAACAGTCAGACAAAAGGAGATGAAATTTAGAGCGAAGAAAAGACGAGGAGAAGGAACCAAGGAGCCTGTGAGGTGAAGTGATGGATGCCAGGCAGAACGCAGAGATAAAAAGGACTGTGATGTTGAAAAGACTGAGGAAAGAGAACGTCTGGAATGTGCAGACTGGACGTCATGGTGTATTAATAGATCATTTGGTTTAAAAGTGCATCTGCAGCACGGCGGGTTCAACCCAGACAGACCCAGAAACCAGGGCTCCAGAGGGGCTTTCAGGGGCCCCTGAAATCAGCTCCTCTCTTGATTATCACCACATAAAGAGGTAGAGATGGTAACATCTGGATGACACTGCTTCTGCTGTATCAGTACCAACACTAGAGAATAAGGGTGCAACAGTCCAAAGACGTCATTGTTTGGTACGGTGGAAATACCTCCAGATACATAAGGATACATTCTTTTCATTCATTTTCAACGAACAGTAATGCAAGTGTCAAAAACACACAAAGACCGAGGTAGCATTTGGTCTCTGGCAACTTTTGAAAACTATTTATAACACTCCTTTATTACATTATGACACTTACAAACCTTTATCATCCCAGGGATAGGCACACATGGGTGATGCCATCGAATGTGCATGTTAGATGCATTTCCATTCACATACCCGAAAACGAGGAGCAATGCAGACACACAACATATGTTGCTGTCATTGTTTAACTAAGTGTTTGGGGGGAGAACTCACGCTTGTGAACTTTGGCTCCACATTATGTGCATCCATTTACATACCATGTATTCTGTTTTCTACAAACCGTTAAAGTCCTGCTTAAGAATATAGGCCTAAAGAGGCAACATAACAGAGATTACACTGTCTGTGAAAGGAAGCAGCATCTCAAATATCTGCCATATTCACTGTTCAAAATCATTGTTTCTTTTCAGAGGCACAGTTACATGAGTCAATACCAGAATATATCGAAACTGAAAATATGACAGCAAAGTCACATATACAGTCGGAGGGCTGTAACTTTGAAACATCAGTATACCCAGCCTGTTCACAGTCTGTGTTGAATATAAAAAGAAACATGAGTTTTGATCCAGCACTCCACTGCGACCGCTGTTGTCTTCCAGATCTGCCTTAAGGCACCTTTACACCGGGAGATTTTAGGCTTTCCCAGACCAAAGTTGACGAATTCTGAAGGAAACGTGGTGAAATCTTTTTTGTTGACCGAAAACAGTGTTCCTAAATCACACAGATTCACATCCACCAATGTCCAATACTAAGATTTGGTGACTTAATACAGCCTGCGTCAAAATGTTGACGATATCAGACATTTAAAAGGGGCACTCCGCCAATTCTAAACATCACTTTAATGGTCGTAGTTTTTATAGCTCAGCATGTAAAAACAGCGTTACAGTGTCTTCTGTGGCTCTGGAGGAGTTTGTCAGGTCTAAAACAATAAACTTAAGTGTAATTTCTTGCTTGAGCTCTGGGAGTTCAAATCTTAACAGCCTTGCAAACCCGGGATGCCAAGTTTGGAGGACCTGGGCGACGTCTGGAAAGATCTAATGAAGCTGCATTCTGGTAAATGTAGGATCCAGTGTTCTTAAAATATCATATACAGGTTAAAAATAAGATTTTATTAGACCTTCATGCCACTGTGTGACATGCACTGAACCTGCAAGATCACTGTTTTCACGCAGTGAACGGGAGCCTGGTTGACTTACATTTTTTTCCATCTGAGATAAAAGGCTGTGTTGTCAAACTGCAATCTACTCGCAGGGCTCTGATATTTTAGGTTGCAGTGATATTTTCGTGTGTGCGTACCTGCTGCCGTGCTGGTCCTGGCTGAACTCCATGATGTGGCCAGCGATGTCTCTGAGCTGCAGGTTGGGGTAGCGGTTGTTCCTGAAGTCCTCCAGCAAGCGGCTCCGGCCTGACGGCATCACGTCGGACATGCCGTAGCGTAACCGTGACGACGGGAACAGCTGACTGCTGGGTGAAAAGAGGGAGGAGCCCGAGCTGGCGGCGCTGCGGTACTTGGCCTCTGCACCTGGAGCTGCAGAGATGAAACGCCCACTGCCGTTGGTCAGGCCTCCTGAGGGGTCAGAGAACAGGGAGGTGATTATAGGAGCTGGGTCTGATGGTCCAGGACTGCTCAGATTCAAGAGAAGCTTTTAGATTAGAGGAAATCTTATAGAAATAAAAGCCAGAACCAAAAAACCAAGACGATGCGAAACATTTATTAAAAAAACTAATTGTATCCTGCACCCAGAGAGGTGCAGACATCTTAAAGCAGCCAAAACAACTCCTACTTGAGGTCAGTTATTTTAAATTAACTTTTTTTCCAAGTGTGCTGTGGTGCATGGCAATTTCTGAGAGCAGAGGGAAAATGAATCCCTCTCTCTTGCACTGAATTTCAAATGCTGCTGCAATGATTACTTGCATGGGTTAACATGGATTATTTTTCTAATTGATGACACTGCAGAGCTAAAGTTTGGCGATCATGAAAATTACATTACAGCTATGCAGCGCAGAGAAATAGCACTGGATGGCAGCACTGCCTCAGATACTAAGATGTCCTGTACTGAGAATTATCAACCTTGAATATATTAAACAGCATTAGATGAGTGATAAGTGAGATAGATTGAGCCAACGTAGAGCTGGGCAATATATGTATATTATATCAGTAATGTCAGAGTTTCCTGGTATTTAAGGCTGCACTACAGTAAATTTTTGTAATGTTTTGAACTTTCCAGATTGTTTTAGCTGTTCTACTTTTTCCCTTTACGCTCTTACTCACAATATCCACATTACTGATGATTATTTATCAAAACCCCCCTGGGGAAATGAGTTGTGAATGTACCAATAGTCAACACTATAACAGCCTCACAATATCAAGAGGTAGATATTTTATTTTCTCCATATCACCCAGCCCTCTTTTAACGTGTATTTAAAAGTCAAATGGATTGTAAACACATAAAACTGAAGTACTCTCAAGTGAAGTTTGTACCAGGTGTTAGCAGAACACTTGTCTCAGGTTTTGTTGCTGGTGGAGGCCCATATACATACAAATATCCTGGCTAGTGTCTGTACACCGTGTAGTTCATCAGAGCTCTGTTTCCTCCCTTCAAACACTGCTATTTACTACAGTTCATAACTGTATAGTATGACACCTTAAAAGACTTGGAAATTGCCAAAGCCAGGTAATCTATCACAGTCATTACAAAGCCTCAACTTGGCACTGTCAGTCTGTTTGATTGTGTCTTCATCACACACAAGTGTTTGTATTACACTTCACTCTGCCAACTGTCAATCACAGGAAACACACAGGAAGCAGTAAAAGTCTCAGTCTGTAATTAATCCCTCAAAACGTGCTGCCTCAAAAAAATCTGCCGTCACGTTTGAGTCTTTTAGTTTGGAGCATCCTGTTAACTGGAACAGCAGTTGGTTTGGAGCTTGGTAGGACGCATTCAGTAACACTATTTTTAAAACAGTGTACTTGAATGCCAAGATTACTCCATATATGACAACATGCCGAGTTTGATACTGGTTGAGTAAACGGCATATTTTGATGGGATATTCAGAATTTTTTGAATGTAGCATTTTCCAGTTAAGATGTGGAATTTTATTCAGGTTTTGGGAGCTTTCTTTAGACAAGTATACAGTCTAACTGTGATTTTTTTTCTGCTTATAGTCAGCTCTGTGCGTTGTCATGGATGCGTTGTACCTAAACCAACCTAGACAGCACTTTGGAAGGCTGGGAGGTAGAGATGCATGGCCAGAAGAAAAGCCCACATGTCTAGTCAGAGAGACAAACACCTATTTTTCAACATTATGAAAGACTTGTATATCAAAATGATTTTGGAAATGCACCAATCCAACATCCTTTTCAAGACAGCAGTTAAAGGAATAGGAGAGGGAGGCTGTGCTCGCACAGTCGAACAAGTCCGCCACTGGTACAAAGCTTTGAAAAAAAATCCTATTTTGATGCAAAGAAGCAAAACGGCAAAAGCAGCTCCAGTTGTTCCACTTTTCAACATTTTAACGTAATGAACGGCTGCATGTAAATAGGAATATTTTGTGCATGAAAACATACTCAATGTTAGGGACTACTTATATACATCTTACTTTACAAAATACATGTAACACCATATCAGGGCATCTACGCAAATGTCCTACTAAAGCCTAGTATTCAAAGATTATGCATGTGGTACATATAAATGCCATGTACGTTAAAAATCCAGAGACGTCAATGTGTTAAGCTTCAGTAAACTGATGCAGCAGTGAGGTCCGGAGTCGACACAGCTGTGTCCTACACATGCTCAACAAGGGTTTTTGAAAATAATGGGACCAATCAACTGACAGGTGCAGTAAAGTACGCTAAATGATACTCATAGCAGGTCTATTCTGGCACATATATAGCACTGGCTTTGTGTTTTTGCAAAAGAGCACTAGCACCGTCTCTATAGAGTCACAGTCGCTATTCAAGTGGTGCTACTGTGAAACAAAACACAATCAATGACTCTTCTACTCTCCAACACTTGAATCAGAGACACTTACCAAGATTGAGGTTGGATGAGGAGCTGTGATTGGACAGGGAAGGAGGGGGTGTGAGGGAATGGGAGGGGCCCTGGTTGGGAAGGGGCATGCCCACTGGGCCAGGGGAGGGACTGAAGCCCAAGGTGCCGTTATAGAAGCCTCCGTGGCCAATCGGGGTGAGGCTGGAGGGCGTGCGTTTGTACAGCTCATTGTTGCCTGTCAGGGAGTCCCGCCTGGAACCGCTGCCACCACTTGAGTTGGCCACTAGAGGGAGACAAAGATGTAAATTAGATCGTGGTATCTGTAGGAGCAGTGAAATGTTAATCTGCTGTTCTTTACTTTGCTCAAACTATATTTTAGCACACGATTTATATTCAATCTAGAACCCTTAAACACCAAAAAGACTTCACTTGACCACTCTGACACACTCTTCAGCAGCAGACTGGCTAGGAAAGGTGTATTCCTACCTGCAGTGCCAAAGCCTCCCAGTGTGGCCCCCAGTGTGGCCCCCAGAGAGGACGAAGCTTGCTGGCTGAAGCCCAGGGAGGCAGAACCTGGTCCGGGCTGGCCAGAGCCTTGTGAGAAAAGAGAGGAGCTCTGAGAGGAGGAGCTGAGGGAGGAAGATCCGTAGAAGGAGCTCCCACCCAGAGCACCACCAGGGCCACCCTGCTGCTGAGGCTGCTGGGAAGTCATGGCACGAAACGGACCGTTGGCCCCACCGCCCAGACCACCATTGGCACCACCTGCGGAGGCTGCTGCTGCTGCAACTGGAGGGAGACACAACCAAACAAGTGCTTTCACAGGTTTGCCTTCTGGACGACAAAGTGTTGCAACAACTCTGAGTGAACAGTCATATAAACAGTCAAATGAAATTAATTCAGTGTGAGATTTAGCAAGTGCCGCAAAGATTCTTAAAGAGCTTTTTTTTTTCTATTTACCCATGTTTTTGTATCTCAGTGACTTACGACAACAACAATTTTTTTTTAATTGGTCCAGTACTGAGCGGTAGCGCTTAAACGGGCTGTAATGTTACCACTCGGGGGGCATGTTTGCACTCTCAATATATGTTCACTTTAAATGCTTGTTTTTTGCCACTAGAGTTGGGCGATCTTGTCCATATCCTATCGTCCTATCGCCATCTAGTGAAATCGCCGATGAATGATGTCATCGTCATTCTCCTGACATTGTGTTGTTTGGTTTGTTCACCGCTCTGTGACATGCGCGTTAGTGTCGAGCGGGCGGAGGCGTTGATCTCACATCCGTCCCCCGACCCTCCGCTCTCTCAGTAAGCAGCCTCCCTCTGTCTCCTCTCACTCAGCCTCGTTCAGCCTTGATCTTGTCAGCATGCGCCACACACGCGCTGGATCGGATCACCCATCGGCACAACCCTATTTGCCACTATCATTTTTATCAGTAGCAAAAACATGCACTCGAAGTGGACGTAAACTGACGGTGCATAATTTCCCCAAATGGTTACACTGCAGCCTGTTAGGTGGCTGCGGCACTCTGGCTCAATGCTGGACCAAGTTAAATTGTTTCCATTCGTCATGTAGAGACAGCAAGACTGGAAATAGGGTCCAGGTTGAGAAATACAGTTGATGCATTTTTGGCAGACTTTTTTTAAACCACAAACAATTCTATGCATCATTTCTAATATTAATGTAATGTAAACCCACATTCCCCTTGATACAAGGGCTGAATGATTTTCAGAACACAATTTTCAAATAAAGAAAAGCTCCAATTTTAATGCGACACAATCTAGCCACATGCACACACGCTGCCCTACGCTCCACATGACAAATGTGAATAAGCGCAGATAAAGAAAACAACTTGTGAAATGCAATGCGAGCATCGATACTTGCAGCACTACAGTGTGAAAACAGCCAAAGCCGGGTTGAAGTGCAATCCAGATGTTTACATATTCCGTTGTGATAACAGTAGCGTTGTGTGTGTGTGTGTAAAGCAAGTGTGTGTGGTTGAGTGATTAAGAGAGAGTGACGCAGGATGCGCTAAGAGTGCACAGGTGTCTGCCATCACAACAGAGAAGAAATTAGCAGTAAAGTTGTCAACTGGAGGTAAATACACAGTGTAGCTTTCAGTGTGTCTGTGAATAGATGCTGCCGCTCAGACCACGGTCTGGAAGCTAAAGCAGGAACAGTTAATAACATGTTTACGACGAGGCGACTGGTAGAGCCATAATCAGTGTGCATTTTAGTTTCTGTAATTTGTACAATACTGTCACTGAGCAGAGATCAGTAATATTCAGATTTATTTTCATATATGAATGTTCAGTGTATTCAATGTTTGAGTTTGTCGTGCTATACACTGATTTATTGCTTGTGTGTATTGTATAATCTTAATTAGATGATGTTCCCATGTTGTTCAGTCCTGCTTGATACTAGTGTCTACACTCACATAAACAACACTGACTCATGGGAACTCCTTGTAAAAATCTAAGGCTAAGCTTAAAGGTAAGTCTCATAATCTCTTAATTGCACGTTCTGGATGAACGGGACATTCAGGACATGTTTTTAAAAACCACAATGTTCAATCTTTTGTTTTGTGTTCATGACATTCTCCTTTGTCCTGCTGGCTGAAGTGAGACAGGTCAGACCTTTGAGGCTTTACGTGTATTACTGTCTTACCTGCTTGTGCTGCGGAGGGAGATATGATGACAGAGGCGGGGGCCATGAGACGGACAGGGCCACTCCTAGCTCCAGTGTTGACCACGAGGGCCCCTGTCTGATCGTAGTAGGCTGCAGGGGCCAGGACTGGGTAGCCTGAGAAACAGACAGCAACAGAGGAGTATTCAGAGTGAGTGAATTGATTTTAGCACATCCTTTCTTTCATGTAGTGATGGGTGGTTATGGGTAATTTTAGTTCTCACTGACTGAACAAATCTATAACTAAGGTATCTGAAAATTCTGCTTTAATATCAAATGTAATAAAAGAGTGTCATACTCACCGGGGACTCCTGCTGCTAACCCCTGTCCAAAGGCAAGGGCTGAGTTGACTGCTGCTGCCGCAACCAGCTGGTCATTCTGCTGACCCTGCTGACCTTGGCTGGGGGTCAGAGGTCGCTGGTTGCCCCCAGCACGCATCACCTTTACAAAAAAGGAGTGTTTGCATTGTCATTATCAATATGCAAATTAATACAGACACAGTGCTCCACAATCTGCCTGTGGTGCACCATAGACATAACCTTCTATCATGTGAACATTCTCTTGTAGTTTATTTCTAAAATAATGTGCCCACACACAGAGAGACAAATAGTGGCATGTAATAAATAGCCACAGCACATTCCTTTCATTAGCATAAGCATACATGAGCGTAGGAGGAGTAAATAAAAAACAGCAGTTGGATGAAACAGTCCCTGCTGAATCGTTTATATTCTACACAGCCTGCACACAGTCTTCTGCTTAAAGATCCAAGTCCTGGAGCAGAAAAATTGAAAGCACATTTCAACCAGCACATAAGAAGAGCTCTGACACAAACATCTTGAGCCAGTGGCAATCAGCATGCCAGTTTTTTTGGCGGGCGTCCGACTGACCTGCTGTTGGTTCTGCTGGCCCTGGTTTGCTGCCTGCTGATTGGCCGAGTTGTTGGCTGCAGCAGCCTGCTGCTGGAAAAGGTTGGCAGGGTAGACCCCCCACGGGGTCACACCGTAGTACTGGGGAGGCATCACTGCCGGGCCTAGACGCCAAGAAATACCCAATATACAGGTGAGATAGGACGACTGTGTTTATGCACGTCCACACTGTGGGAAATTAATTAACATGAGTGTTTCTAAATCCTTTCAACAGCATCTCAATGGAGCTCAGGGTCCATTTCCAAAGGCACGTCTCACCTAGTGTAGCTGCTGCTGCTAGACCAGCTGCGTAGGGGTCTGTCCCTGGTGGAGCCGCACTGATGATGTACGGATTGGGCACAAATGCTGGGGCCAGACCTGAGAACACACGGAGGGAAAATGTGAACCAAAACATTTTACGTAACACATAGAATTCACTCCTAGAATGAAGCATCAACACATAATAACCACTTTAGGACTCTATCAAGACTGTAATTAAGACGACAGATAGTAATCAAACAAAAAATGCTCTCCAGATTTTTTGGTTAGCTCATGACCAAACTGTTTCTAAAGAGTCTTGTTAAGTATTACTTGCCTTTGAGTAAACCAACAAAATATTAACCCAGCACTAATTAGTCACCATGGGACTGCAACATGTGTTTTTTTTCTGTGTTCTTTTGCCCAAAAACAAAAAAGAGCAACTGAAGCACCCACTGAGTCACTGTTATTGAGTCACTGCTACTGATCAACAAACAAAATCTGACTATGAGACTAATGGGACAGTTTGAGTCTTACAATTGGTCTGATATTTTAGGTGAATGTATCATTTTTACTCCCAAATAAATGGTTTAAATAACATGGAGTCCTGTGTAAAGTCATGTGGTTGCACTCTCCCTTCTCTTATAAAGCTGTGTTTAGAGATGTATGGTGGTACGCAGTGATCCATCACATTCCCATCATCCCACTGCTACCTACTTGGTACTGGTTCCTGACTGGTCAGTAATGAAATACAGATGAGATTCTGGACAAACTATTAACATTAATTAATTCTAAAAAAAAAAGCTGTACCCTAATAATGACGAAACTGCCAGTGTCAGGCGATGTCATTTGACGTTGCGGTGCTGCGTGTTCACATTCTGTTTTCTTCAGTCGTGGCTGACAGGGCAAAACATTCAAAAAAGTGGGCTCACTTTATGAATGTGTGTTTCTATTTCTGTTAGCTTCTGAAAGGCTAAAGCACTATAGTTTTTTGGTAATTTCTAAAATCATTTATGTTCAGCTTCTTGTAGTGTAGAAGCATTAAGGCACATCACCACCAGACATTTGTAAGAATCGCTATGGAGGACTAGGGACAAGACAAGAGCGAGAGACACCCCAATGAAAACGACGAAGTGTCAAGGGTGTGGGATCATTACAAGTTAAAATGAAGAGAAAACAGTTCAGTGTGTATTGCAAAACGGAGTTAGCATACCACAATAGCACATCCTCAATGCTACAACATCTAAGTAGAAAACATTCACTGCATGCAACGAGTTCGCCAAACGGACCTGACACAACAAAGTAACGTCACATTGAATGTATTTAACCTTAATCAGTGATTGCTAGCCGAAATTCATAACACATGTCAAGAACGAACGCGTATTATGGCTTTAAAATGTCTGATTGATAACAGAAAATAATGCGGTGGCTAACGTTGATGATAAGTGATAAATCGATAAATCTTAATACTTATCCCTGTTCCCATCGCTAAGAAATAAAACAAATCAACAGAAATGCTGCCAAAAAAAACAAACAAAAAAAACCCCTCCTTTTATCTGTGTCACTTCAGGGCACACTGACAGTGGCAAACTGTGTCAAATGAAATGTAACATACTCGTCAAATAGCAAATGAGATGTTGACATACAGTTCTCCTCAGGCTCACATGCTCATGCATACATACACGCTCCCTCTTACCAATGTGAGGCTGCTGTGCTGCTGCCAAGGCGTACTGCTGTTGCTGGGCTGCTGTTAACTGCTGCACTGCTAGGGCGTTGTTTCTCTGAAACAGCTGCAAACGTGCACGACGACAGGTGAATCACATGTTAATCTCACTCAGAGCTGATGACTAATGTTTATATATACACACACACTACTCTCTGCCTGGTGCTCTCACCTGCTGCTGGTTGGTGTAATCAAATAACCCCACAGTGGGTGCTGAGTCCATGGGCATCTGGGAGTTGTAGTCGAACTGAAGCGGCTCCATCACTGACTCCATGGGGTCCATGGTGACACCACCTTGTTCCACGCCAGAGAAGTCCTCAGGAGGTTTGGGCCCTCCACCACCTCCCAGGGTTGTCAAGCCATCAGCCCCTACACCCCCGGGACCTCCGAGCAGGTCACCCTCGGGACCAGGGGCCGGCATGTTGCCCGGGGGACGACTGCAGGGGTGAGAAAGGAGGAGGAGTTCAGGTTACATCTACAGGTCGTTTGTGGGAGCATTTCAAGTTATGACTGTGTGTCTGTCACCATGAGTCCTACCCAAACTCTTTGACGTCGACGTCGAGGCCGTTCTGCACGGGCAGCCCATTGGGGTTGATGACGTCGTTAATATTATCAGCTTCAACTTCCGTCAACTCTTTCAGTTTCTCTCCTTCAAATGTTGCCTTTGGCTTCTCCCTCTTCTCCTCCTCCACCTCTCCATCCCTCTGCCCCTGCGTGATGGAGAGAGACAAGAAATATATCTGATACAATGACAAACTGAGGGTGCTGAGATCCTGACAGTGACAGATGGCAAACACACAAAAGGCACAGAGTGGGGAGGACAGAGTGACATGGACAAGGTGAAAGACCTGTCCTCATTTGATAATCACAGGCTGGTGGAGGACAAACGGTGAGAGAAAAATGACAGATGGGATGTCGAGATTATCAAAGGTGTGATGCTGAAGTAGATTTGTGGAAAGTCAAGATCCTCAGATTAGAAAAGCAGAGATGCAGAAGATTAAGAAAATTGATTATATAGAAAGACTAGAGACTAGACTATAAGACTTACATAGGGTCCTTTTCGAAGACAGGAATCCAGTTTGTCAGCTGGCGAGGAGGAGAGGACGTATTCCACCATACTAACTCCCAGACCTCCACTCTCAGAGCGCGGTGACATCACCGAGCCCACCCCGACTTCACCACCGCCATGGAAACCTTGCCCTGGCCGACGGGACACCATGATTGGCTGAGACACCGAGTGATCTGACACAAGGAAGAGGGACTGTTAAATAACATTCATGCACCGGAGAATGGGACATTTGCTCCACAAACTGTTCAGCCGTGAAAGTGATCGCTTCCAACACATAAGCACCATTAACAAGCTTCATTTTTATTGGATGTCTTTTATTGGAATTTAATCGTATCAGTCTAATTATAATCCCATTGATGGGTTATAGACCCCCTGGGTTTTTTAATTTCTTCTAACTGTTACAACTTTCTGTTCATTCTTTGTAATTGTCTCTCTCGCCTACAGCCGCATTGGGGGTATCCGAACTGCCTCTCCTGAGATTTGTTACATTTTCCCCCCGTTATGAGACAAAGTACTTATCAAGAAGTTTCCATGTTTCTTAACACACTTGGCCTGGGTCACAATCTGTTCATTTCATGGGATGCTGTATGTGATATTAAGCTATACATCATCAGTCTGATACACAACATGAAGTTAAAGCTGGAGTCGGCAGTTGTATTTTGGCGTCATTGGGCAAAAAATCTGGAAACAAACTTTGAGCATATTATAATTCAAGAGAACTGAGAGTAAACTAGACTTCTGCATCTCCTCTTGGCTCTGTTTAGAAAATCTAACCCACGATGGGAGACTTTGGCCAATCACAGTTCAATTTAGAGAGAAAAGCTGATTTAATGGCGGAGAATCCTGCACAGAAAGTTGCTTTTCTAGCTTTGGAAAAAACTGACCAAAACTGCAAAGCACCCGAACAAAGGAAGACTGATTTATAAAGAGAGTTTGACAATACACAAAATAAAACACAACATCAGCAAAGTGTTTCAGAGATGAAGAGAAAATGTTAATAGTTTAGTGTTCTTCCAAGTGGACCTAAAGGCTCACGGCTGTGGCTTCAAGTTCATGTTTGCGAAGCTAACGTTAGCTTTAGCCTCGAATCACAGTGTGTCTGCCGCCTCATTCTCCACCACTACAGACCACCTCGCCGGTAAGACAGCAGGCAGCAGCTCTGGACACAGACCCCCAGCCAGCGGTTGCAGCAACACATATCCAGCCAGCACAGTACCTGGCTTTGGAGGCCCAGACCACCCTGACTCCCCACTGGATCAGGAAACTTGCAAACTGTTGCTGCCATTTAGGGCTGGGTATGAGTATGAGTTTAAGGTATTGAGTGAAATAACCTGTTTGCATCTGGTGCCTGATTTCGCACTGTCCCAAATCCCCGTTGGATCAGCAAACTTTCTGTTGCTGCTGTCCCTGAAGCCACCCCTCTCCCCAGAACAGTCAGTTCAATGTCTGCCTGGTTAGTACAGACTAACACTGCAGCAGCAGCTAACATCCAACACCAACAAACAAAGACACGGCTTGACTCTGTTGTTGAATCTGTTTATAACTGTCAGGTAACACTAGCCGTATGATGCTAATAATTAGCCTTGTAACTGTGTGTGTGGCCACTCAGCTCCCACTCCTGCAGCAGTAGCTACAACCTCTACGTTTGCGGTGAGGTGAAGTTGAGCGCGGTGTATCTGAAAACGTTGGCATTTCAGTGTACCAAGATGCGACCAAAACGTTTAAAAATATGACCATACTGTACACCACACCCTTCACATTAAGGGCATCAAATTATGTTCTCTACTGGTATCATTTTTAGGTCACTGGTATTGGTAATGGTGTTGTTATTATCTAAACGATACCCAGCCTTACTGCTGTTACACAGGCTAGAATCTGTGCTGTCTCTTGCCACCAGCACGCTGTGACACCTGGTGCTGGGGGGTTTACGCTTGCCTAACTCGAGCCACCACGGACACTAACTAAAGGCCCGTCTGCTGAGCTGCTTCCTGCCCTCCTCCCTGCACAGCAGCAGGGAGCAAAGTGGACGGATGGTGGAGTGCCTAGCTTGCTAATTCTTGTCTCACTTGGGTCTGATTAACAGAGAGAGCGGGGAAAGGAAGAGCCGAGAGACTGTGCTGCATGTAACTCTACAATGAAGTAAGATTAATTAATCAATATATGGGAAACACTGGGTTACCGTTCGAAGCGTGTGTACATGCTTGTGGTCGTCTGGTGGGAGGGTCTTAGGACAAAGAGGAGAGAACTGCAGGTGGAGGGTGTATCTTTAATGCCTACTCCAGGTTTAAACTACTAGAAGCATTTCACTCTCTTATGCATCACTTTCTCTACAATGATGAACTGATACAAAAATGAGTTGCCAGACTGCCTCTGAAACGCAGCATTATTTCTTTTATCATCACGCCTACAGAAATAACTGATTCAATTGATATGATACACCAGAAATCTCAAATCTCATGATCATCTCTGATTCTGACAGCAATCTAAATATATGCTCTCCAACACCACACAGCAGTTGTTCTGGTGGGTTCTTGATGTGAGCATGAATCAAAACGTCCCTGTTCACAAACAACCTGGCTTTATTTACGGTCTGCCACCGTAACGTCAGCCACATTGGTTTAAATACCTGAGGCACCCCATGCGCTGTCCCTCCACTGGTCCAGAAAGATCCCTTTTGGTCCATCCTTCCCAGAGTCATCTGTCTCCCAGAACTTTTTGCCAGTTAGCAGCTGCTGCATAGACACAGAGAACAGAAGAGAAACAGGTGAAAAAGATGAGGTAAAAATGGTTGCAAAAAATCTACACATAAATGATTAGCTTGTAAAAGTAGCCATCTGAGCAGAGAGGTCTTCAAATCTTACTAAGAAGATAACCTACAGGATGTCTTTTATTTTGGTGTTAAGTTGCCAGTGCTGTGTTGCAATTCCCAGTAATACACACATCTGCTGGAGGTACTTTGACCCCTGACTGCAGCTCCAAACAAACAATAAGTGAAGCAGAAACAACATAACACGCTGCCACAATAGAAGCCAGTGTAAAGAGCAACCACAAAACATTAGGGCTCCTCATTAAAAGCTTTTTATTAATTATTTTGAATAGTTTTAACTAGTTCTAAGTGTGTGGATTTTATAAGCAGCTCATTTGTGTTTCTCTCCAAATCTCTCTTCGCTATCTGAAACAGTCAGCAGCACTTTTCTGGCTTTAAAACAGGACCTTGTTTCTGTAAATGTGATCAGTATCTTCTGGCAACAGGAAACTCTCAGTTGCATGGGTCGTCAAAATCTGAAAGTGTGTGTAAACTGATCTATTTCTGGATAATTTTACTAACGTGTTTAGACATCTCATTACTGATGTATTACAGTCCATAGCAGCTGAACAATATTCATCCAATATGAGAGACAAGTGAACGTTCTATGTTCAAAGAGCCAAAACTAATTGTGGGCACTAATCCAACATTAACACAAGACTGCAGTGTAGACTGTGTTTAATAAATGCCAACAGCCAGTCCAACCAGCTTAAATTAAAAAACATCCCTGCTTAGTATCTTCTCGTCTTTCAGCGCTTTTCATTCGGGAAAAACAATGCCAACAGAAGTCAACGCTACTTTTGGCTCAAAGGCCTTTCACTGAGCCATTGAGCAATTTCTTTTTTCTTGGATTTCCTGTTATTCAAGTTTGACTCTCTGTCAGCAATTTATCAAGCATTTGTTCAGCCAGGTGCCAGAGTCAGAAAATACAGGGCAGCCATTTTCAAGACAAGTGTTAAACATATAGCATTTCATCTTTTCAAATACAGTTTAATCAAATGGTCACATAAGTTACCTTCCTCTACACCATACACAACCCCGACCATCAAACCTAATGTCTCACCTCTCCCATGGCACGTCCCTCCAAAGCCAGAGCTTGAAAGTCATGGTTCAGCTCGTCCATGGATCGCACCTGTGAACAGAGAGCCTGGTTAGGTCTCTCATACAATGTATAAACATAAACTCAGCTTTAATTACAATTGTTAATGAGTGATTGTCTTTATAAATGATTTGCAGAACGTTACAGTGTAACACTACGATAAAAGTTTTGAAAGACTTCACACTGGCATCAAATAAAATGTGTACTTTGTGTTTTTAACATTAAATGGCCACTGATTATTATGTTTCAAATTTTAAAACTGAAACTATAAAACAGTAGTACAAATGACATTATGCAATAACAACACCAGTGCTACAAAAGTATGTTGTGCAACACCAACACACACACACTGACACGCACACACCCACACACCTGGCTGTCATGGATGTTGTCTCCAGTGGGCCAGCGATGTTTGCCTGGCTGTTCACCGTGCTGCCGCTGGAAGAAATAGTCTACCATGGCATCATCCTGGGAACGTCCAGCACCCGCCACACCCTTAGAGACACGCACACACAGACACACAGTGCACATTATCCTCAAATTACTGGCAACAGTAACCAGCAGACAACTGGGAGACATGCAGGTATAATCTGGATTTGAAGTATTTACTCGGGCTGCAACTAACGATTAATTTCATTGGCGATTATTTTCTTGATTAATCGATTAGTTGTTTGGACTATAAAATGCCAGATAATGGTGAAAACTGTTGATCAGCTTCCTCAAATTCTTCTCTTGTTCTGTCCACAACCCAAAGATATTCAGTTTACTGTCATAGGTAAAGAAAAGCAAATTAGTAAGTAAAGAAACCAAAAATAAATTCACATTTGAGGAGCTGGAATCTGAATTTTTGGCTTCATTTTCTTAGAAATAACTCAAATTGATTAACTGATTGTCAACTTAGTTGGTAAAAGATTTAATAGTTGACAATTAATTGATGTATCTATTAATTAGTGCAGCTCTAGTCTTTACCAATGTTGTATAGAGTTGACTTTAACACACCAACTTTAACATTCCTGCATTCAAATACATGTAAAACATTCAAATCATCATCAGTATAATTTAACTGCATAGCCAGGTACATGCACACTGCACAGTATAAATATCAGAGGTAAACTTCAGATCGAGCAGATACCAACAACACCACAAAATCAGATAATCTTATGTTTTCAGCGAGCCTACTCCACAGTCTCTGTGCTGCTATTGAAAATAAAGCCTGCTCTTTAGTGTCTTAGAGAATACTGAATGGATACTACTTCTTCTATTTAAGTCATTAATCTACTGGACATTATTAAAATAAAGACATTCAGTTCCTGTGACTGCAAACAATTCATCCAAGAATCATTTTCCACCTTATGACCAAACTTGAGTCCAAACTTGTCATATGCATGTCATTGCGTACGCATTATCAAAACAGCACCACTGGTTGAGGTATTTAAGCCACTTCCTCCCCTCTACAACTCAAATACGTCAAAATGGGAGGCAGCATTTCCTTTCACAGGCAAACTTACATTGAATACCTTTGTTACTCATTCTGAGGGCAAACACAAAATTCCCCACAACACACTGTCATCAAAGAATCAGTCAACATGTTCTGGAAACAGCAGGGCTTGGTCATGCGCTGTACACACAGTGTTCAGTAGAAAACGTTACCAAGACGTCATTAAATCTGACTAAATTGCAACTTATCAGATGGACTGGACTGTTTGTTTTTTTTCCAGGATAAGTCATGAAAAATGCTAACCTTGTTATCAAGACACACCATTGTGAGACACTAATCCTATATTAGAACCTTACAATTCACTGAAGCTGAAACATGACATTGTTCATCCATTTTGGACTGCAGTTCAGAGCACACTACAGATAATCTCAATGAAATATTTTATAACAGCTAGCCCGACTGACGAGCAGCAACTATCAAAGGCTAACTGCAGTCCTACATTGCATCAATGTCACCACCGGCCAGGAGAATTAGAGGAACTCTAGACGACATTCAGCACATTCGTACCTCTGCTTATGTCGAATACGAGCTTCTCTGTTGTGTGTTTTGTTACACACAACAGAGAAGCTGCGTATGCATGTTAGTGCATGCAAGTCCCTGTGCATACCCACTGGTTAGCTAATCACTGCTGCTGCTCTGCACTCATACGGCAGTTAGTGCTGGAATCAGGACGATATTGCTGCAGACATGTAACATCCAATCCAAGTTAACACCGTTAGCTCTTTCAGCACTGTTGCCATTGTTAACCAATTAGCTATTAGCTGCTGACTTTAACCACCTGCATGTTGAGATCAGTGTGCAGACAACCTCTTTTCAATCAGTCCTTTTCAATTAAGTCAATAGAAAATGACCATCATCATCAAACAGCTCAAGCCTATTTGATATACTTCCAGACACATAATGTTGTCCAAATTCAGTTGGACAATGTCAACACAGATCCCAGCTGAATTACTGCTCTTTGTCCAGTGTTTTAATTTACTCTGAAGCAATAATGCTGCCAAGCAGAAGCTCTTCCAGCTCCACCATATGATTACCAGTTGCCATGCCCATGATGCACGCTCTGTGACTTAGAATAGCCTTACTAGCACGTTTAGCTGAGCTAACAAACAACAACATGTCAGAGTTGTCTGCAGTCATCTGCTATTGTTGTGATCTACTGAAAATGGCAAGTATGGTTGCCAATAGTTAGTAAAGTTAAGAAATGGTCATTTACCTTTTCAGAACTCAAACCAACAGCAATAAAACCATCATTATTTGGTTGTTTTGCATTGTACTGATATATTTTCTTTCACTAGGCTAAAATAAAAAGGAGCTTGGTCTGAGTATGCTGAGACAACATTTTGTGATGCAAACTAATAAATGTAGGGATTGTCGATGGCTTACAGGAATGAATACAGATTTCTCAATCAATATAAATGGCATCGAGAGGACTTTAGTACTACAAGACCAACAGCACAGACTGGACATCCACACATCTGAGGTGAAATGGTGGTGGGCTTTACCTGCTGGCTGGGGGGTGTGGCCTGAGGGGTCTGCCCAGTTGGAGGGGCATGTCCTCCGCTGCTCAGCACCACGGGCATGCTGGGAGATGTAGTTCTATGGTGGGGGCTGAATGAATCCTGCCAGAGCACTGCTTTCCTCTTCAACACACACACACTGCTCATTCCACCACAGCCTGTACAAAGAGAGAAACATCTGTCACATGCAAACAATGGCACACTGGGTCAATACATTAAACAAACAAAATGTTTGATAAGCTCTGAGCAGTTTAACACAGAATAATGGATGGAGACCCTTTGCTCAGCTGTCACTTTATTAAGTAGGCTACACCTACCTAAAACTCATGCAGTCTAACAACGCCTTGCAATATATTTGCCATTAAAGACCCCAACAGTCATTTTTTATGGAACTGCTGCTATGTAAATAAGCTAGTTTAAATACTAGAAACATACTTTGCTTTTCAACAAGCACAAAATAATGCATTTTTTTATTATTATGGCAAAGACAATATTCCTACTATACTATTTACGTGTCTAATGAAAACAAATATTCCAGTGTACATAGAGCCCTGCATACTCTGATCAATGTGCCCCAACACGTCGGTTGTCACGCCAAAATATAGAAAAGTGCAATAGGAGGAGCAGCTTGTGCCATTTTGAGTCTTTGTGTCATGATATGATTTTTTAAAAGTTTTCTGCTGGTGGCAGACTTGTTTAGCCAAACAAACACAGCCTCCCTCTTTCATTCCTTCAGCCACCTTCCTGAAAAGGTTGGAGCTGCTATATCTGTGCATATCCAAAAACCTGTTGATATTCCAATCTCTCTTAATGCTTAAAGTAGCTGTGTTTGTCCTTTCAACCAGAAATGTGGGCTTTTCTTTTGGGCATGCATCTTTACCCCACAGCTTTGCAAACTGTTTGCGAGTTGGTTTGTGTACCACGCATCTATGACAACCCACTGAGCCGACTGCGAAATGTCAAGACGCCATTTGTTGCAAACTGCAGTAAAAAAAACCCAACTGAGACAAAAAGTCTGAATGTGTTGTATAAATGTCAAAAACAACGCTCCTAAATCCTGAATAATACTGGCATATACAACATGGCTTAATCACAAAATGCTTAATTCAGAACAAAGGCCAATTCAGAAATTCCAAACCGCATCGAATTCAGAAGATTGCCATATTTGTAATAACGCAGGAATATTAGTGTGCATGTGGGTAGTATGTGTAAATGAACTATCTTAAACTTTCCTCTATCTTATCACGTCCTTACTCATATCTACCAGCTTAAATCTACAAAATGAAGCGTTTCGCGACATCAAGCAGATTTGAGCCCGCTCCAGGGCTGCATATTCTAATGCACTGTTTGGCTGTAATACAAGAGATTGTGAACAGGAAGTGGGTGCCATACTGTTTCCTGTATTTTGAAATCAAAGGGCTGAAGATACTGAGATCAAAAAGTAAAACTAAGCAGAATATGAACCAAGATTCTGTGTCTCACCTAACATATTTTCAGAAACATGTTTTAGCTTACTGTTTAACTATAATCTGAGATTGTTTGTTACCAGCCAGCCGCAATATTGTTTTTGAACGGGCAACTCGCACCCACCAGCCAGAGCGTTTATTGGTCCAGAGCAGCGCAGTGCATTCTGGTAGTTGTGGGCTTTCTACCTCTACCTGCACCTTTTCCCTCTGTTTTCTCTGGTCATATAGCACCAATCTGAAATACCTCTTTAAACAGCACCACAAAGTACAGCCTACAAACTGACCATAAAGTTGAATCAACAACTCACTATAACGCTTACAACTAGAGATGACACAGTAACCTTTGGCACAGTAGGATTTATTGCAGGGCAGTTTGACAGACAGCATGAAGTTTGCAAACAGCATGAAGTTTGCATAAGTTAGATGTACCTAATAAACTGGCAAGTGCAGTTTTAAGCATGCAAATCTGTTGTAGCAGCATAAATCCAGTCAGAGTGGTGCAGCAAGTCAGATTAATCTTTGTAACTGCATTGAGAACTAAGTCCTTTTGCCAGCTTAGACTGTACTAGCTAACAAAGACAACCTGTGACCACATACTCTACTTCATATGAAACTGTGGAGACAGCGGACAAGATATTGAGCAAAACAAACGGGTCATCTAATCCAAAAACGTGTCATGATCAAAGTTCAGTGTCAGTGTTGTTGCTTCTATAAATCCCTCGAAACACCATACGTCAATGAAAAAGTAAGCACTATGTTATCTCACGTGATTGGAGCCAGTATGTCTCCGTCATTTTCCAGCATTTGAAAACTTCAGGCACCGGTGATGCAAAAAATATCTAAACAAATATTGTACCTTGAACTGGTTTTCATGTAAAACTACACACAGCTGTCAGATTATTTGGTACAACTAGCTAAAACTAATGCAACCTTTAACGACTGCACTGCTATAAAAACTACCTTTATAATGGTTAAAATGTGTTTCAGTCTTAAAGGTAGGGTTTGCTGCAACAGTGCTTTAGATTGCAATAGTTTGAAGTAGGTGTACATAATGAATTGACAACACAGTGCAGTAATGTGGCCTGTCAGGCACTGTATCCAAAAAACTGCCATAGAGGAATACGAATATTTTCACTCCAGCAAAATGGTCTACTTAGTAAAATTAACTTATGTACTGTCTATTTCGAACATAGAGCTGCATATCATTCTGCAGCACAGCACTAATGAAACAGAATTTAATGTAAATAGTCTTATTAGTTTAATCCAAAGTACATTACAGAGTTTGTAGGTTACAGCACTAAAATTAATCATACAGTAGGTCTAACATTCTTGGGGCAAAGTGGCAGCCTGCCATTAAAGCTACTTAATTGTCGATAATCAGAGCAAGAGAGCTGGGATCAACAGCTACAGATATAAACCAAAGAATCACTTCACAAGCCGGCCCAGGGGACAGGTGATTTAACTGCCAACCTGCCTGTCTGCAGCCAGCGTGACATACTGTAAACTTCACTGTACTGCTGTATGTGGCTGTAAACAAACACACCTGGTCTAACTCTGGAACCATAGATATAAAAGTTGCCCACACAGGAACCTCATAAAAAAGTCTCTATGTTAAGCAGCCCCAAGTACTATTTCAACACTTAACAAATGTGTTACCGTGCCCTGGTTCAAAATGTTCTTCCAGCAGAGGTGCGGTTATTATAAAGACCTGTACAAGTGTGGCTTTAGGTGGGACATGGTTGCAGATCACTGCTCATTGTAGAAGTCCACACTGATATGTCATACCATCACAGGGGTGCATACTCAGTTGCTAGTTTATTAGGAGCACCCAGCAGAAACAAATGCAGTCCATTACACCAGTCCTGCAATAAATCATACTTTGATGAAGTTTATAATGTTCAGTTTTGTTGTCAGAGATGTTACAATACAATTTTTTCCTTCCTGATACAGATTCTGATACCTGAACTTACTGACCAACACTGAGAACCAATCTGATACCACTGCATTTTAAAAGAACTGATGATTGCTATCATTGTTATATGGCACTGATCAGATTTAAGCATTTGTAAAACATGATGTTGAACCTAGCAACACAAGCGCTAACATGCTGCTAACAGCTAACATATATTATTTAATCAATTCTTCTTCACTGCTCTCAAAAACAGTAGTTGTCAGTGGCTGCACCTTGCTGTTTAGGGTACTGCTTTAAGACTCATTCACACTGGCGCAGTTCGGTCCGCTTTAAACAAATCCTGGTCCACTTCCACGGATAGTTTGGTTCGTTTGGAGTGGTGTGAACGCTCATTTGAACCCTGATGCGGACTAAATGAGCGAACCCTGGTCTGCTTGAAAACTGGGGGTCTCGGTTCACTTGCAAGTGAACCCTTTTGTGGTTCGCTTGCAGTGGGAAATGCAAACAGACTATCCAGCAAACCAAAGAGAGGAAGTGAACCAGTGAGGCAGTGTAACTGCGTGACGTTGTCCAGGCGATTTGGTCCACTTTAAAAAGTGCAGTGTGAAAGTGAAGCAAACCAAATGAAGGTGTGAAATTTTTTGGCATTCCCCACCCAATTGAATCGAGTCCCCTGGACTATCCTGGTGTGAATGCGCCCTTAGAGCCCCAAAGAAGAACTAATATCTGTGTAAAAACTGCCATTTTATCCCAGTCTGAAAACAGGCTTATTTAAAGTTTATTAATAAATCGTATCGGTGCGCAGACTTGCGTACTCGCCGATAACTAACCCAGCATTTTAGGCAGTATTGGGGCATTTGTGATACTGCTATCGGAGCAACTCTGGTTTTGTCTCAACTTTAAGGTTATTTAGGTGGCTACAGTTTGTGGTGCTGTTGCATTAGGGTAGACAATACAGATACACCACAAATGACATCCTCCAAAATGACATTAAAGTTACATAAACACCTCTCTAGAACAATATTGACTGTAATATACTGCATTCATTTGAGCTAAGTGTAGCTAACACAGGTAACTAGGTGTAGCGTGTAACTGGGGACTATTAAAATTATAACAGTAAGTTTGCACACGAGAGGTTACTGAGTTTATTTGCAAAGAAATGGAGACGAACCCTTATTTTGAGAAGACCAGGGGCGCCCTGTTATGGGGTGGGCAGATTGTCATTATGTGTGCATTCACAGACCACATATACAATGTGCATGGCACACACAGTTTGGTGGTCGTGGCCACTACTGGGCAAAACAACCGTGGTGGGTTTCTGTAGTCTGAGGGATATAATTTGTATTTTACAACCTCTCCTCATCCAACAAGCTCTAATCTCTGTTAAAATTACCAGTTTCACATTAGTGTCCCTACAGGCCATGAGGAAATTACAAGCGGTACTTTTTACACTCAGCCACATACAGTAATTAACTTTGCCAGCCTGTCTGACACTATGAATCTTCAAACGCATGCAGCTTTCCCTCAAGTCTGCTGAAACCACTGTGCAACACACACCACCTCCATGAAGACAAAAACCACAAGCTGACCAGCTGAACAGTCCCAAAAGATAAAAACAAAGCAGCCTGTCAAGTGATCACTCACATATGTACTCATGCGTTTGTTTTCCTGCTCCACTACTTCATTGAGCAACTAGGAAATGTTAGCTCTTTATGCCTTTGCTACAGCACGAGACATCAGGTAGAGAAACACCCGGAAATCCACAACACTGTGGCCATTCCCCAAAGCGAGACGCGCACGGCTTGTTAAGCTACAAGTTAAACTCAGGAAACAGCCACTGTGTTCCACAATCTAACTGGGTTAATCATTATTCAATACCGGGGATCAATCCACCGCATACCGGGCACAGACAGGGGTGTGACAATACGAGCAGGCAACCTGCAGCTAGCAGAAGATAACGTTAGGTGTCTCAACACACACCAAACATTTCCCTCCTAACAGACATGACACATCAAAACCAAAGGGAACATGTAGCTGCTTCGTGTCACGTTTACCGGGGGTTTTATTATCATGCATATGCGTCCACTCATGGCAGTCTCGGATCTGTTATGGAGGGTTCAGTGCCCATGTCTACCAACAATAACACGGCCTCCCGACACAAGCTTAGCCCGGGCGAACCGGTGACCAAACACGGGCTCCTAACAATGTTTAAAACCGCGGCAGTGGTGCCTGAATATCGCCATCTTGTTATTAATACACACCCGGTGGTCTGTACCTGCCTGCCGAACCCGCAGCCCCACAGGTCCCCGTGACGCGGATGCTAACAAAGGCCCGAGAGCTGTCTGGAGCGGAAGACCGACACAACGGGAGGAAGGAGGCAGGCAGCAGAAAGGGAGGCAGCCGCTGCTGCCGCGCGAAATACTCCTGCTTATCCGCCCCCAGAGCCGCCATTGCGATAATACCCGCACCGATGCGTGAATAAATAATATCCCGTGCCACCGCGACCGGGGAAGGGGTGATACTCACCGGCGGAGAGGGTGGATGGACGCGGATTTCGGCCCCAGTTTCTCTCTGACACCCCAGGCTTTCACTCCGACAACATGGCGGCTCGACGGAGGAGCAGGCAAGAGCGCTGCATGACGGGAAGGGATGAGAGAGAGCGTGCGGTTCATTGCGCCAACCGGGAGGGGAGGGTCATACCGGACCGGTCCCTTTGTTATGTGTTTGTAGCCTGTGTGTATTATGGGGTGTATTTATAATGCATTTTATTCTGCGTTCATTCACATTATTTGTCAATGGAGTAAAAATAGATTTTTAAATTAGACATTTCCTGTACAGCCGTTTGTGTTGCTGAAAAGGAGGACGTCACTAAAATAAACTACACAGATATATAACATATAAATTATATCGCACCATAGGACGTGGGTGGCACTTACAGTAGAAGGCTGTTAAACAAAATGTGGTTATCTGCTGTAATATGGACACATATACGGTGTTTTTGTCGGGGGTGGACTGTACACAATGTACCGGGGTCTCTAAGGTAACGGGGTGCTTGGCAGCCATGGCAACGTGCTGCGCCACACTGTCAGCGAGTGTGCGGCTGCTGGACGCTCCGGTACACCTCCGGAATGTAAGTGGATGGTGTGAGAAGGGGAGCGTGTGGCCCAAATAACAAAAATATCCTTTTGGTTTTTTGGTAAGGCGCCAGTGGCGACCCCGGGGCTGCAGACTGGAGGATAGACTGTCCCAAACCGGCGTGTGGGTGACGTAATGCAACTAGATTATGGCAGCCCTGTAAGGAAAGCTATGGTAATCATATGGAAATTTTTAGGAGAGGCTGCTGAACATCCCTGTGTGGTCCAGTCATACAAGATAAAATAGGCATAAGTGTATAGCTATAAAGTTACAGTCATATACATTTTATTTGTCTGTCCCTTTGCACATCAAGCACAACTGCAATGTTTAAAACAATCAGTCCCAAATCTGCATCATCCAACTTTCACAAGCACCAGTTTGTCTTTTGTATGAATGAACTTTATTGTATAAATTATAGGCCTACAACACTTATTCAAGGAGACATGAGAAGAATAAATACAAGTATCAATCACTCATTAATCAAGTAATAAAAACACATGTATACAAACATATTAAGAATATTAAAACAGATAGCTGCTAGTTATAGACTATGTTAAAAAAGATATGTTTTGAGTCATCGTTTAAAACTGTCCACTGAGCCAGCAAGTCTAATATTTAAAGGCAGGGTGTTCTATAGGCTACTTTTGGGGTGTAATAGCGAAAAGACTTAAAGGGATAGATAAAAGAGAAGCTGCAGGGTATCTCAGGGTTTATGGAGGGACATAAGGTGATAGGGAGGGAGTGATGCCATTAAGAGCCTTGAAAACCAAAAGAAGGATTTTAACATCAATTCTGAAAGACACTGGGGGCCAGTGTAGGTTATGTAGAACAGGATTTTGTAGCACTCATTGTAAAGCTCCATAGTACAGGCAGGAAGTCCAAAAATGCAACCGAGGCACTCTGTCTGTATTTAAAAATTCTTAGAGAGTCTTCATCAGGGTGTAAAATGCACCGGAAACAGGTGTGCAATTTAGAAGCTCATGTGAGGGTCATAGTAGTCATAGCATGATAATGAACAGGAGGATTGGACAGTAAGGATAAAGTTAAACCTAAATACTCAAAGGCAGGACACACAAAGGATCACCCCCAGTAACATATACAGGTGCATCTAAAAAGAATTAGAGTATAGTGAATTTAACTCAAAAAGTGACAGTTTCATATATTCTGGATTCATTAAACATAAAGTGAAATATTTTCGCCTTTTTTGTTTTAATTTTGATCATTACAACTCACAGCTCATGAAAAAATCCAGAATCTCAAAATATTAGAATTATTAGAATATTACATAAGACCAATCACAAAAAGAATTCATAATACAGAAATGTCGACCCTTCTGAAAACTATGTTAATTTATGCACTCAGTACTTGGTGGGGGCTCCTTTTGCTCGACTTCCTGCATCAATGCACTGTGGCATGGGGGGGATCGGCCTGTGGCACTGCTGAGGTGTTATGGACGCTCAGGTTGCTTTGATAGCAGCCTTCAGGTCACTTGTATCGTTGGGTCTGGTGTCTCTCTTGACAATATCCCATAGATTCCCAATGGAGTTCTGGCCAATCAAGCACAGCAAACCAGTTACTAACAGTTTTGGCGCTATGGGCAGGTGCCAAGTCCTGCTGGAAAAGGAAATCAGTATCTCCATGAAGCTTGTCAGCAGACGGAAGCATGGTAGACGGACCAACACCAGCAGATGACATGGCACCGCAAATCATCACTGACGGTGGAAACTTCACACTGGACTTCAAGCAACATGGATTCTGTCTCTTCACTCTTCCTCTAGACTCTAGGACCTTGATTTCTAAATTAATTCGTTCATTTTCCACAACCGCTTATCCTCTTGAGGGTCACAGGGGCTTGAGGGTCACAGGAAGCTGGAGTACCCAGAGAAAACCCACACTGACATGGGGAGAACATGCAAACTCTGCACAGAAGGGCTCCCTCCTGGGATTGAACCAGGAACCCTCCTGCTGTGAGGCGACAGTGCTAACCATATATGCTGCCCATGAACATGTCATTAGTAATATTGTACACTTAAAAGAGAGTCTATAAAAACACTCATGTGTTCAAACTCGCTAATACTAGTTCAAAAACATGACAACAACACGAGAGGAAGGTATGATGTAAGAAAAACCATAATAAATCACCCTCAATGATACATGTCCAAAAAACACGACAGACGAGCAATAATAAGTTATTATACACTCAGTTTTATGGATGTTATGAGTGTGTTGTCCATTCACACATTGTTTTTTGTCCTTGTCCCATATCTTATATTTTTCACTTTCTGCCACTTTATGTGCAGGTTTGTCACAATAAATAACAGTTCTTACTTTATTTCACTGTTGTTTCCTTTTTACTTATTTGGCATTGAACCTTTTTCTTGTTACTGAATATGTTAATTATTTAAATTATACATTTATGTCATTTTCATTTGCAGTTCCTGTCAATGTTGCTGTCAGTGTCACATGACCCTCACACGAGCTTTTAAATTCCACACCTGTTTCCAATGCATTTTAAACCCTGGTGAAGACTCTCTAATTGAAACATGTTGGTTATACATGTGCTACATTTAAACTTTTACAGTGAGGAAACTTGGATTATACTGCACGATTTGCGTAGGGATTTCCAACTGATGTTTTGATATAGTTTAGCAGTTATTAAACACAGACTCTTGACTTTAATTCATCAATGATTTTCTCATTTTTTGGATTCTTCGTTCACTGTGGAGGCTTGCAAAAAACAACAACAAAGTTTTCTTCATAAATTCAGTGTAACACAGGGTGAGTAACTGATATACAAAGGGTCATTTGGGTGATGAAGTATTCCATTAATATTGAAATGTGTTATGTTTGTTGTGATTTTTATTTCCCCCCACTGGAAGAAAAAGATCCTAAAAACTAAATATAGCAAATTCTACTTTAATTATTACTGAGTGAATCCAAGTTAAATATTAATACACTATAACATTTACATATGAAATAATAACTACATTTTTACACTCATTAACAGTAGCACAGTTTATAAATGCCACAGTGCTATTTTTGTCATAGTTGATAAGCTTTCTATGAAATCATTTTGACAACCAAATCATTGCCATACCAGTACCATTCAATCTAACCCACAGGGTCACAGTGAGCTCACTCTTTTGCACTGCACACATGACATAAATTCCTTTTGGATATCATAGGGTTAGTTTTGTGATATCGGGCTGTCTTTCTGTAAAATGCATCACATTATTTTGACAAATCACATCCTCACATCAGCTCACTAGAGTGTGTTTTCTGTGTAATCTTTCAAACTAATCCAGCAAAAATGTAATTCAGTGCCCCCTAATCCAGATATTAATGTAATGTAATCAAAACTGGGAATGAAAGCATTCATTTTATTAAACCTTTAGTCACACTCAGCAAGACAAATGTGCATCCACAGATGACAACATGAGTCATATTTAATGTAGAAAGTGTATTTTTATTATTTCAAACTTCACCTTACACCCAATAAGGTCTTTACCTCATATCTGTCTCCTTTCTTCCCTCTTTATGTCTTCACTTGTATCTACAAAAACTACCGATCATGACACATTTTCACCTCAGGTCTCCTTTATCGCCATGCTCCGGTGTAAATCAGTGGTTGTGCTGCAGAGGGGAATGTAGTCATTGAGAAGGATGATAAGGAGAATTAGCTGCGGATGGGTTAAAGGAGGGCAGCATGACGATATCCAAAAAGAGAGAACAAGAGAAACAGGTATGAAGAAAAACTTTGATGTGTACCCTTTTTCCCCCAAACCCTTCCCACCCCCTACTGCAACCCCCCTTTTCTAAATGGAACCAACAAAACAATCATTGGCTGGTTATTTACATGCACAGTATCCCTACTGACCCCCCACCCCTCCCCCATAGACACACTAATGCCTGATCCCAAAGCCATCTGCATCCCTAATAAACAGCATTACATGTACAGAAGGCTGAATTTATTCTCCTGAAAACACAACATCCTGTCAATGGACATTTTACTGAGAACTTCAAAGGATAAGTTTGGCGATATTCTATATATATATTAAAAGACCAAAACCAACAATGAATCACTCCTAACATGTTTTTTCCTCTGCGAAATCCAATGTTGCCCAGACTGTTAAAAAAACATCAGTGTTCCTTTATTCTGATAAAGCTGGCCACTGTAGTTATTTTGAGATGAGTCCATGTATACCGTCCTACTGCTGTAAATAATCGCTACTGCAGCTATTTACTGCTGTTCAGTGACATTTGCTATAATCTACAGTGCCCAGCTGTTTTTAGCCTTTTTTAAATATGGCATACTTTACGTCTGTGACTCTTAATGTTTGTTTGTGTTTGTTTTTTTAAGATTTATGCCTCCAGGAATGAATGGGCTGTGGCCGGAGACACAAGCAAGCTGGGGAAGTTGTTAAGTAATACAAGACAGATGAACCCATTGTTGGTTTTGGTCAACAGTACAATGTAAAAAATATTGCCAGCCTGATCCCTTAAAGGAATACTTCACCCACAAAATGATCATTTATATATCAGTTACACCATGGAAAGATCGCACTACAGTGTCGCTATGAAGTCCCTTCTTAATGCCGCCTTTGTATTTTTACACAGAATCAAATAACGACAGCATCATGATGCTCCAGTGTGATTTTAAACAGCACGCCAGCATCGCAAGACAGGTATAATGGGCGTGACTTCTAGCACATCAGTGTCAGTCTCTAGTGACGTATAACACGTGTCGCTAGTGCTTAATAAACAATAACAGTGGCATAACATGGCAATAACTATCAGTTACTGTCTCTGTTATATGGCAGCTGAGCTCATCCTCTGCTCGGAGGGTAAGGAGCTCCTGGACCTCATTGTTTTCCCAATTTGGAGAGACTTTCTGCCGCTGTTCTTTTTTGAGGTAGCTGCTAACTGCAGCTAGCTGCTTCTTAAATCTCCTGCACACGCATTACACGTCATCAAAACCTTACACTTGTTCAAGCTATGGTCCCGTCCTGCTGGCTGTCCCTTTTATACAGATGTCATTTCAGCACTGTTACTACCTCCGCTGCCGACTCTGTACCCCCATATCACCATTGTACCTTTTATACAGAAGAGCGAGGTGGCGTAACAACTTGAAATTCCCACCTTAAAGAGGCAGTGTACAATGGGCTTCTCTTTTTCTGGCATGCCTCCACGATGAACGGAGAATCAAAAAATTGCGCAAATTTTTGATGAACTTGATCAAATGGGAGCTGAATGAGTAGCACACCTTGGCAAGCGTGTGCGTTTTAACTCTGCTCGTGCATTTCATTGAGACTGATTTGCCCAGGCGTGCTACTTGTCGGTGTGTGAGACCGTTTATGCGTAAGATTTTTATTGAAAATGCTTGTGTTTAGGAAGTACTGAGCATATGACTAGATAAATGAGACTTGGAATATACTGCATGAGTTGTGTGAGAGTTTGTAAAAGGATGTGTTGATATAGTTTTGCTGTAGATAAACGCAGCCCCCTTTTATTCCACTTCATCAAGAATTTCCTCAGTTTTTTGGATTCTTCGTTTACCCTGGACACATGAAAGAAATTCAACCTAACACTGGGTGAGTAATTGGTATACAAATGATCATTCTGTGGGTGAAGCATTCCTTAAAGCAGTCCATCCTTTCTGCTCCACCAGCTCTGTGTTACTGCCTCAGCAGGTCAGCTCTGTACTGTAAAAACCTTGAAAGTCCCCAGTGGTTTTAACGGCATGGGAGGAAGGAAAGATGGCTTTGGGAGTGGGAATCATAAGACTGCTCTAGTTCGACATCACCACATTCTAAAACGACAACAGGTACGAGCCGTGCCTCTTTTTATTATGTGACCCCACCCACATCCCCGATCCCCTCCCCCCACACACACAAGCACCCAAAAAAAAAAAGAAAAATCACAGGGACACCGAGTGGTAAGAGTCCAGGGTGCAACCACAAAGCACCAGCTAGTCCTGTGGAGTTACACAATCACACACACACATACACACACTTGTAGGAGTGTTGAGAGCTGGCAGTTTAGTGAAGTGTGTCTCCGGTGATTTGACAGAGGTGTCCCCAGCTCTTGTTCTCCGCAGCTCTTCTCCCCTGCCTCCTCTTCCTCATCCTCCTTCATCTCATCACACCACCTGGCATGCTGGCTCTTCCCTGAGCTCTGTACATTCTATTCAGGGCTGTATTTCTCTCTCTCAGACACAAGCACACATGCACACACGCACAGACGTCTCTCCCTCTGGGTGGGGTAAGTCCATTCCTCCGGTAAACTGTGACACACAGAGTGAGTGTAGTCTAGGCAACCACTGCTATCCATCCACAGTGACACTGTCAGGGTTTGGCCTGAAGGGGGCGCTACCAACAGTTAACCAGCCCTGGGATGCAGACAGGAGGAGATCAGGGGAATTCACACTGTCAGAAATTGATGTCATGCTGAACTGTACTTTGATAAGATTGCATGAAAGGGACACTCCAATGATTTTACACTTTCAGTTTGATTTACTCGTCATGAAGAAAATAGTTGCATAATGTATTATGTGAATGTAGAGGGAGCTTTCCAATGTTTGAAAAAACAAAAACATGAAAATGTCATTAGTGGTAATTCTGCTCGGGCTCCAGAATTTCCAGCTAGAATCCTGCATTACATCCACCAGTGTGATGACAAAAAATAATTATCGTTTGAGTCACTGTAATGAAATACTTTCTCAAAATAACAAGTTTAAAAATAATGAGGAATAATACTGAGTCAGTGTTTTTGAGAAAGCTTCTCATTATTTCTGCACACTGAAGCCCTGTTCACACGGGTCTTGCATTGCATGGGGACCTCATGGAAGGTAAGGTAAGGTAAAGTAAACTGAGGTAAGGTAAGGTAAGTTGAGGTAAGGTAAGGTAAACTTTCTTTCCTTTCTTTGCAGCTTTGTGCTGCATTTAGGGAGGCAAAACCTCCACCCTGATGTTGAGAGTCTGAGGCAATACACCCCTCTATTCATACAGATGCTGTAGGTTATTAAAAGTAACACCAGTGATCTTGAAGCACAACTTGACCTCTTTTGCCGACATATTCTTGTTTTTAAAGATAAGATTACCAAACCAACAGACAATGTTAAAAGAAAGAACAGACTCGATAAAAAGCAGAATAGAATAGATGTGATTTGTCAGCGATCTTAATCCCATGCAAAATGCCATGTCCATAATTTGTCAAGTAAAACAATCTCTGCAAATTAGTCCCGTGTGAATCAGCATCTCTGTGATGTGGGGTCATCTTTTTGGTTGTTTGTTTTCTCCATGATTCGTTTCTGCCTCTTTCCCAGTTGAGAATTATGACGGCTGCGTTATAAATTAAAATTTTGATTGTTTTTTGGGTACAGGAGCTTCATCTCTCTACAAAGGATGGAGACTCACTCGCACAAAGCGCAAGCTCAAATCCATCAGAATACTAAAATCTTGAAAGATGACAAAATGGATGACGTGACAAGGAAAAAAATACTAGTTTGATTTGTTTAACCCAGATTTAAAAGAAAAATGGAAGTTAGCACTGTACATCACCACAAGTGATGCTGTGTAGTATTTCTGTGTTGTGTGTTTTGTATAACGTGCACATGCTCTGCCCGAAATACAGATGTTGGGGTTTTTTTCTGAACCATATGAGGTCCCCAGGTAATACTAGTCCCATGTGACCAGGGCATAAGTCAGTATTTTGAGATGAGTAAATCATTATTTTAAGATATCAAGTCATTATTTCGGGAATATTCTCATTATTTTGAGATACTGCTCTCATATAATAATGTACAGGATTTTCTTTTTATCACACTGTTGGAAATGGGCATCCATATATTTGGAGGTGTGGGGTTTTAAAGCTGTGGACATTTAGGAAGCTAAATAAAGATGCTGTTGAGTTGCATAGTAAGACATAGTGACCCACACTAGAGACTAAAAGTCACAATATTTCGGCCCCTGCTAAAATGAGTTTGATCTGAGAGGGCCTCAAACTTTTCAGAAGCACTACATTAAATCTCTGGAATATCCCTTTAAAAGGCAAACGTTCGACATAAGATCAAAAACACGAGAACAAAGTAGAAGAAAATTAGAGAACGTTATATTTGTAACTCACGTGTAAAGAGGCTGCAGCTGCAGATGGGAGGACTTCTGAGGAGGCTGGTAGCCATACGAGTCAAAGCCACCAATGAAATCAACTTCAAAAGGACAGGAGAGAGAAGAGATGACATCATTCCACTTTCCCTTAAATCTGTATGGTTTTAACCAAGTGTTGTATTTCTGGATCAGATTCTGTTTTGACATGAAAATCTATTAAGGCATCGGATGGTGCTCTTTTCAGTATACCTATACATCACTGCTTCTATGTCACTGATACATCGTTCTAATCTTTCGCAATCGATTCAGAGGAACAAACTTCTGTGGTGCCAGCTGGAAAACAAAATCGCCCGATTGTCTGCATGAGTGGAATATAGACCACAGGTTAGAGATCTGTTTCCTCCAGAACCAAATGTTTTAAAAATCCAGTATCTGTCAGTATATGTTATTAATGCATCAAAAAACATACTGCATGTCATTGTTATTTCATGATCACCACTATATTATAACATGAATTACAATATAGCATGCTGTTCAGACGTCAGAGACGGAAGTCAATCTTATGATGTCATATTCTAACTACAGGACTTAATTTCCCCTGAGTGAGAGCAAAACACTAACGACAACCACGTGAGGAGAGGAAACATTCACACAGATGGCACACCCTTCCCACAGACAAGCACCAGGCAGCAGACAGATGGACAGTCTTGACAGTGGGAATTTTCCGGCAGACGTCTCTAAATTACCCCCCCACAGATGGAGTTCTCAGATCACACAGAGGGAATCCTCTGCGGTGATATTGCTCGGCGTGACTCAGGCAGGAGAAAACAATGAGCGAGCAGAGCTCACATCCAAAGCTGTGGATCGCTAACACAAAAGTATGGAAGCCCATTTCTGCCAGTGTGATGAAAAAAAAGATCCTGTAGGTCATTACAATGAGAAACTTTCTCAAAATGATGACTTACTTATCTCAAAGTTATCTCAAGTTAGTGACTCCAATTAATGAGTTTTCTCAACATAATGAGTAACTTACTGAAAATAATGACTTGGTATCTCAACATAATGAGAAATTTTCTTGAAATAATGACTTATTTATTACAAAATGATGAGTTTGTGACTCAAAATAATGAGCTTTCTTAAAATAATAAGAAACTTTCTGAAAATTATGAGTTAGTATCTCAAAACAATGAGAAACTTACTCAAACTAATGACTTGGTATCTCAAAAATAATGAAAAACTTATCTCAAAACAGTGAGTTAGTAACTCAAATTAATGACCTTTCGACATAATGACTTTAAAATAACGAGCTTTCTAAAAATAATGAGTTAGTATCTCAAAAATAATGAGAAACTTACTCAAAACAATGAGTTAGTAACTCAAATTAATGATCCTTCTCAACATAATGAGTTAGTATCTCAAAACAATGAGAAAATTCCTGAAAATAATGACTTGGTATCTTAGAATAATGAGAAAAATTCTTGAACTAATGACTTAGTATCTCAACATAAATACAAACTCTCTGAAAATAATGACTTGGTGTCTCAAAATAACGAGAAACTTACTCAAAATAATGACTTAGTAACTCACATTAATGAGCTTTCTCAACATAATGACTTGATATCTCAAAACAATAAAAAAAAACGTTCTTGAAATAATGACTTACTTATTATTAAATGCTGAGTTAATGAGTTTTCTTACAATAATGAGACTTTCTCAAAATAGTGCGTTAAAATCTCAAAAAGAGAAACTATCAAAATGAGTTGATATCTTATAGTAATGAGAAACTTTCTTGAGATCCTTATCTCAAATTGAGTTAGTATCTAAAAATAGTGAGAGTTTATATCTAAAAATAACAAGAAACCTTTTTCAAAATAACGACTTAGTATCGTTTCTCATTATTGTAAAATATTAACCCATTATGTTGAGATGCTTACTTGTTTTTTTGAGATGTGCAAGTGATTCTTTTGAGATATTAACTCATAATTTTGGGATACAAAGTCATTATTTTTAGATACTGACTCATTATTTCAAGACAGTTTCTCATTATAATGACTTGCAGGATCTATTTTTATTTTTTTCATCACACTGGCGGAAATGGGCTTCCATACAGGAGTCCTCTCGACAGTATGACACAAGTGAACCTGATCGGCTGAGCAACGCGCTGGAAGAGGATCAACAAGCTTTTAGGAGAAGACAAAAGCACTCACAGCTGTCCTCGTCATCCTGGAAGACTTTGCTCACGTAGCAGGCGTACACAAAGCCAAAGAGCTGTTAGAGAGGAGAAATTAGGTGACTGTTATTGTGCAGGCTGAGTCACTGCTGACTTAAGAGCGTCTGTGTTTTGTTTCATAGAAAATGCTTCAGCAGAAGGTCGGGGGTCAGCAAACTAAAAAACAAACTAATGCTTTTTAACAACGGGGGTGTGATGATTTCAGTTTCAGCTGTGTGTCTGTGAGTGTAAAAGAAGCGCAGTGTGTGAGTGTGTGTTGGATACGTACAGCCAGTAGGATCTGAATGGCCGAACTCAACACCTCTATGTACTGGTAGTCAAGGAGACACCCGGAGACAGTGATGACATGGTGGTCGTCAGGGGCCATGCGGGAGTCTAGCACTGGCGTTACCAGGCAACCGGGACCATGCTCCATCCACCATGAGCGATGAAGGGATGTGTTGAATGTCATGAGAAAGTCTCTGTCCTGAACACACACACACACACACACACACACACACACACACATATATAAAAACAGGGCTTCGACCAATGATGATTCTCAGTGTTGATTCATTGGTCGATTCTGTTTTTTGATGAAGCCATCAGTCCATAAAATGTCAGAAAAAGGTGACAAATATCCATCACAATTTCCAAGAGCCAAATTTACAGATATGAAACAGAGAAAAGCAGCAGATCCTCAGATCTGAGAAGCCTGAACCAGAAAATAACGAGGGGGTTGGGGCCCGACTTTAGTGTTACTAGGTAGATATTAGGGGTGGCAATCACAGATGTTTAAAGGTATAAGACATCAGAAAAAACATAATTCTGTAAGACAAAATGGACTTATGAAAACAAATTCAAAAAATGGAAAAGGAATACTCACTCTCACACCCTTTATATGTATGCCGGGGCTTTTTAAATGTGGGAAAACTTGCTAAAAATAGGCTATAGACTCCTTTCCCACTGACAATAGACCAGAGCTTTCCCAGTGCCAGTACACCAGCACTACTGGCACTGGGAAAGGCTCTGCAATAGACAAAAATGCTTCAGACATGCTGGAAAACAGGTTAGAAAGCAGCCAGTGAAAATGTTACGGTGGGTGGTTACCTCCTTTTAAAATCTGTTACTTAAACAGTCTCTGCTTTAAACTCAGTGCAAACTCACTTTAAACAGTATTCCAGCAGTACTTGGATGGAAACAGGTGGAATTTGTTGCATTGCCTCGTCGCATTACGCCAAAAAAGGAGCAAAAGTTAGTGCCTCCATCAGAGCTGGCATGATATAAGATTTTCACTACACAATAGTCGTGGCCAAAGGCTTAGTGTTTGTTGTTTTTATTATTTCTATTGTTATCATTATTATCGTTCTTATCATTATTTTAAGTATTTTTTTTGATTCCTTTGCTGTATTTATCTGCTTTGTGCTCCTTTCTTAAATGCATATGTGGATTAAGGATACTTTCACATTTATTACTTTCCTCCAATATCCTGTCTGTGATTTACATGTATATGGGATGTTGACTGGCGATGGTTATTTTTACTCCCTTTGAGGGTACGATGGAATAAGACTGGTGTGGACTTGAAAGGACTCGGAACGCTCAGTTGATGTTGTCTTTGTAGCGAAAGCAGGAGCAGTAGAAAGCCGACTGCTGTCTGTTCAGGAATTTGTCTGTTTTGCCCCCCCCTTGTTTAGTTGTGTGTTTTATCAAAACAAAACTATAAAAATAAAGTTTAAAAAAGAAATAAATAATCAATAAAATTCATCTTAAACTTTGGCTCTTTTTTTTTAGCAAATAAATTACACTCAAAATACGAGTGTAAGGAGGTGGAGAGAGTCTGTGGCCTTAAAAAAAGCGCACAAAAAGAGCAGTTACACTTAACGGATAGCGATAAGGGCAACCAGATGGCGTTGGTGAAGGGAGACAAAGCGAGAAAGTATTCAAGAGGTGCTGGAATTATTTACAAGAAATGATCATATATGTATTATTATCATGATATCAATGTTTAATTTTAAAAATCACAGTTATCGTTAATAGCAGTATATCATGACACCCCTAGCGTCCACCCAGGTGTTGTATATCCATCACTGCCGATCAAAGCAGGTCGTAGCTGATAAATACTCATGACTACTGCAGAGGAATTTGCAGACTGTAACCTTTCCCATTAAATACGAAAGCCAGATGCTGGCAGGTATTAGTGTTTTTTGGGCCATGGTAAAGAGGCTTTTGTTGCAAACAGGCAGAAGTTTGGGAACCCGAGTGTTAAACATTTCAACTATTATAAAAATGTAACTCAACTAAGTGATTATCTAAGTAAAAACAGATGAATTGGAGCAAATCTGTTTGAGTTAAGAGCATCATACACAACCTGAGGACACACAGAACTTACGTGAGACAGGTTGCCAACCTCCAGGTAGAAACAGATAATGAAGGAGTTCCATCCCACCCAGAGGACCAGCCATACTGCATACTGCCAAACACACATACACACACACACACACAGATCAGCTTCTGTATGACAGTGACTGAACACTCATCTGTGTAAAGTCAGCAGCAGCTGTGCATCATATACTCACAAAGATAAGGTATCTGAAGCGAAACTGCACGGTGCCAAACATGCCCAGGATGACGGCCATGATGTGCAGGAAGTTGGCCAGGATGGGAGCCCATTGGTACCCCAGGAAATCAAACACCTGCCTCTGAAGGGCTGCCACCTAGGGGACAGGGGGAGGGGTCATACACTGTACACACATTAGAGGAAAAGACACAAACACACACACATAACCAAGCACATATGCTAATAGAACACACATGTGATCAAGGTCTCACACACACACACAGGCTGAGGATACACACAGACAGTGACAGGGACACACATACACAGGTCTGCCGCAGTTGTTTCCATGGTAACTGCCTGGAGCACCAGCCAGTCCAGTGACTGTAAAAGAGGAGCACCCCCCAAAAGCACCCCCAAACTAATGAGAATCTATGGGCCGAATCCCCCGGCCACACAACAACTCATCAGCCCCGCACACAATAGCCTGGATAACTGGCCCTCACGCTGCCTGCATCACTCTCACTACAGGAATAGCTGATACTGTCTCACATTACACACTTATTACATTTTAGAGGGATAGTCTCGAGCTATTCGCAGGCTCAAGAAATGGCTAACTTTAACTCCAGAATGGAGACCAGATGGTGAACAGGGCCTCCTTGTCCCTGTTGTGCTCAACATTCACATGGTTTTGTCAGAATGGGGCTATCACCCCTCTCTCTCCTCAGACATGCAGGCCACCCTGACACCAAAGCACCCCCCCTCTGCTTCAAAGACACACACACACACACACCCTCGCCTGTAATGTGGCATGGCACCCCAGCAGCTGCAGCTCAAAGCTTTTTTAGTGTGACTGTACAGAGAGGCTGGGCAAAAATTGATTACAATGTGCGTGTGTGTCTGTAGCACGCTGTTCTAATTATATCATCATGGTGAGTGAGAAGAGAGGCAGCTTTGACACACACACACACACACACACACACACACAAACAAACAAACACTCACCAACTGCAGCGAACATATCACTAGCAGCGTGCATCTTCCATCGCACTTCCCCATCTTGGAGGGCTCAGGACGCGGCTTGGAGCCGCGGAGGCTCCGGGGGAATGACGGGTCCCCGGTCAGATCCAGATTGCCTGGCTGCCTCAGCTCACACCATTCCCGGCTGAACAGACCTGCCCAAGGCCGCCGCCTCCTCCTGTAGCGCTGCTCTGCTCCTTCCTCTCACACCAAGTGACCCATCTTGGCCGCTGGTTTTGTCGGTAAATACCAATCGCGAGGAGGAGCAGGAGGAGGAGGTGGAGGAAGGAGGGGGGGCGTCCACTTCACACCGGCCTGCTGCGGTCCGATCACCACCGACAACCGAATCACCTCGGCCACACCTTCCGGAGAGGGGACACACAAAGACACAAAGAGAGACGGAGAGCTGTCATAATGTGCCCCGGGCTACAGACAGAAATGAGCATCATATGATACCGGATCACACGGAGGTGGAGAGGAGGAGGAGGAGGAGGAGGAGGACCGACCCCGCAGTGTTACTACGGCTAACGTTTGGCTACATGCGATCCGCTACGGACACAAAGCAGCCCGTTGTGACTCACGGTTTTCTATGAACGGAAGAGTCCTCGTGCCCCCTCTACACTCCTCCCGACCCTCTCCTCCTCTAACTGCTCAGCAAAGCAAGTTAACGGGCGGATCTCCTCACCAGTACCGGGCTCCGGGATCCGAGCTCCGTCTCGCAGCGTCTTTTGTCAACAATCGGTGCCGGGGCGGGCGCAGGAGGAGCCGGGGGGGAGGCAGAGAGAGACGAGGGGGTGGGGGCTCTCAGTCACCGCGACCCCCTCGAGGAGGAGCTGCATGGATTCTGCAGACTCGCGTGCGTGCGCGCGGCCGAGCGGCAGCCCCGCGAGGCGTTCGAAAAGGAGCACAAAAGAAACGGTGGAGAAGGAGGCTCACACAGGCGAACATAACAGCCTCCAACTAACATCTGAGGGTGGATGGAGGCGGAGGAGAGCAGCCGGCCCCGCGGTGCTGCTGCTCCTCTGCAGCCTGCGGTGTCTCAGAGCAGAGACACAATTAACAGCCTTGTTTAATTAGAGCCACTCACCACGAGCTGTGGACAAAGTGAGGGTCACAATAGATAAGTTATCTGTGATGTAAAGACAGATAGTGACTCCTTATGAGGCTTATCATAAACACATATGACAATCCATGAAACCATAACATGTCAGGTCTAGTTATAAAATCTCACACTCAACAAACATATATGAATCTCAAATAAATTAAGTCAAAGCATGTTCTCCTTCATATTTTCATAATGGACCCCTCTCTGTAGTGTATGGGTGGATTATGAGACAATGGGGGCCTGGGTGCAAAAAGATCCACTGCTGTTGTTTTGTGTCTCTTTGTAGTCATAATGCATCTTTTGTGGTTTTATATTGGTGGTAATTTTGCATTTGAACATTTTAAATGTTGTCTAGTTGTTGTTTTGTTTCTGTTTGAGGTAATTTTGTGACTGTTTTGATTGTTTTGCCCCATTTTGTAGGTATTTTGTGTCTCTGTGCAGCTCCTTTGCATCTTTCTGTGGTTTTATGTCTCTCTGTGGTCATTTTAAATGTTGCCTAGTTGTTTTTTGTTGCTCTTTGAGGTAATTGTGTGTCTTTATTGATTGTTTTGCCCCTTTTTGTAGGTATTTTGTGTCTCTTTGCAGCTCATTTGCATCTCTTTATGATCATTTTGAGTCTCTGTCTGGTTGGTAATTGTTACATTGAGATGCTTAGTCCATTTCTGCTGTTGTTTTGTGTCTCTTTGTAGTCATAATGTATCTTTCTGTGGTTCTATATCTGTGGTAATTTTGCATGTGGACACTTTACATGTTGCCTAGTTGTTGATTTGTTTCTCTTTAAGGTTAATTTTGTGTCTTTTTTGATCGTTTTGCCCCTTTGTGTAGTTATTTTGTCTCTTTGCAGCTCATTCGCATCTCTTTATGGTCATTTTGAGTCTGTTTCTGATCAGTTAATTTGAGTGACATTTTGCAGGTGAAGCCAGAGGGCCTCTGACACTTTGGGCCCATCCAGTGATCCATTCATGACTATAACTGCACTATAACTGTATTCTCGTCTGTTTAGTCCACCTGTATTTATCTATTTATAAAATTTCTCTCTTAATGTATCATTTTGTCATGTGGATCACTCTACATTTATCATGTTGCTCTGTTCTGTATACAGAGGGATCCATCCTCAGTTGCTCCTCTGTAAGTTTCTACCATGTTTTTCCCTGTTAAGTTTTTTTGGGGGAGTTTTTCCATATCCGCTGTGAGGGTCCAAGGACAGAGGGATGTCATATGCTGTAAAGCCCTCTGAGGCAAATTGTGTTTTTGATGTTGGGCTTTATAAATAAAAATTTGAGTTTTAACTCATTTTTTTTCCCCTTTGCGTTTCCTTTTTGTTCTGATGCATTTCTTCACCCGATGTACAGCAGTTTGAATTGGCTCAAAAATATTTCACTCTCATAGATGAAGTGACCCATAATCAAAGCCCCACTTAGCTAAGTGAACTCATGTTCTTTGTGTAATTAGACTGGAGTAAAAAAAAAAAAAAAACATGAATAGCTGCAGTCACATGCCAGTAACTCTATATAGTGCTAATTAAACGACCTAATTAATTATTACTAGATAGACTCATCCAGAGCGGGAAGAAAACTCCTGCTCCACAAGAGGCAATACTAAGATGGAGAAAAAAGACACACCAATAACCGATAACTGAACAATAAGACAATGCAAGATATTAAAAGTGTGCAAACTACATTTTCTATTTAGAATAATAAAAAGTTAATGTAAAAAGCTGCAACAAATACGAAGGAGAATGAGATAAAGTCCAGGATATTATAAAGGGCTGGTTGTGTTGGGTCCGTGGTTCATTTCAATAAAGTGCAAATACATTAAACGAAAATTCAAATATTTTTCACCTTATTTTCCTTGCATCTTGCATCTCCAGCCAAAGAGACCATCCCAGCATGGCTGCTCCAGATTGGCTAACACAAGCTTTGCCGTCTTTGTGATTTGGTGTCTGAAAATCTATAAAGGTTGCTGCTGCCCACCAGTGATTTCACTGCCCACTGTGACAGTTTTGTGATAATGATTCCTGCTTTTAACAGTTAAATTCCCACACATACAAAATAAATGAGAGGGTCAGAACAAAACATTTTAACTTCTACAGAAAATAGTCCGTTGTCTTTTCTTACATACCGCCTTTGTGTTCAAATTGAAGCTCAATTTTTTTTTTCCAACAGCAGTTTACAAAGTAAAACATAAATTATGATAAACAAAATAATTTCTCCTGCTGTTAAATTTTTTCACAATTTAAGAACTTTGTAGAACATTTTGGGAGAGATTAAGTGTACATCTAAGCGCCATATGTCGAGGAGACTTGAGGAGGGATTAAAGAGACAATAAAAAAAGTAGAATAGCAGTCAATGAGATTTGCTTGACTGAACATCAGTGTCTTTTGTATCATACCTCCACAGTATGATACCTCCTCAGTATTCCCTCCACTTCGCCCAGAATTTAATGAACATTTTTCTCAAATTGAAGAGAAAAAGTAATCTTGTCCATAACATAAATATCATTTACAATGTCTACCCACGATCCTCTAATGTTGAGTGTTCAGGAAGCAACCAGTGCCTTGTGAGGGCTTTTGTAAGCATATATCAAAACACCAAACGTATATATTTGCCTTAAAAGCCATACATAATAATTAAATAATATGGAAAACTGCGAAGGAAGATCAGTGTTAAGTATCTTTTTTAGTGCTTTATGAAATTCTGTCCAGAAAGGTCTGATCACTGGACACTCCCAGAATACATGCCAGTGATTGGCTTCCTGAAACCCACGCTGTCTCCAGCACCTGGTGTCCCCTCCGGCGAAATGTGCTTTCTGCTTCAGTGTGATGTAAAAACAAATAAGAGATTTCCACCCAAGCTGAAGCTCAATTTTTTGTCAATATTAATGTGTTAACCTGAAGAGCCCCATATACTGAGCTATATATACTGTGCTCCATATAATTCCACTGTCGAATGTAGGTAGCGTACTTTCTTTGAGAGAAGTAGTGGATGAATGATATCCAAATATCTTGTTCTATCTGAGCATTTCTCAACATGTTTTGTTGATAAAACCAGCAGCAGGAAGACAGGAAAGCCTCATTATTACAAAACAATCTCACACTCCTATTCAAGAATACTCAAGTTTATTAAAAAGAAAGAAACCAGAATAAAAAACAAGTCATGGAGGCTGTTGTGACTGATAATAAACTTCAAACACACGTCCTGAGGTTGTTCTGTGACAAACTGAATCACATGAAATTACAGAGACTCCTAACCCACTGCTGAACACCACCCATCCACTTCTGAGGCAGGACACTCGCTTTTACAGGACTCACACGCACACTCTCTCACACACACACACTCATCCACGTTAACACACACTCTCACACACACACACTCTCACACACACACACACACACACACACACACACACACAGATCCAAGTTAACACACGCGCTCACACACACCCTACTGAATTTCTCCCATGTAGAGCCGCTTATCACTGGAGCCAGACAGCACTGTGTAAAGGGACAAACAGGAAAAAGATGATTAAACTCTTATTGTCAGTCATGTTTTGTAACTAAGCCTCAGGTGAACTAACTCGTCATGTCGAATCAACGAATAGGAAGTAAGAGTGTTTGATGACGATCACGTTCTGGCAAAACCACATGAATATTAAAATGCTCTTGCCTCCAGATCCCCCGGCTCTCTCCTCAAGATAACTGCGTCAAGTATTTCTGTTAAACTCTAACATGCATGACTGAGACCAAAGCTTTCACTCACCTATGGGCTCCTCTGGGTGAAAGGCCACTTCGTTGACAGAGCCGGCGTGGCCCGGCAGCTTGTACAGGATTCTGCGTGATGTGGTGTCCCAGATGTACACAAATCTATTAACACAGACAAGTAAACAGCGAGAAGGACTCCTGATGTGAGACGGCACAGAGCTGAGACATACAAGACTGAAGGATTACGATACATATTGTGCTGTTTATTTGTATCCTTATGCTCACATAGACCAGAGATTCATAACCTTTTTTTGTCCATTATCGGGAACCTTACCGCCCCGTCAATTAAAAAGTAGGCTAATTGTCTTTCTGAATATTAATGCTCATTATTATTGAGTTATATCATTTAAAGGTCCAGTGTGTAGGATTTAGGGGGATATACTGAAATGAAACATAATATAAAAGTATGTTTTCTTTAGTGTATAATCACCTGAAAATAAGAATTGTTGTGTTTTTCGTTACCTATAATGAGCCGTTTATATCTACATAGGGTGCGGACCCTCATCCACGGAGCCTGCCATATTTCTACAGTAGCCCAGAACGGACAAACCAAACACTGGGTCTAGATTAGGGCATTCGCGTTTTTCGTTAGCCACCATAGTTTCACAACAAGCACTGGCGGAAAAACACTGATTTTAAACCTCAAACTGCTTTATTCAGTGTTTTTACTGATATAAATCACCAGGTCTATTTCTTTTTGGAGAGGACAAGACCTCTGTGGATAATTTAGCTCCTGGTAAAAACCTCCTGAACACTGAAGGAATTCTAACCTGGGGAAGTTTCAGCAGGTTGCAATCTGCAATCTTCGCAACTAGATGGCACTAAATACAATGAATCCAACACTCTGCTCCCTTATTCATTTTGATTTTTGGGTTGTATCATTTAAAAAGCATCTCATTATATGCAAAGTAACAGTTGGAATATCACTATAATTAGTTTCCCAGTAAGCAAAAGAAAAGCCACGTCAATAGAACTGATATTTATGAGTGTTAAACAAATGCAATGGATAGAGGTTTGACATTCAAACTTTAATTGTCATTATTGATGATAAACAGCAGCCAATCGGGAGGAAGTTATTTGATGCTAAACAAGAAGCATTCTCGTTATTTGTTCGGGCAGAAAACAAGCAGCCTAGCAAGGAAAAAGCAAAAAAATATGTAGGCTATTCTATAATATAGGCGTATTTATGAAGCAAATACGCAAAATTGCTTTGAACGTTACTGTGAGCTCTGCACTTGGTGGTTCTCTCAAGTTTTATCACTGCAGGTCAGGGTTAGAAATGAACCTTTTTGTCCACCTGCCTCTGTGGATGGTGGATTCCAAAATCCAAAATGAATCAAATCCAGCAGCCACCTGCATATTTTACCAGCGTTTGGCTGATGGCTGGTGCTATTTTCCCACCCTGCTGCAGGCTACAGAGAAGTTAGTTTCAACCGTAGTAATGTTAAACAAGGGCACAGGTTTTGTTACAACTCTGGGGGGGGCACATATGAAATGGAATTTGCGGGTCCTCCCCAGGGTGTGTAATTAACACCTGCAAAATGCAGGTAAATTGTTTGCAGATACATGTAAAATGTAAAATGATCAGGCCACCTGCCACTTTGACGGACAGAGAAAAGGCACAGCAGAAAGACACGTCATACCTGGTTTCTAAAAGCAACATGATGGACCACAGCACCGTGTTCGTTTTGACAGTCGAAGCATACTGAATCCTAACTAATAACAATCAATAAAAAGACGTGCACACACATACCATACACGCCTATTCATTACTGCATCAACTTAACTACCTCATTTGTCAATGTCGTCTGAAGGCATAACTTAGGGTGCAGCGAGTGTGTGCCAGTCGAGCGAGAGAGAGACCGACGGTGACAGTGGATGTGCTCAGAGCAGACAGGTGCAGAGGAGAAATCAGCAGTTAAGTTGTCAAGTGGTGGTAAATGTAGCGTGTAGGTTTTAGTCTGTGCATGAATGAACACTGCAGCTCCTCAAAACTCCAGTAAACTTCCCGTGTACATACATACATGTGATCTAAATGTTAATCCTTCATTTACTGCAGAGATTTTAAAAGTGGGAAACAAAAAAACAAATATTTATTTTCTTGTAGACCAACTTTTCTCATTTAATGTTATCCATGCTGAGTCAACAGACCTGTAGCCATGATTTACTCTTCCCTCCTCATTTGTGTCTTTTGCTTGTAACCTTTAAATTTGCATGTGGCACATACTCATGTTGATGACACAATATTCATTTAAATCAATTTATAAACCCCTGGACTTTGGTAACTCGTGTGTTTCAGCAAGACTTCTGCTCATGTTCAAAACTTTCCCTCAGATTCAAAACATATCCCACATATCTGGGTTCTCTAAGAACTCAGGAATAATAATAATATTTCAAAAAAATAAATAAAAAATCAACGTGCCCTATAGTCTGCTGTACGTTATTGCTCTGCGCTCTAGTATCCCCATCAGACTGTCTGACAGACACAGAGCTCTGTTTGGGACTCTCTCTGGATGAGACCAGCTTAGGGAAGCGGCTGTGCGCTGCTCTTTATCAGAGGTGGAAAACCAGAACTAGACCTAACAAAGAGCAGGGACAGCCCAATGTACAGACCACTAATCTGTAGATGAGGCTTCTTGCTATGTGAAAAAAAGTGTGGCAGACGCAGCTGCATCTCTCAGGCGAGCTTTACTGCCTCTCAGCTGAGTCCTCCCCCTCTCTTACTGTCTATAAAGCACTGTTACTCGTGGTTTTACAACACTCCCCACACACAAGTAAATGTGCATTCAAATGTAGGACTAACCTGGCATTAAATAACTCTCTGACTTCTGTGTCTGGAGTGAATGTCTGTCAAATATCCAACCAACGTACAACTAGCTTCATCGTGGTGAGGCAGCTGCAGCTAGCTTGACCACAGTGTTTTGGACTGGACTGGAGTGTGGACAAGACAGTGGAGCTCGTATATTTGGTGCTCTTGCTGTGCCTACAGTCCACACGATTACAAAAAATGTGCTCCACACGGACGTCTGCATAGGGATCCGCACAGACCTTCGCAGACACGGGTGGCTGACGAGATTTACGTGGACATAGAAACTGTGAATTTGCCTTAACATACACACTCTTATATACATCTTCATCTTTACCCAATTTTATATTCAAAATTTTTCTGAAACATTTAGTTAATTCCAGTTTTTCTAATTTCATAACTTTTCCGGAAATTTCATGACCGTGGGAACTCAGCATATAAGACAACAACATGTTAAAAAATATGTAAGACTTTAGTCGAGGGCTGTATGTCTTCTCTTAATAAAATTAAAAAGAAACATACTTTAAAGTCACAGTAACAAAATGAATGTTCCCTAAATTAGAAAAACCTTTATGTGTATGCAAATGTCTGTAAATGAGATGTGTGTGTGTATGTGTGTTTCGTTGCCCCTCACCTGTCAGCTGAGCCGGCAGCGATCTTACTGCCGTCAGTAGACCAGGAGCACCTCAGCAGATTCTGACAGACAGGAACAGATGTTAGAAAGTGCATTAGCAACATGACACAACCATTCGGCACATGAGCTGCTGTTACAGTAATAAGATGAAAGATGAACTTTTCTTCATTAGAGGGGACGGCAGAGAGTGATGGGTGAGGATGAAAGGAGATGTCATGCAACAGTGGTCGACAACAGGCGTAAACACCGCCAGCAGGACGGCAGCTGTTCGTCACTTGCGCACAAAGTTATAGACTGTATCAGTGCACAGGATGAAAGTACCAAGGGCTGTTTATTGCATGTCAGAGAGTGACATGTTTTGATGGCTTTATAGGGGGAAAAAAATCTTTGAAAATGATAGATTCAAACTCATGGTTAAAGATTCTACTAGGTGGTGAAAAAATTGTTCCTTTGTTCCTCCCAGTTCCTAAAAATATACGACCCCTCACCCTGGATGGTATCAAAAGAAGTATCCGTGCTGTAAGTTCAAGTACAAAGACTGCAAAGACGGTCAGAGAGTTATTTATGTCACCTTCTCAAAGTTGTGAACGTTGCCCTGGAAAATCTTCACACATCTCTCCTTGGGTGCAAATGGCCGGACATCCCAAATACGCACTAAACAGAGACATAGACAAAAGACAATTATAAGAGTTCAGCTGAGAAAAGGCATTTCTTATACTGTAAATATGAGCTGTGTCATGAGTGTCCAAAGCCATTATACAATTTGACTATCTATTTAGCACCGAAGGATATGCCACTGGTAGAGGGTTTCACTGGCGGAGTCCACTAGGTCATCTCGAGTTTGGTTCAGGTGTACTCTGGTATGGTATGCACCAAGTGTGAACACCAACTGAACCAAGATGTGGAATTGAACTACCAATTGATGCGACTACAGGGAGTTACTCACCGGTTATGGAACAGTCTCAATTTAATACTGATGGCTGTGTATCAGAATCAATCGACAATCGTACCTCCTGTGAAAACGCCCTTAGACTATCAAGTCTTGAGTTGTGAGATCAACTTCTTCATAAAGATAGGCCACATGATATCAAGTGTGATTTTTTTTTCGGACTGTACACACACTGAGGCTATATAGTAAACTAGGGATGCGCGCAATTAGTTGTCTGAACGATTACACGTCCACCCCCTCGCTAGTCGGCCCCAGAAATATTAGTCTGTTGAACCAATAAGTGTTAAGTCTTAACTGTCATGCAGCCGCCTGCCACTAGTGGGAGCTACAGAGCCGTTGGACAGCAGTCCCCCTCCCCACGGTAATGCTCGAGTAGACTGGCGTTTTAAAACAGCATGGTGGGTTATCGGAGAGATGTCCTCTCACAAAACCAGCGCGGTTTGGCAGTACTTTGATCTAGAAAATGAAAACACGGCAGCATGTAGGCTGTGTCTGAAAAAAGTGGCATATAATCACTCGACTGGAGCAATGCGCAACCACATTCAACTAAAGCATTTGGATGTTAACCTGCATGGAACGACGGCTGCTGCTGCTAGCGGTGCTAGCAACACTTTGACACCAATTTGACATTGTTTGCCCGGAGACGCTGTGATCCGACCCTGTCTGAGAAGATAACACAGCTCATCACGACAATGACCTCACAAGATATGCTTTCACTTAACTTTGATGAAGGTAAAGGCTTCAGGAACTTAATACAATACAATTAATACTTAATACACTTTGCTGAGACCTTAGACTAGTGGACAGGGAAATTAGTCACCAGAAACATCCCTATAGTAAACCTGAAATGAGTTATTACAAATGTAATAAATTACATTACTACACGACTTTGTTGAATACTTGATTCTGATTGGCTTGGTGTCATTGTCCTGCATCACCCTGTCAGGGTTTATTTTGCAATAATGACCTGCTCGCTGTGCATTCTCCCATTCATAACTTATTTCACCAGTCAACTGAACAGACAGAGGAGTCATAAGATGGACCAAGGAAACTTTAAACGGCTTGTAATTAGAGAGCAGAGTTGCCTGTCCCATTCTTCTTTTCCCAGTCAAATCTATTTGTTTATGATGCCATGTCCTGCCATATTTCCACCATAGGTGGTGTATGGTGCCCCTCTGGAGCAAAGCCTACAAAGTGTAATTTTTGTGTCAGTCACGTGTTAGTTGTTAAGTTAACTCACAAGGAAGGCAAAGTGTTGCCACACCGCTAACTTCAGGGAAGCAGGAGGATTTTCCAGTTCTATTGTTTCTCCATCATCTCAGACTCTGGCAGTGGACGTGGTGTCTACTGGCAAGCTTTTAAAGTGGTGTTTTTCTTCAATTCTTCAAACGTGTGCAAGCAGGCGAGGGCGGAAATCAAAAGCTCATCTCGATGAATTTGTGACTTGGAAATCGAAACGGTTACACAACTAGTAAATACACACAAGCACTCTACCTGTGTTGTCCATAGAGTTTGAGAGAAGGTACGATCCCTCAGAGCTCAGGCTGAGTCCAGTTACTGAGTCGCCATGGCCGTGCATATTGTAGATCAGCTTGTTCTGCCTCAGGTCCCACACCTGCTCAACGCACACACAACAAAAGCAGCTGTTGACAGGGCTCATACAACAGGACAAATGTAAGTCGGCCTATGTGTGAAGAGCAAAGAGAAGCACCAGATATTATTGCAGCTGGAATCCAGGAAAAGAAAAAGATGTCCCTACAGCACATGAACACGAAACAACACGTCAGCTATAAAATCACGGAGAAGCCTGCAGCAGGGTTTGTAGGTAACAGAGTGAGGCATAAAACACAAGTGTAATTCTTAAACATCATTACAAAGACAAGTGAAGAGGATGTAGCAGCGAATCGACCGTTTTATGGGATCACCTGAGGGAGGCAGTTTCACAGCACACTGACAACGAGCTAAATACTGAATTTAAGCACCTTATTTGTAATGCAACGTGTTTCACCAGCTGCAGATATTAGTCTGTGGCTTCAGCCTAATTTCAAATGTGATACACTGCATCCTAAATGACTGAACTTATCGCCTTCAAGAGAAGTGCGAGCAGCCCTTTGATCCTGAGCATTTCAAAGACACTAAAACCACAAAATGATCATTTGTTTGTCAGATAACCTCGTGTTGAGCTGTATTTGTAAAGAAAACTTTGTTTTACTTGCATGCCCCAATGGTAAACAAAGAATCCAAAACTGGAAAAAAACAACCTTTGATGAATTATAAACTCTCACACAACTCATGCAGTATAATCAAAGTGTCAATTTTCAGTCGCTCAGTTCATCTCAAGCAAATACATTTTCACTTAAATGTTACAACGTAAAAGTAGCGCACCTATTGCAGAAGTTGTGTGAGTTTGTGAGCTGCTGTTTTGATATAAATTTGTTAGACATGAACCTCTTTTACTGCAAAGCATCAAGACCTTTCTCCATTTTTTGACTCTTCATTCACTGGAGGCATGCAAGGCAGGAAAAACAAAGTTTTCTTTACAAATTCAACATGACACGAGGTGAATAACTGACATACAAATGGTAATTTAGGGGTGAAGTATTCCTTTAACAGCCGTGGTCTTTCTTGTGACAAAATCTGTAACAAAGGCTACTTGCATTGTTGTGCTGTTTGTCTTTCATCTTATCATCACACTCTTTTAAAATTATTTCTATGGTCATAACTGTGGTACACACTGTGTCTGTGTGTGTGTGTCAGCAGATTAGAGGGTTGGACTTATATTATTTTACTCAGTGAGGAAAAGTTAGGGAAAATGTATTCTTTTTTTTCACCAGATACATTTTCTTCTTTGGACAATCAATTTAAGTTTGATTGTGGTATCCAATTAGCAGCTACTGTATATTCAGAGACTGGAATTACCACCTCAAGGTTGTGTCCTTCCACCAAAGTCACATCCATGTCTTTCCAGACTCATATGCTGTCAAGACAGTAGACAATTCTTCAAGTATGGATGTTGCTGCAAAGAAGCTACAAATTCTAATACATGGATGCTTCACAGACATCTTCAACTCTCCAGCAGTATCAGTATCAGCCAGAAAAGTGTTTTTGCAGAACATTATGATGTCACAGTGAGGTTGATCTTTTGGATATAAAATTAATCATTTTATCCTATTAGAAATTTTGTGTTAAATTGTGTCATAATTAGAGTAAGAACTCTCGAGTCACAGTGACCTTTGACCAACTACTACTAATTACCTCATCCTTGAGTCCAAATTTGAAGAAATCCCCTCTAGGCATTCTGGAGATACCGCATTCACAAGAACACTTTGTACGTACAGACGGACAACAACTTTCTTGCACACTCTGTTCTATCAATCAATCAATTTTCATGACTTCTCCAAAGAAGACAGAGGGCTTTCAATGGTCATTACTTGCCAGCAATTAGACCATGCTGATACGTTCTGTAAAAGCTTTCTCCAGGTGCTTTCAAAAAACCTTGCAAAGATATTACTATTGTCAATTTATTGTTTGAGATACGTATGCAAAATGTACCTGATATTGATTTGGGGTTATACTACCCTTCTTGATTTTGCCAACATCAACAGTAAGTGTACGTCCTCACAGCTAATATGAATCTCTCAAATCTTATCATGATATCCTTTAAATCCCAGGTAATATTAACGATGTAATTCCTTGGTTATAAGCTGGAGCCTCGTACCTTGATGTCGTTGTCGATGCCTCCTGACAGGATCTGATCACTGGTGTCATTGAACGTCACGGCCAACACCTGGTAGGTGTTCTGGAAAGTGTGGATTGCCTGTTTCTTACGAATGTCCCACAGCTACAAAATAATAAACACACGTAGAAAGAAAGAGGAGCCTGATCAGATCAACAACTGAGATGGAGTATTTGAGGTAAATTTGTGACAACATAATTATTATTTCCCAAAACATAATCTACCATCTACCAGTGATATTTCCTCCAGCATGAAATGGGTTCCATTCTGGTTCACATACATAACTTTGAACTGTTGTGAAGCAATTTAATCAAATATAAATTTTTCAGAACCCAACAAGTTGGTTCCCAGCTAGAACCAAAAATAGCAGGTTTTCCTTAACCTACAGTGTAAACCAGAGACATCCATGGGCATGTTATAATGTACAGGTAGGGAGGAGAGGATGAAGAAGTCAAATGCAAGATCGCTTGGGAAAACAGAGTGTTCAGAGCTCTGATTAATGTTTGGTCAATGCTTGTTTTTGAAAAAAAAACAAATAACTGCCATAACAGAACAAAAGCTTGCAGGTAATCAATGTGATCCGCCATCTACTGTTTACTTCCGTTGTGCATCATGCAAGGAGCTCCGTTGATGACACATCATTGATTACAATGGTTCCGCTCAAAACTGGTGGAAACATGGGCCGGTTCTCTAGATAGTTCTCTAGATGTGAGCTCCAGCTTAGTACTGAATGAAACCAGACCTAATTTGGTTTAAAAGGGGTGTGAGTGGGGCGTCGGTGGCTTAGTGGTAGAGCAGGCACCCCATGTACAAAGCTGTTGCTGCAGCGGCCTGGGTTCGAGTCCAGCCTCTGGCCCTTTGCTGCATGTCATCCCCTCTCTCTCTCCCCCTTTCACACTTAACTGTCCTGTCCATTAAAGGCAAAAAATGCCCAAAAAATATCTTTAAAAATTTTTTTTAAAAAAAGGGTGTGAGTATGGATAAAAAAATAATAATAATGAAACACCATCCAATATCTATACAGGACAATTACTTAATTTAAACTAATGAGCAGATGGAAATCTCACCTTGACTGTCCCGTCATCACTGCCGGTGCAGACGAGCTGTGGCCCTCGGCGGGCCGGATAGCAGGAGTTAACAAAGGAGGTATGGCCCTTCAGACGCTTGATCCTCTCGCCTGTTTCACTGTCCCACACACCGACAGTCTTGTCTGTACTCGCCGAAAACAGCATGCTGAAATACACAGCAGGAAAACAAAGTGAGTCAGCCCTCTCCAGACACATTTATTAACCTGCTGGTTTAAGCCATGGATTAAGAGGCGGGAGTTTGACACGTCTCTTGCCAGTTATCTCAGCCAGCTAGTAAACTTTAACAGGACATAAGTGTTGCTCTCAACAGATTACAGAACCGGGAATAAACAGTCATATTTGCTTGGTAGTTCACTTTGAAACAATATGACTGATGGATAGCTTATAATGTTACAGACAAAAATATTTGTTCTAATATAGTAGAAGCCCAGCATGAATTAATTGTTTTCACAAGCTTCAGCACCAAAATTCCATGATAACAATGGAAAAGTTTAGATTAGTGAGAGAATCAGGAAGAAACTACAACCATGTTTGAAGAGTTCAAGACCCACTATACTTGATAACACCATACCCTCTAACGGTCCATTTTTTCTTCCATTTATTCACCCACAATTGTCAACTTAATGCTATTTTGTTCATCGGAATACACCTATGTCATTTTTATTTGTCGGACATCGTTCATACCTGCCATCTGTGTTGTAGTGCAGCTCCATCACTGCGCCACTGTGGCCCTTCAGAGTGGCAAAATTGTCACAATCTCCATACACATTCCACATCACTGCAGCAAAGAAACAGTGCACAACATGTTATTCACAGTAACTGGGGGTATGACATGTTTCAGCAAGGATGTATGGAGTGTTAATAACATACATATGAGCCTGTCAAATCCTGAGGAGGCCAGCGTGGCTCCGTTGGGGTGAAACTTGCAGCAGTAGACCTCGCCCTCGTGGCCAGACATCAACATAATGGGGGCCTGCAGGCTGGAGCTCCGTGGGGGACCCTATGGGAGACACATTCAAGGTCAAATATAGTGTGTATTGTTATACGCATGTGCGTATGTGTCAACCAATAAGTAACAAGAGATTGCAGTACAGAAATGCCAGATATGTTTGTCCAGGGAAGAGCACTGACAAGTGATGTTACAAAACAGTATCTGCCATTAGTCATAGGATCTTGGCTCTTAAATATCAACACTGGCCATAAAGGTCCAAACTCCTCTGGGCTATATTATCAATAGTGTTTCATCCAACTGGGGAAGTTGTCCTGATGATGTTTACCACAGTTGGTTGCATGATATTAAAGAGATCAAGCAGGACGAAGTGGCATTTTAAAGAATTGGAGGAATCTGACATGGAGTTAAAGTTAAGTTAAGTATCATGTAATGGGTGAAGCCACAGCCTCCAAAATGATTATAAAGTTGAACCAATGTCTTTAAATAAATAGTGTAAGTGTGTTCTCCAAAAAACCTCCCAGATAATTACCATTACAGAGGTTAATATGGAGTATTTCTTGCGTTTTATGTCAATGTAATTTTATTTTCTCTTCCTGCCTTTCCCTTTAGCTAGCAATACACGCCATGTATACACCTTTAGACAGTTTATTGTCCAGTTAGTGCACTTAAGAACTTGTTGGGTAAATATGTACAAATTTAAGACGGTCTACATGTTTTGGTCGCCTCTAACACACAGCTATGAGTACTTTACAAGTCTTCAGGATATTAATAACTGTAAGTTACTCTACGTACCATGGCCACGAGTTGCTGAGACTGAGCCGCCGCCACCAGCTCCGTCCGGGGCCGCTTCACGGCGGCAGGAACCACCGCCATGTCCGCGGCTCTCTTCTTAGGTTCAATCATCCTGAGTTAGTCGACAAGAAACAGCAAAAACATTTAATTTAATGCTACAATTCGTAAAAATGAATGGACGTCTTTCATGGAGGGACGTCGAGCGACCAACGGAAGGCAGAAACTACTTCCGGTGGCTATGAGGCGTGTGATTGGTCGACGCCTGCGCGGGCTGCGCTGATTGGTTTACAAGGCTTGTTGTTAAACCGATGTGCCCCGGATGTGAAACGGCAGCAGTTTTGCTAAAGCGAAAGGTAACAATCAATTTTTTAAATATTTTATTTCTTCCTGAATTTGCGCTACATTGTGCACTCCCAATAATTTTATAGATTGGGATTTATACGCTGTGCACGTACCAGTAATCCCGTTTATATTTGTTGGGTTAACTAGGTTAGCTGGCTCGAAGACAATGCTCTAAGCTAGCTAGCTAACGTTAGCCTCACTGCTAATATTCTAAGCTACACTGTTACAGCAGATGCAAAGTTAAGTTAGCCTACAACAGCTTTTTGTCACATATCTATCAAAGTGCCTTTGCACACATTTTTGCTATCTGAATCTCATACAACTCAACTACATTTTATATCTATTGAGCAGCATCTGCGCAAGGAAAATACTGAAGAGAGTAAATATTAAGTGTGTTTCTAATGTCAGATTTCAAAAAGTGGAGTTAATAATGTCAGCCACTGAATGTTGAATATTTTTAAATTGATCTTAACCTGTTCTTCACATTGTTGAGGTTTCTGTGTCCACCCTTTTTTTTAAATCTTAATTCAAACAAATCGACATATACATCATTAACAAACAACTCAAAAGACAATTAATAGATAAAAAACAGCTTCCAAACATTATGCAGCGTTTTTTTTTTTTTTTTACAAAAATAAATTACATTTAAGATTATTTTATTTTTTATTTTTTTGGTTCAGGCAGCCATCAATACTGCTAATATATTTAAATCCTAATGATAAAAATATACAACTCTTAGACCATTTTAACAGGTTATACACTTATGAATACTTTACTAAGTAGAGTGTCCCTATCACTCTGTTTGAGTTACAAACCGTATCGAATGCCAGTCCTCCCAGTATGATTCAGCTTCTACGAGGTTAAGGTTTATTAGTTGAGTTAAACTGGAAGTAATGGACTTCTTGGACAAATGCACTGGAATAGAGTCTTTGCGATATGAAATAAATATTCTATATGAACAACTTCAAAGATGTTTCTTGATAAAATGAAAACTGCACAGACATTGAAAGATCCCACATTGTAAGAAGTCAGATTTCAGGGTCTTTTTATTTTTGTTATTAAGCAGGTATAGGTGCTATATGAATGCTGTGAAAGTATTTAGCTTGAAGAGACAGGCGCTGAAATGGAGCGTTTCAGACGGAGGCCGAATACTGGTATATTCAGGCAGACAGCATGAGAAAAATAATGTGGTTTTTTTATATATGTTCTATTAGAAACCCCAAATGTACCTGAAAATGAGCATTATATGGGACCTTTAAAGTTGACACTGATGTTATGTGTGTTTCCTGTAACTCTTGCCCCCAAACATTTGATTTTTGGATGCATCTACAGGATTATCTCTGTACAAAAACACCCTTAAATGTCAATCTCAGCAGAGTACATTGTCTTCTATTTTCATGATTTTACAAATAATAAAATATGTGTCATTCTAAATCTTTTAGACCCACTCACTGATAACTGTGGTCCACCTCTGCTGAGACAATGTCTGACAGTGACGGGCCAGGACAAGAGCCTGCTGGACTGGATGGTCTGCCACCAATGCACAGCATTTCCAAGGGAGAGGTGGTGTCTGTGCAGACCTATGGAGCCTTCGTCAGACTGCCAGGATACAAGAAGGAAGGTTGGCAAAAAGTGGATTTATTTGTATTGACTGTTACTGCAGACATTTATAATGATAGAAAAAAAGTTACAAATTGAAATTGAATTAAATGAATCACAATAATATGAAGAAATAGTGCTGTAAAAGACACAAACACAATAAGAATTAGAAAACCTCAGTACAAAAATATTTCAGAGCTTTCAATGAGCAAAAACAGTAAATCCACAGTAATATGGACAATTAGAAGAAAATATAAAACAAAGAAACATACAGTGGCAGAAAGATGCTAAGTCAATGCCTGCATCCACTGCCAGTTAGAACACTGCATCAGAGATGGGACATTGGCAAGAGTCAAAAGCATTGGAGACTTAGGGCAAATACTGCAGGAACCAAGAGGCAGCCCTCTTTCTTAATGTCTAGTGCATAATGTCTGCATCAGTGTATGACAGTGCTGCCTCAGCCAGAGTCAGGAGAACAGACTGCAAGGCACCTAATATACGTGATGCTTCTAGAGTAGGATTTCATCATTTCCATAGAGTTCCTTCTCTGATTGCAGGAAGAGGTTGGAGTAGATTATCAGTTTTGTGTTTTATTTAAGGGGCAGTAAGATAGTTTGTATGCTGCAGTCTGTGGGCATGACACAGCATGTAACCTATGTGCAAGCCCACATCTTTAATATGTTGATCATTTTTTATTCGTTAGTACAGTCACCCAGTTTGAGTTTTTTCCAGACACTATGATTTCCTAGTTAGAGTTGTGCAGGAGGGTTTGCAGTAGGTTAGGGTTGTTCTGAAGTGGAGCTACTTTTTTGATTATGATTTGTTGTGACAGATTTGTCCTTGACCTGCATGTCAAACTGAATACCTGCTTCTCGTTTTCACCACTGGAGGGCGAACTGAGCAAAGTTTACTGAATTCAGCATCAGAACCATGGTGCTCAAATCCTGAGAAATCTAATAATAGAATAATAATCTCTCTCTTTCAGAAAATAAAGGCAGTAAAGAGTTTAAGATTGGAATAGTTTTAATTAAATTATTACCAGTTGAAATTGGGAGTCAGTGAAGGCTGTTCAGAATCAATGTCACTAATTCTAAGTGTGACAGCATTTTTTGTCTTAAAGATTCTTAAATGTCAGAAAACACATATTTGCATGTCTAAATCCTTTGAAACCAATTTCTGCTCAGCATTATATGTATTCTTAGACTGATAGCTACACTTTCTCACTTGCACACGCAGGCCTCGTACATGTGAGTGAGATGTCAGCCACACGGGTAGAGAATGCCTCAGAGATTGTCGATGTGGGGGAGAAGGTGTGGATTAAAGTCATCGGAAGAGAGGTACCAACACACACACACACACACACACACACACACACGCACCATGATGTGTCCTTGAAGTGAGCAGGATGATTGCAGCTCTGTCCCGTCTCTCAGATTCGGGGTGACAAAGTGAAGTTGTCCTTCTCAATGAAAGCTGTCAATCAGGGAACAGGTCAGGACTTGGACCCAAACAATGTCATGGCAGAGTAAGTGCTTACACGTCTGTTATGTTTGTGTGTCTCTACGTGTGCATGGACAGGTGTGTGTAATCATCATCTGTGTGTGATTGCAGGCAGGATGCGAGGCGACGTAGGCAGTTTAGAGATCACACTGGCAATAGGATCACACTGGAGGCCGTACTCAACACAACGTGTGCTAAGTGTGGCTGCAAGGGTATGACAACAGTCAGGGCGTACATCCTGAGTCTCTTATTTGATATCTCCTCGCTCCTTGATCCTCACTCCTTGCGTGAAAAGGTAGTTGTTCTGATGCACCGTCTGAAGGCCGTCCCAAAGCTCTTAATTCTGCTCTGAGGAGTGTTGAGCAAGAACAGATGAGAGCATCCTTCATGGTTGTCTTTTATCAGCCGACACGCCCTCATACTTTATTGATTGGACACTGCAGCTGATCAGATTGATCTGATGTGTAACAATACATCTGAGTTTAATACTGAAGTGAAGACAGATAAGAGATTAAACTCAAGTGTACAGCTCCTAAGATTTATGTTTTCTTTTCTGATTCACCATCTAGTTAAAAGTCAGCTGTATAAATTGTAGGTCTGAACAACAAAAGGAGCATAAACAACTTTCGTCTTTTATTAGAAAGATTTTTCTTTTCACAATCTGTTATTTTCCCCATTAACTTTTATTATGGATACAGTCAAAGCGCAGAGCACGTATGCAGACACAAACAGTTGACATCAGAGACAGACATTGCTTCACGTGACGCTCCAGAGAAAATAACATCTGATTTCTCTAGAAACACTTTTCCTTGTTTCCTCATAGAGTTTCCTCTCCCTACATCCCCACTTGGAGGGACGCAAGTGAGGGTAACGTCGATGCAATTTAAGAGACTTGGGATGCACCCAGCAACTGCATTTGTTTCTTACAACTGTCTACAGGAAAATTGGCTTGAAATCATGTTAAATTTGTGCAGCAGTTTTAATAAATCACTAATCTTTTCAGGTCACTTCACAAAGGACTGTTTCTCTGCTCCGGGCTTGCAGTACGCTCTTTTGCCTGAAGAGGATGATGACGAGTCACAACACCAGCAGCAGCAGCAGCAGCAGCAGCAGCAGCAGCAGACCTCCACAGTTGCGCCACTGCCAGACGCGGATAAAAAGAAGAAAAAAAAGAAGGTGACAGTAAATGCCCTGTGTGGTTATAACTTCCTTTTTTCCCGCTCTACTCCACCTTCCTTTTTGTGTCTCTCAGCTGTGGGTCATCTGACGCAACAACCCACATGAGGATGTATGTCTGCGGTTGCTTACACTGAGAGATACAAGGCGGCTTCATTAGAAATGTCAAAAATGTTATTTGAGAGAATCCAGGGTGGTTTTGTGCTGATATGATGAAAAATAATAGTTTCGTAAATGTGGTTTTGGGGTATTGAAACTGCTGTCTGATTCCCACATATTTCTACATTGTCATTATTCAAGTTCCTTTTATTGCAACACGGAACAAATTTTCTTGTGTGTCATCATCATCAGGAGAAGAAAATGAAGAAGAAGAGGAAGAGGGAGAGGAAGGAGTCGGGGAGCGACGATAGCAGCAGTAGCAGCAGCAGTGGCGAGTGCAAATCCAAGAGGAGGCGCCGCGACCACACTCATGACAGAGAGGACAAAAAGAAGAAGAAACACAAGAAACACAGATCACACAAACACAGCTAAGACAGCCACACACACACACACACACACACACACACACACACACACACACACACACACACACAGACACAGCGCTGACCATA
>NC_065527.1:16222151-16262174 GCF_006386435.1 Epinephelus moara
CACACACACACACACACACACACACACACACACACACACACACACACACACACACAGACACTGCAGCTGACGATAAAGGGGAAGTGGCTAGCTACAGACGGAGTGACAGACTTCCAGCTGTGTGTCTTTTTTAATCTCTCCAGCTCATTATAGAAGCCTTCATCTATTTAAGTTAAGGAAAGTTCTTACTGTTTCTTCATGTCACACATTCACACTTTTCATCAAGTTTAAAGAAACAAAATCGGTCACAAAAATCAGGTGACAAGCCCCACTTGTCCTGAAGTAACCCCTGGCTCCCCCGCAGAGGGAGGAGTTTACACATCATATGTAACCAGATAGATGTAACCAATATGGCAGCAAGTGGCTATCCCCTCTTTGAATCCACATATTGTTTACAGCTATCAAGTTTCATCGAGAAGACATTAAGACAGTAATGCTGAATGTTAGCGGGAGTCTAACATGAAATGCCCACACACACACACATACACACACACACACAGAGGAAGTTGTAAAGACAAACAGGACGTGTAATGCAGCACAATTGAGCATGACAGGAACTTAAAGCTGAGATGATATCCTGAGGTTGTCTGCCGCTTATTGTCCGTTTGTGTGTGCATACAGCACACGTGTGTTTGTGTGTCTTGCCCCCAGGGGACTGCTTTAGAGTACACACAACCCTTGCCTTGCATGACAACTGTTAACTCCATTAAAGGTGTTTTTATTTGTGGAGATAAAAAAATGTCTCTTGATGTCTTTGTTCTTTGACCTTGAGCTGTTAATGATGCTGTTAAAGTTGGTCCATGGGGGACTAAAACATGCACACAAACATCAGAAACTCTCAGGTTGAGCCTAGTGGTACACCTCAGGGTCATTTAGAGTTAATGCTTTTAAGCACGGTGAGGTTTTTAAGGCCAGGACTGAGCTGAGGGATTTACACAACATGAACTGCAGGTTAGGTTGTGTCCTAAAAGGTCAAAGTTGCAAAAAGTTGAAAGCAGTGTTGTAGTCAAGGCCACTTTAACTGAGACTTAGTCATGTCCCAGACTGGAGTATATTTATATTGACGCTGAGACAAGACCAAGACCAGTTTGAGTCCCACTCTGCATAACACACTAAAGAGAAAATGTAAAACATGTAAAAAGTAGACACTCCTCATACTGATCTGGAAAATCCACACTCCCATGAAAATACAGACAGAAAACCAGTAAAGATTCCTCTTTATTCACCTCCTATTGTCATATACTGTGCATATGAGTGTATGTATAAGACAAAAGGCATTGCAGAGATGAATTTTATGTGGGAATTTTCCTTTGTTTTCTATGAGCAAACAAATACAAACACTAAGAAGCTGAAATCAACTTAACATCTATATTCAACACTCCATTTTTGCACAGGCAATTTTGTGATATCCCTACATTTGTGGTCTCAACCAGTCTTGATATAAAATCCCGAGGCTGAGACAAGACCAAGAACATTAAAAAGTGACCTTGAGATCAAGATTCTCAAGTACTACAAAACTGGTTAATAGTGTAGCTTTTACTTTCATTGCAAAAGAAAACCCCCATGTCTCTGTAAGTCAAGGTAAGACAATGTTAGAGAATCAACATCTTGTTTCATTTGTGCTGAACTGACCCCAGCTCTGAGCTCCCACTTGTAGGATTGTGGTGAAATAGATTGTTTCCAGCTGCAGGGAGTTGGCTCGAGTTCATTGGTCAGTCTCAAGACTCCTCTTATTTTTTTCTCTTGCTTGCACCAGACAGAAGTACAAGATGAATTTAATATGGTCAGTTAAACATTTAATATGACCCCATACTTGCACAACCAGAACTGTGGATTTGCACATAATTTGAATACGACGGCGAGAACCAGTCTCTACTGTACATACATACTTGATCATGTATTTCAATATTTGATTTGACCTTGGGGATTACCTGAAGCTACATGACCTGCCCACCCTGCTACGACACAATCAGCCCCCTTTGCTCCTCTGGCCTCTGGACCAAGGCCTGGCCTTAGCTAAATGCTAAGGAAGCATTTAGCTAGCTATTAAATGCCAGGTTAACGTTAGGGAAAGGAAAAGGGTAAGAGTTACAACTCAGTAGTTATAACTTTAATCACGTCCTCATGTAGCCTATAATGAATGAATAAAGGAAATGAATAAAGTGGATAATTGCTATGTTTGGCCTCTTATTTATTCTCAACAGCGTGACATTGCAGCAGGGTTCAAATAACCTGCCGTTGGTGGGTTTGTCTTCTGGTGGTGGGCGTGATGTGTGGACAGGTGCCGTATAGGCTTCGAAATGTGGCTGCAGCTTTACATGTCCTGGGTCCAAGCTGACAAATGAAGCCAACCTGAAGTGCCAAAAACTGCAGTTCTTTGAGCGGCCACTTGAGGCTGACTCCAGAATCCTTTCAATCCACATAGACACACATGTCAAAATGCCCAATTTTACAGCAGAAATAAACATGTTAACAGCCTGGTACAAAAAAACGTAAGCTAATTTCCTCCTTCATGACAACTGTACGCAGGTGAATTCCTATATTTCTCACCCATTTACATCTTATTAAGGCTTAAAATTACGCATAATTAAGGGCAGACGGCTTTAAAAGACAGGCTGTCTGCTGATAGTCCTCGGCTTCTCAGTCAGATCCACCCCTCGCTCCTCCACAGGCCCTCTTGCCCCAGTATGGTTGCTTCTGGCTTAAAAAAAAACAAGATGGCAACAGCCAAAATGCTGAACTTGAGGCTTCAAAACCCATGGATGTATCAAGAGAACTGGATACAGCATTAAAGGCAGATACCCCCATTTATTCTATTCTCCGGCCAGCCAAGCCAGCTACTTCCAGTTTAGCGCTCTTTTAGACTTCCAAATTGTTATCAGACCAAATGAATTAGATCCTGAGAGTGAAGCGAGTCATTTCACGGGGGTTGTGGCGCTCAAAAAAATGTATGCACTGATTTACAGACATCTCTTTCCCAATGTAAGTCAATGGGATAAGTCTTTTTGGGCCCATTTGCATTTGGTGACAGACCCTGGAAATTACAGTACCACTGTTAAGCCACTACAAAAGCTGGCTTCAAAGTCTGGCGCATTCCTGGGGGTCTTGTCAAACAGGAGTCGACAAACCAATGGGTAACATCACAGGGCTAAGTCCATTATTGTTACGGTCTACTCTGGGGTCCTCTCACACGTATTCCATCATGTTGTTCTACAGTATCCCAGAATGAACAAATCTAACACTGGCTCTAGACAGGGCCATTTACGAGACAAGTTTCAGCTCTGCAACCTAAACGCTAGATGCACCTAAATCCTACACATTGGACCTTTAATACCAACTGTTTACAGCCTTTTAAATGGGTGCTGGTAATGTGACATCACACTTGGCCTTCATGAAAACATTTGATAGTATTTCACAGCTGAGAAAACACACTGACAGTACTGGAGCTGTGGCTGCACATATGAATCCATACAAGACATAGTAATTCTGGCATTATAAATGTTCAGGCTTGTTCTCTTCCTTTTTCAGTAGGTTTGGTCTTTCATACTACTGCCAGGGTAACTTTAGGAGGAGCAGAAGGTGACCTGGCCTGCACCCTTTCACCCATTCACCCCAGTCTGGTAAGACCATCCTGACATGAGCTCAACATTCTGTCTCAGGGAGCCAAACAGAATGTTGAGCTCACGTCATCAGGATGGTCTTACCAGGCTACCTTCACCCTGCCTCTAGTTGGCAGTCTGTCGCTACCACATGACATTAATATACTGTGATCTGAATTTAGAAGGCTCACACGCACCTAATGTACAAGTACGGGACACAACAGTACAAGCACACCTAGTGCAGGCTTTAACAAAACTTTCCCCTCACCTAGCCAGGGCAAGATCAAGATACACACTCCTATGTACACACACACACACACACACACACACACACACACACACACACACACACACACACACATGCCAGAGCTGTGGAGAAGCTATAAATAACCTCCCTCTGAGTCCCTGCAAAACCAACTGTGATGGAAACTATGGTCACACACTTTGGATATACTTGTACAACTGTGTTGCTCCACTGACCTCTTTTGCCCTCCTGTTTTTTTTTGAGACACAACTAAATGTGGCTCAGACTGGAGCACTTAAAGGCCCACAACACTCAAAGTTCAGCTCTAAATTCATAACAGCAACTGTAAGTTTTTACTACAGCTTTGGGCTGAAGGGTGCCATGCCATTATACCAGTGGCATTCCAAAGTCCCATTAGTCCAAAAAATGTCCCATTGGACCAAAAGCCTGTTTCTCTCAATAACAAATGCCCACCTCTGCAAAGTCCCCTTTCCACGAAAAATACCCACTCCCTCCAGTTAGTTTGCGTTTGAGCCACCGCTCATTGGTGTTTTTAATGATGCTTCCAGTTTTTTTCCAGCAGAAGTTGAGCCAAAGATCGGGGGTGTTTTTTACGACCATTAATGATGTTTCTGAGTGGAGTTAAAGCCACCAATCTTGTTTGTTTGTCACCGACTCATCCCTGCTTTTCCAGGGAAATTTGTGCCACCAAACCTGATTGTTTAAAGTCAAAACATGATCATTTCGTAACCATAACCAGAACATAGTCACACAGTCACATTTGTCATTGTTGACAAATATAAGATATCCATAGTTTACAGAAACGTACAATGCAAACATTTTTTCTGTTGATTGCATTTTCTAACCGCAGGGAGTGTGTGTTTTCAGAGAAACAGCCCTTCAGAGCAATGGCTGTTGGTTTTTGGGATAACAGACTGTCGTAAAAATGGAACTTTGGTCGCCTGGGACATTTTTGGAACCAACAGGGCTTTGGGTTTTTGGGCCATCACAGCAATGGGCATTCCTCAGGTGAAGCTCCCTGAATTAAACTTTTTGATGACTGAGTTTAATGGAGCCAGCGTATGACTGAGTGCCGAACAGGAAAACTGCTCACATAAACCAAAATATATTTTCCATTGCACTTGTACTTGAAACTGCTGCTTAAACTGTGCACCAAATTCCTAACTTCAGCTAACAGCGCTAGCATTAATGACAGAATGTAAGGAGACACTAGTTGAGGAATCAGAAGTGCTATATCGTAGGCAACTGGACTTGCTTGCGTTTCTTGAAGATATTTCACCTCTCATCCAAGAGGCTTCTTCAGTTCTAAATGACTGGTACGGAGTCGCAGGATTTTAACTGTGTAGGTGTGAACCCTTACAGAGTCGTTGGGGTCACGTGAGACATATGAGTTGTTGACCCATCTGGCCATCATGTGTGTCGTTAGGGTCAGATGGGACCAGGGGTGAATGGATGGGAAGTTGTCTGGGGAGGGATCCCAAGACTGCATTGTAGGTGGGTGATAAGTGGTGTCGTAGGCCACCTCCTCTGTTTAACGATGGTCGTTCCAGTTTGACATAGATGGCTTCTTTCACGTCTCTTTCAAACCATCTTTCTTCTTTGGAGCGCTTGTTTTGTTTCACCAATGTACAAATCTGTGCATTCCTGGCTGCACTGAACTGCATACACCACATTACTCTGCTTATGTCTGGGTACTTTGTCCTTAGGGTGGACAAGCAAGCTTACTAGCTCCGTACCAGTCATTTAGAACTAAGGAAGCCTCTTGGATGACAGGCAAAACATCTTCAAGAAATGAAAGCAAGTCCAGTTGCCTACGATATAGCACTTATGATTACCATGACCTGGATGACTGAGAATCTTCACTGACATAGCTGAGGGAAATTTCACATTATTCTGATTTGTTACAGAATTTGACTAATCAAATATCATGTAAATGAATGTCATGGCAGCTGCAATCAGTTGATAATTATGTAAAGCATAGCTGCTTAAAGTGCAGCCCTCGAGCTGATGTAGTGCACCAGGAATGAGTCCTAAAACCTGGAAATGAGTTTGCATTTTAATACTCACAGTTCCCTCGTCTCAAAGTCAATGGGTTCTTTGAATGGGTGTTTGGTAAGATGCCTGAAACAACATCTGTGGTTAACAAAAGCTTAAGAGACTGTCACAAGTTTCTATGCATCTTAAAAAAGGCTGTGCCGAACACGGCATAACAGTCTTGTTATGGTGGTGACATTAGATAATGCAGCCGTAGTTTGGTTTGTTTATAGCCTAACGTTAGCTTATTAGCTGATTGCATTTAGGCTTCAGAAATAATGGAAGTGTTGTTCATCTGTGATGATCATCTTACTGAACAAAATGTCTAAGTATCATAAATGTTTGTTTGCCATGGAGCTTTTTTTCAGCAACAGTCCAAAATCCAATGGAAAAAATCCCCTAGGCTTTTTGAGGAGGTAACCACTGCAGTGCCAATTTCTTCATCGGCCTACAGAAATACATCACCCCTGGTGCACTCTATCGGCTTGTGGGCTGCACTTTGAGCAGCTATTTACATGATTATCAACTGATTGCAGCTGCCATGAGATTCATTTACATGATATTTTATTAGTCAAATTCTATAACAAATCAGAACAATGTCAGATTTCCCTAACAAGAAATTTGCTAATTTCAGTCTTGGTGGGTCAACTCTGTACCTGGAGCTACCAGCTGCCGTGTACGACCACTAAACATCTCAAGAAAAAACACGTGCGCAATGTTTCTGGCATTTCACCTACTACATGGGAACCAATGAACACAATTTTCTGAGCAGAGGGGGAGTGATTTTACAGGCTCATGAAACACACAGGTGTGCCTGTTTGTTACACAATGTTATGTGTATTTTTAAACATACAGAGACATTTTGTTTGTAGTGTGTACAGCTCCTGTTGGGATTGTCATGTTTGCAAGGGGATGGATGTGGCGATGGTGCAGTTGAAGTTAACACTGATATAAAAACTATTACATGGACTCTATTTTGAGAGGATATTTACTGTAACAGTGGTGCTGTTAGAATCTGACAAATGTATTTATTTATTTATATATACACCGATCAGCCAAAACATTAAAACCACTGGTGGGTGAAGTGAGCGTGCAATGTTCTTCTGGGAAACCTTGGATCCTTGCATTCATGAAGATGCTACCTGATGCACTCCACCCACCCAAACACCGTTGCAGACAAAATAAACCCCCTCAATGGCACTTGTTGATGGCAGTGCCCCCCCAGCAGGACAATGTGTCATGCCACACCCCAAAAACTGCTCAGGAATTACCCCAGCAACAGGAGAAAGAGCTCAAGGTGTCGTCCTGGCCTCCACATACCCCAGATCCCAATCTGACATCCTAGGTACCCCTGATCCACGGTGGGGCCTCCTTGGATTGGACTTGGCTCTGACCTGTCAAGTCATGGACACAGGACCTCTGGAGGGTGTCCCTTGGTGTCTGGCACGTGTGGCCATGTGTTGGCCTCAGATGTTTTGAGTCCTATTTGTTGTAAGGTGGGGTATTAGCATGTCCCACAGATGTTTGATCAGACTGAGATTTAGGGAATTTTGGAGGCCAGGTTGAGCTCTTTGTCACGTTCCTCGGACCACTCCTGAGCAGTTTCTGTGGTGTGGCATGGTGCATTGTCTTGCTGGTCTGCACTGGTGTTTTTAAGTGGGTGGAGCGTGTCAGGTGGCATCCACATGAAAGTCAGAACCAAAGGTTCCCAACATAACATGGCATTGTATCAAGATGATCAATGTTGTTCACTTCACCTGTCAGTGGTTTTAAAGTTTTGTCTGATCGATGTATACTGTTATTTTATTCGTTTATATCGTTATTGCCTATTTGCTTTTATTTTATCTTTTAGTATAAGTCAGTCCTGTCTAGTGTTATTCAGGGAGTTTGTTATTGTTTTTTTTGTTTTAGGTGGTTTAGTGTTGTTGAAAAAAGTTGAAATTCAGTACATTGTAAGAAGAAAAAAAAGAAGAAAAAACACATGCTGGAGCATTAAATCATTTGAACAGTTTGTCTAACAGTGTAGACACTTTTATTTTTCAGGTCTCAATAGGCAAACATTTACAGTCAAACACTTTTCCAGGTTTATCGTAGGCACCGTGCATAAAAACCTCTAAGAAACAAAAATGCAGAACTGAATTTTTAGAGAAAAACAACAATGAATCATTGGAATTTATTCAGTGTTTCTTACAGTAGCACATCAGTACAACGGGATGGACGGGGAGAACGGGGAGGTCACAGTCAGTAGTACTGTTAATACTGAGCATCCAGTATGACGGGACATAAGGAGAATCTGCAGCAGCCGCATGAGGTGCTTGCTTGGCCTGGGTTGAGGTGGTGTTATGGATTTGGGGCTGCAGGGCTTAAGCTGATGCAAGTAGATGCTGGAAGGAGGTCTCAGTGTTGGGTTTACTGTGCCCTCTCGTAGAAACGTTTGCAAACAACATCTTCCATTGTGAGCGTCTGTGATAGAGAGAGAGAGAGGGACAATTAAAAACAGCAAACACACACAAATGTGAAAGTTAAATGAACGCATTTTGTGTGAGCACTGACCAGTGTGAGTTTGTCGCCTTCTACTTCTCTGACCAGACTGGTCTCTTTGCCGTTCCACTTCTGTATGTGCACCAACTTGCCATCATCTATTGTTACAATGGACTGGAGAAAAAAAAAAAGGAGGTTATTACACCCAATACGCGATCATATTATGTTATGCACATGTTTATTAAGACTGGGATGTCTATATGTGATAAAGTGCTTTGCTTGTATTGTAATAGCTTTTCTGAACTTAAATCTTTCCCCTGACAGATATTCCGGAAATTAAAAAAAAAAAAAACCATCTTAAACTAATACTAAAACTAATGAAAACTAAACATTTTTAAACGATAAAACTAAACTGAAACAATCAAACCCACCCTGGAAACTAATTGAAACTAAACTGAATTGAAAACAAAAATTAATAGTTATATAAAGTGGTTAAATTCAGCTCCTTCTCTAACAGCTACAACAGAAACATACTTGTTATTTAGCTAACGAATGTAGCGTTAGCATGGCTGCAATATTTGTGGTCACAACTCACAATTACAAAGAGATGGTTAATGCCAAAACATGCTCACAAAAGCACAAATAGAGAAGAGTCTTGAAGTATGTTAATTGACTCATGAATGTCAGTTATAGCCCACAGCAGCATCTGTCTAAAGTTTGTTGACGTTAGCTAACATGAGTCACTATTAGCTCCTGGTCATACCACACCAAGTCAGGCTGTAGCAGCAAAACCCCTGAGTGTATTAAATTGATTAAAGGTGTGCATTTTATCATTTGAGATTTACCTTTTCATTTGTAAGAGAAAGAAGGTGTTATTTCTTCTCTCAAAACTTTGTACATGCATAAAAAATACCTATATAATGGATTTCTATATATGTTGCAACCCTGTATGTTAGCATAACAAGTTTATGCAAGTATGTAAGTTTATAATAAACAAAAGATACATAAAAATTCTGTGTGCTTGTATATGTTTTTCTTATTAGTCTTAACATACTTGTTTATCTTTCATATTTAAACATAATACAAGCATATATCCTGCGTCAATTAAGAAATGTTTATTTGCCCTTCACATATACTAGCTGAACAGCTCAGTAGGAAAGAACACCAGCTTTCCGAACAGAGACTGAGGTTCATGTGCATACTATGTTTCTTATAAATGAAATTTATATCTGTGTTATTCTTATATTACAATACATCATTGGCTCATCTCCAATGACTGAAACTTCATCTGCTTTCATTTTTATCTTTGTCTCTGCACAAGTACTTCAAAGACGCAACGCTTTCCATCCCACTGACACTAAAACCTTTCAACTACTCCACCACTCTGGTGAGGTTGCTGCATCTTAGGTCTCATTTTATGATTGCAAATTGTGACCAGTCCATCTGCTCTGACCCTTACCTCTCACCCTTGACCTCTCCGACCCATCCTCCAACTGTGACAAATTACAGTTGTTTGTTTAGCCATCAGCAGTGACAATAATCACTGTCATGTATTTATGGACACTTCAGAATTCTGAAGGTGTACACTGGGTGTCACAGAGAGCCACTAACAGGCTATTTATCAAAGATTAGACATGGTTAAAGCAGGTTTTGCCATTAAGTGTCTGTATTCCTCACTGATCTCCTCTCTGAGCAACCTGACCTCTCACCTTAACTTTCCTGTCATCGGCGGTGGTCTCGTCAAACTCCTCTCCCAGCTTGAAGGAGAGCTCTGTGTTCTTGATGCTGCTGCGGGTCTGCACCGTCACCTTGTCGCCGTCCACTGAGATGATGGTGGTGGGCTTGGTCAGGCCTGCCATCTGACGCGTGGTAAATGCCACCTCTGTAGAAAAGAAAGGCACATGGGTCATGTCATGTTCTGGTGGAGGATAACTGCATACACAAAACATATGTTTGAGACTTAGAGCCTACAGCCATGCTAGCAGCTATAGCTAATAGACTTGAATGCCTTCCTTCAACTGCACTACAGCACAGATGTGCCCCGGGCTAAATGCTAACAATAGCATTCTACATGCAAACTAGTAGTTAACACAAAGTACACATGAGGAATGTCAGCATGGGCGGATTACTGAACCCAAGGGCCTGAGGGCTCAGGGGGCTCCTAAGTCAGAGCCTTTGCATGAAATCACTGTTATTAATTTTGCATTTTTTGTTGCATAGTCAAAAGGCTTAATCATTCATGTTAATAAAAACTGAAGGGGGTGAGGGTGTATGCATCTTGCCCAGGGGCCCAATTTCTCATTCTAGCAGTTTTTTGTCAGGTATTTTGCACATACAGCAGTGGACAAAATTTCTTGACCTGATAGTGGTGCTGGATTTTCAATTCAATCTAAGAGACACATGAATGTATGTATAAAATTTCATGGCAAACCATCCAACTCAAAAAACAAAAATGCCAACGTCACTGTGGCGTAACCGTTACACTCAGTCAGTAAGATTCCTCCTCAGGGGATCATGAATGTCTGCACCAAATTTCACGACTATTCATCTAATAATTGTTAAGAGATATCACTCAGGGCCACAAATGTCAACCTCGTGGTGGTAATAGAGGAAAAACTCTTGATCAAAGTGGTGGACAAACCGTTCATATTTGCTAAAATACTGTTGAATATTTTCAGTGGTGGCTCTTCCTACAGGTGACATAGGGCGCCACCCAGAGGACTCCACCTGTATGGGGCGCACACTCTACCAGGTGAGGTCGCTCCACGTATTTAATTATTAATCAATCCTACCAGAGTGGGAAGAATAAGTGCCGTATTTTGAAAAACGTTCAAAGCAGTAGCCATGCATTTGTCCTTTGGGTCTCCTTCAGCTGACACACTCTAATCTCTGTTTGTCTGCTGTCCAAACTTGCAGCATGTTCTTCAAACACTGCACTGACCTGACTGCCTGTCTGGGCATGTATGTGTGCAAATGATTACTTTCCTTGTAGGGCGTGTGTGTGAGGGATCAGGAGGGTTCATTTTATTGGGTAATAGTGACTCACACCCTTGGCTACCAAGTAAGAAATGTCAGTGAGAAAACCTGTTCCTCTTTCGGGCTAATGATCCAGTTCATATCCAGGAGCTAAAACTGCTATCAAGAGCATTGGGGTTAGAGGTTGAAGGGTGTCTGGTTTCTATGGTGACCAATGCTGACAGGTCGATGTGAATGTGGCTCTGAGGTCAGCATGAACCTCTCTCACACACACACACACACAACCTCACAAAGACAAATAGTTAAGTGTCATTCTTTACGGTTGTAAAAGTGCGAGCACCTTTGTAAAAGTGCGAGCACCTGCCCCCATCACACACACACACACACACACACACACACACACACACAGAACCATGTGTTAGAGTGTGTGAGATATTTCCAAGCCCACTTTATCTGTACATTCCCGTCCCCATTAGCTCCTCTGCATTTGAACCATCTTAATATTCAACTCCTCCCATGGCCTCAGACAATGAGCAGCCTTCAGTGAAGGTCACCCACATTATGCTCGAGTGTGTGAATGCCAGTTTGTTGCCATTCAGAGTTTCTCACAGTGGGGTTGGGTTTTTTCTCCACTGAAAGAGAGCCCCTCCCTCATTTCCAGCACTTAGGCCATGCGGTCAACCACTCTTCCTCTTTTCCTCCCCCTCTAGTTACCATCCTCTCTCATTTTCTTTCTCTTTCTCTCTCCTCTTTCCACGCTTGTTCCTCCTCGTCATCTTTTTTTTTCCATTCTCAGCCTTGGTCCCTCCCTTATTTACCCATTCATTGTCTCCCTTTACCTTCTTTACTTTTCCCACAGCACTAACAGCTGCTTTAACAGGTTAAACACAAACACACCCTAAAGCATTAATCTCTTCTCTGCCCCATTTTCACATGTGCTCACATACCGCACTGGCAATACTGCATCCTCTCCTGTTACTCACGCATGCGCACACTCACACACACAATACTGTACACACAAAACACATACTTACCCAGCTTCTTCATGTAGTCATCAAATTTTTCACTCTTCTTGAGGTCCCACTTGCCAACGAATGCATCGACCATGTCTGCAGCAGTGTGGCGGTATGAGGCAGCGAGAGACTGTGTGAGGGTGTGTAAGAGAGTGTGTGTGAGAGGGAGAGAGAGGCGGCAAAGCGAGGGAGCGACAGAATGAGAGAAGAGGGAGAGAGGCAGAGAGAGTGTAGTCAGCACCACAAGCTGTACTGCAATCCTACTGGCTGGATTTATACCGGCTGTTCATGATGTCATCAGGCTGTGCAGAATGCAGGGGAGGAGCGAGGGGTGAGGAGGGAGGGGGATGGAGACAAAAGAGAGAATCTGAGGTAGAGTGAGTAATGCAACTAAAGTACATTTGAATTTGAATTAGATTTGTTTTGTAACGTTTAGTTTGCATCAATTTTTATATGAATTCTATGCATAATAGTACAGTAGTTGTATAGCATAGCATAATGTACAGGAATGCAGTATTATTCTGAATGATTACACCCACATTGTAACACACCCCTGTCAACACTGTACTTTTTTATGACATTTGAGGCAATTTGAATTTTTTAACACTTGCAAGAGAGTAAGAGGGGGAGGGTCAGTGAGCAACAGAGCCACCGTAAAGACACCCAGGCTTGAGAGAATAAAAGGCAGAGTAAAGAGAGGGGGGAGGATGAAGAGGAGGAGGAGGAGGGACTGATGAACAAGCCCCTGCTGTCAGAGAGAGGAGGAGGAGAAGAAAAACACATCGAGCCCGAGGGGAGGAGGCGGCATGATGGATTTTTGTTGCAGGGGGTGGGGTGTGGGGGGCTGTTGAAAGTTAAAAAGCGTGTCCCAACATTCCTCGCTGCTCCCGCTTCTTGCTTCTCTACTGTTCCCACCTCTCTTCTTGAGGTCTACTACCTGCTTTAGCTTTTGTTTGACTTTTACTGACCTCCACGAGGTCTGCCAGGGCACAGAGGGTGGGTGTGTGTGTGTGTGTGTATGTGTCTTGTGCACCACCCTTGTAAACACACATGCACATGATAGAGTGAGCTGTGGTCACGGTAAGGGTGTTGGAAGGTTGGTTCATTACTACAGTGTTTAGTTTGCACATGCACAGAGAAAATCTTGTTTCTGTTGTTTAGGAGAATATTGCATTAATTCCCTGAAGAATTACCTCGACCTTAACCACAAAAAGTATAAATCTGGTGATATTCTATAATTTTCCTTTATCAACAAATCCTATGAAAACACTAAAATAGTGAAAACATTTAAAACAATGAATTGATCTTTCTAACTTTCAACGTTCTTTTGTGCCATAGACCTCGGTTTTAACCCAATCGTGGTGCAGTCATGGCAGAAAAAGCAGCGACATCTCAATAGACAACAACCACTTCACGCTGTTCCTGCTGGAAAAACACTGACAGGTGGCTACAAAACACAAATGATTAGAGCCTAAAAAGCCACTGTAAACAAACTGAAGGGTTGTTACAAAACACCCACAGTTGTAGGCTTAAAAGCCACTGGAAACAGACTGACAGGTCACCACAAAACACCAATGTTTGGAGCCTAAAAAGCTGCTGGAAACCCACCAAAGGGTCGCCACAAAACACCCAAGTATAGAATCTAAAAAGCTGCTCGAAACACACCAACAGGTCACTACAAAACACTCAAGTTTGGAGCCTAAAAATCTGCTGGAAACACACCAGTGGGTTGCTATAAAATACCCACGTTTGTAGTGTATAAAGCTGCTGGAAAAACACCAAGGGGTTGCCATTAAAACACCCATGTTTGGAGTCTAAAAAGCAGCTCGAAACACACTGACAGGTCAATGCAAAACACCCACCTTTGGAGCCTAAAAAGCTGCTGGAAATACACCAGTGGGTCTCTACCAAACACCCACATTTGTAGCGTATAAAGCTGCTGGAAACAGACCAAGGGGTCGCCACAAAAAACACCCACGTTTGGAGTCTAAAAAAGCTGCTGAAAACACCAATGAGTTGCTACAAAACACCCACGTTTGCAGCCTATAAAGCTGCTGGAAACACACCAGTGGGTTACTGTAAAACACCCACATTTGGGGCCTAAAAACCTGCTTGAAATACACCAACACATCACTACAAAACATCCACCTTTGGAGCTGGAAAAGCTGCTGGAAAAACACCATGGGGTCACCACAAAACACCCACATTTGGAGCGCCTAAAGCTGCTGGAGACACACCATCAGGTCACCACAAAATACCATTATGTTTTGAGCCTTTTAAGGGGCCGTTTGTACGACAACGATTTCAGTAAAAACGGAAAAGTCTGTCCTTTGCGTTTTAAAAAACGTCTGCGTTTATATGACAACATTATTGAAACGAGCCGCAAAATCTACTAGAAACACTGTAGTATGCACGCCAGGTCAATGGGTGCTAGTGTAAATTTGCAAAGCAACACCACGGCATGACGGCATGCACCTGCGCTGAAGCGCCTTCCTCTACAACGCGGTGATTACAAACCAAAACAAAGAAGACACACTGGCGAAAGCATGCACAGATAACTTTGTCTGGATGGAAGACGAGGTGGAGTTGCTACACTAACAGATCTACACTTCACTTCAAATCAACAGGGTGAGCAGCACAGAGCTCTGCATTGTTGTGACGGTTGGAATGCCTAGTGACTGGAACCGTAATGCACATGTGCGAAAAGTCTCCGTTTTCAGAGGAACTGCATATTGCATTTTTACATGACAACGGAGATGCTGCCGTTTCCAAAACGTTGCACTCTGGAACCCGTTTTCAAATTGTTGCGTTTTCAGGCACCCAAAATGCCGCTGTCTTGTAAACGATCGGCCAAAACGCAACTAAAGTTTACTGTTTTCAGTTGAAATCGTTGTCGTCTAAACGGGGCCTAAGCCTGTTTGGAACCTGAAAAGCCAGTGGAAACACACTGATGGCTCGCTACAAAACACCCATATTTGGAGTCTAAAAGCTGCTGAAAGCACAGCGATGACTCACTTAAAACACAACTGGTTTTGTTGTTTGCTGGTCTTGAACTTTGGTCCACAGCTTGGCAGCCATTTTGCCAAGACAACACGCCATCCACCATCCCCTTTACCTCCCCATGACAAATTCAGCTTATATATTACATCTCTGTAGAAGTATTGATATGATAAGTACAACACATGCAAATAAAACATTCTCGTGGTGTGCAGAAATGTACAATGCCAAGATTTTCCTCTCATGACTGGACTGCAATTTTGTTCAAAAACTGTTAAAAACACATCAGTGAGTCACACCTTTACAATGCACAAGGACGCTGTAATCTAATTTGAGTCAAACCCCAAACGGGTGCACTTACTACTAAATACTTGAGGACCAAATTCTGTATTCGCAGCTGAAAATAGTTCCCAAAATGTGCTATTTAGTCCTGCTTGAGTAACATTTGGTAAAACCCACAGTGCCCAGCTGCTGTAGGCAAATAAAAGTATGTATTTGTGACCTGTCTCTAAAGATTTGCATCTTCACAGGGACCAATGGGTTAACTGCTGAACACCAGACAGAGTAAGAATTGAGTGATGGACTAATGCATTGTTGCTTTTGGTATTTGCATGGCACTTGTTGACAATACACCAGCCCTATCCATCAAAGGAAAACCTATTTAACAACATTTGAATCTAAATGGGATGATAGCTGGGGGGTTGTTTGCTTACATTAACAGGCCACTGTGAATCATGACTGACCGAACCACACCCACGTAGTCCCCATGAAGCTTATTCACTCAGTTTTTGACTGCTAACCCCTAATAAATATTAGCTGAGGATGGGTTTTTTGCAATTTTACCTTTAATTATTGTCCATGCAGTCATGCATTTTAATAATATAGAGGAATATTTAAGATTTTAAACCAAGTGTTCAGCGACTAGAATCCTCAGTCCTCCTAGTTTACCTTGTGGAGACCAGCTTTTTGTACTTGTTTGAGAGCTGAACAGATGTATGACCCTGAAACAAGATAAATACATCTCCACTAATCCTTTTTTGAGAAATACAATTGCTTACTCTCTTGCAGAGTGTTTGATGAGAAGAACGTTACTAATTTCAGACATGACAGAAGACTTTATCTTTTCATCTTACCCATGGCAAGAAAGAAAATCAGCATATTTCCCAAAATGTCAAACTAACCGTATTTCTTAAGCCCTGAAGCCATGTGCCCCTCAAAGAGCCTTTTGAAGTCGTGACGACAGGCCAGCAAGTCCCTACTTGCCAAACATTTGCTCAATAACAAGGGTTAAAATTGATGTACTAGAGGACACACACACACACACACACACAGACACACACAGACAGACACACACACACACACACACACACAGAAGCAGCATTCATTGATAAGCACAAATGTCTACTTATGGTCCGTCTCTGATGAAATTCCCCCATCTGCAAATGGTCTGATGATCCCTGGGAGTTGTGCAATAACAAGCACACATTAAATCTAACCCCCTGTTGCACCACACACACACACACACACACACACACATACATACACACATACACACAAACGCTCTGAAAAAACAGGGATTGATGGGAAAAAAAGTCAATAGCGAATGCTGTTACATCACATCACACAATGATATGCACCCTGTCCCACTGCCCTTGTCCTCCAATTGCCTCCCTTCTCTCTTTTCTATTGGTGTGTCTAAACTGGCACGTGTGGTGTGTGACAGAATGAATCCCTGGCGTGCATGGTTCTGACATTTGACATAAACAGGTGTGAAAGACACGCCTGGAAAGGAGGGAGGGGGGGGGTAGGTGAAAGGTCGAAATCATTCACCTCTGGCCTAAAATTTGTTCACAGGCTGTCTGTGGCGGCGCAAGAGAGTTTTTAAGTGGGTGTGTTTGAGCTTATGCAATCCTATGATATAGTGCTCTGGGATACCACTGTGATCATAAGTGGCATTAAGCTGGATTTTCTCTGGCAGTTTCACACAAGAAACTCCCTGCTTCACAAAGGCCTCTAACATATGCGTGGTGGGATAAACAAGCACTATCCACAACGTGACCGAACACACATGATAACATTTGTATTAGCAGCAGCGTCTTTATCCTGTTTGTGCAGGATCTCAGTTTCTATTGAGTTGAACTTGTCTGATCTTTGTGTACATAACACGATCAATTTTTCAGACTAGACTGCCGTTGAGGTTGTTGACCTGAGACATGGTGTATAGCCCCTATGTGGTCCAGGCAAACTCCGCTTATGTTTGGCCTGAACACTTCATACAAGCAGGCATCTGTGAGGGGCTGCACATTAAAGTGCGTGTGTGTCTAAATACATTGAGCTGACTGAAGCAGAGAGCTGGTAGGCCTGAGACACTGAAGCACATCAAATCCCCGTGCAGCTATAAAGGAAGAGTGGGAGCGCCGTAAACCGAGGAATGTTGATGCAACTTCCAGGGCTCTTGTGGCTTTCCCGTACATCTGTGTGAGACTGTGTGAATAATACAACTACATAAACATCTGGACATGTTACACCCTTCTCTAACACACATGTATTTGTACAGTCATTCATTCGTTCTGCAGCCTCTCCCTTGACTTATGTGACTGCTCTTGTACACCAATCAGCCAAAATATTAAAACCACTGACAGGTGAAGTGAATAAGGTCGATCATTTCATTACTAGCAATGTTCTGCTGGGAAAGTTTTGGTCCTGGCATTCATGTGGATACCCCCTGACATGTTCCACCCACCTAAACATTGTCATAGACCAAGTACCCCCGATGGCAGTAGCCCCTCAGCAAGGCAATATACCATGCCCAACTGCAGAAACTGCTCAGGAATGGTCCAAGGAACATGACAAAGAGCTTTAGGCATCGATCTAGCTTTAAAATTCCCCAGATCCAAATCTGATCAAGCAACTGTGGGACAAACCAGTGCCCTGGAGGTCCTTTGTCTGGGCCTCAACAGGTCAGAGCCAAGTCCAATCTATGCTGGGGTCTCTGACCTGTTGAGGCATGGAGACAAGACCTTTGGGGTTGTCCTCTGTTGTCTGGTACCAAGGCATTGTTGACGGATCCTTCGAGTTCTGTGTGTTGAGAGGAAAGGCACCGGCATGCCCAATGGATGTTCGATCAGATTGGGATCTGAGGATTTTGGGGACCAGGTCGGCGCCTAACGCTCTTAGTCACGTACCCTAGGCCATTTCTGAGCAGTTTTTCTGGTGAAGCTTGGTGCATTGTCCTGCCTGGGGGGCGTACTTCCATCAGTAAGTGCCGTTGCTAATAAAACTGCAGTTTGAAATGTTAAGAAGCCCTTCATTTTGAGATCAAGCCATCAAACCCATTAATGTTAATGCTACCCAGGTGTTCTGCTGCTTTTCTCCACAAGCAGCAGTGGAAAGTAATTAAGTATATTCACACAAGTGTTCTACTCAAGTACAATTTTGAGGTACTTGTACTGTACGTAAGTATTTCCATTTTATGCTTCATACTTCTACTTGACTACAGTTTGGAGGCCAATATTGCACTTTTATAACTAAATCAACATATACATTCTGATGTAATATTATGGATTAAGCTACCAGTGGTATTTAAAGTAGGTAAAAGGGGCTCCACCTTTGCCAGTTGCAACAAGTTGCAGATCTTCCTACAGATAGGCAACATAAGTGGCCCCCCAGGGCACCACCCAGAAAGGGGGTGGGGGAAACTTGCCTAAGGCGCGGAATGTGCTAGGTGTGGACCTGGCTGCAACACTAAAGTGATGTAACCAATGATGCATCACTTACTGGAATCCAGTGATACAATAGGCTTCATAACATCCTGAAATTGTAATACTGCATAATGAGCAGTTTTACTTTTGGTACTTTGTTGCTGGTACTCACCAACAAGGGGGATTTTTTTTTTTTTTTTTTTTTTTTTTACAAACTGGCAACCTTAGTGCTTTATTTGTGTGTGTGTGTGTTTTGTGTTACCTCTGCAGATGGGCCTGAGAGATTGCATTCCTTGACTTGTTCTGTAAATCCTGTGGTGAGCCAGCAGCAGGTTAAAAAAAGAGGAGAAAACAGACGGATAAAGTTATTCAAGGACATCACATTGAGTCAAACATGCCTCCCTCTACTTTGGAATTTCTAAGGTGAACTCAAAGAATTTAACCTGTATCATACCACTGCACACTTGGAAATTTTACAGTTTAGTGTGAAAATATAAAGCTACTATGATATAATGACAAGATAAATTGACTAGGATGTTTATCTAGCCGGGAACTTCTTCCAGGGAACCTCTTTACCACGCCTGGTGTTCTGTGGCTGCTGACACACACAGTTGGCACACGAGCCTCCTCTGCTGGCCAGACACCGGTAGTGCATCATTATTTGATTTGCCTCCTCAGTACAGGCCCCTCATTGATGAGGCAGTTTGTGATAAATTACTTTGACATTAAAATTACCACCAGTTGTAAAATTTTAACTAAAATATTATTTGGACCCTAAAGAAATCAGTGCCTTTATGACCATGTAGTGAAGATCCTTAGTGTTGTGAAATTACACACAAAATAAGTAATAATTAATATTATTAATCCACCTGCTCAGGGCCAACTTGTTTTTTTTTCTTCTTGAACCACAATCTTAAAATGCTGAAAAAATGTTTTCTCTCAACAGCACAACCATGCTGGAGAAGACTGGGGCAATAAATGCAGATCATACTGTTTTTGGGAAATGTTTAAATGAGTATTACCAAATTTATGGGCTGTGATATATGCTACCTATAGGCCATGTATAGTACTGTATTTTGGTAAAAGACAGCAGATATTGCGTTAAGAGATGACAGATATCTGCTGATAATCTTGTTGTCAGCTTGTAAAAAGACCATTACAAAGAGGGAGAACCACCAACACAAGATGGATGGCTGAAAATTAGGGATAAAATATACAGTATGATATGGGAAAGTTAGCACTAGAGGAACTCAAGAGGAGCAGTGTTGAGAGAAATGACAAAAATATTTATGTTTACATGTCAACAACAAGATAGAGGAAGAAGCACTCAGTATGCTATAGGAATTAATACGTTTTCTGAGACAGGGCAATCCAGATCTTTCCATGTTTTTCCCGTTTCTATGTATGTGACATTTCTGTGATTGAGAGGCAATAAAAATAAAGTATTAATAAAGAAAACTTGTGTTCTCCTGATGGCCCAGGGGTTTATGATCCTGGCTTTATAATCACCTCTATTTGAGTGCAGCTGGAGGCCTCACCCATCTCTCTCCCCTTGTTCCCTCTGAAAAACAGAAGTAAGAACACTTTAAATTATATAGGGGGGAAATAATTGTGATTATGGATAAACAATGTTAGGCACAGTTTTTGAGACACTGTTGAGACAGCAGACATACTGTTGGGTGAGTCCAGGATAAGAAGCCGGAATAGGAGTTGTTGCTTCCTGATCCAATATTAACAGTATCCTTGGAGACGGAGCCACGGGGGGCAGTGTATTAAAAGATCAACGGACACTGCCTGTTTGTGTGTGTGTGTGTGTGTGTGTGTGTGTGAGTGAGTGAGTATTGGATTCCATCAGTGAAACTATGGTAACTGCCCCTAAGACTAGCGGTTCCTCGCCCCTCTCTGTCAGTGTGATTTTACACTATAACGTTCTTCCAGTCGTTCTGACACTAAAGGTTTTGTGTCCAGTTGACACAGACACAGATCCCTTTCAGCAGCACTGAGAAAACAGAAGTGACGTTGTGTCCTTAATGTTTCTGTGACTTTTGAGATTTTAACAGTCGTCGGAGGAGTTTAGCCTACTTCAAACAAATTCACACTAATAATAGGTTATGCTTTGATTTTTTTGAGGCCTATTCTTTTTAAAGTAATTAGGGACATTTGAACTTTTATTAGATGGTGATTTTATTGCACCGTAAACACAGCAAAAGGGCAGTCTTGGATGAATTTTGTCTTTCTTGCTTGCAGCTATCACGACTATCTTTCCTCTTAGATTGAGATTAAAGCCACAAGTAATTTAGTAAACCACACAACTGTCATAAAATTACATGAATTTCCAAGACACAATATGAAATGTGCAGCCCACTACTACAGAAGACTGTTTTTTTCACTGAACACATTTGTCAGTAACGTTACATCTTACATGAGAGTACAATAATAAAGTACATAAAAGCTCAGGGTGGACTAACTTCCCTCTAAAGAACAATAACAAGGTCAGTCGCTAATATGGCAAAGCCACTCCTGCCATTTACAAGCGGGAAAGAATATCACCCAAGTGAGTTTTGTCTTTTAAGTGACACAAAGCCTTTTTGAAATTATAATACTAACCTCAAAAATAATGATGGGTGGGTCAAACTCATAACACAAACTAATACAATAATAATATTGGACATAATCTTAATCACCAAAATGTCCAGGGTGCCACCATGGATGGATTACTGAACAGGCTCACTGGGCACAGGCCCAAGAGGCCCAAAGTGTCAGGGGGCCTCCTGGCCTTCATCTGCAAAATGTCACTTAAATGAACACGTACCAACCAGGAAAGAGATGCAAAGTAACTGCAAAAATGGGCAAAACAACCATAAAGAGACAGAGACACAACAAAAAAGAGACAAAACCACCACAAATCCATGTGTCTTGTAGGGAGAGATGGTGGGGTTATTTGTGTGTCTGTGCCCAGGGGCCTATTGCCTCATAATCCACCCATGGATGCCACATCAGCAAAGGCCTTCAAACCCCTATAACAGGCCAGTAGTTACGAACTTTGTGACCCGTCAAAATGACGTAATATCTGCTTGCAAACCTCTCATCCCCTGCTCAGTGGTTGCTTGTGTTTAGGCTACATCCAGTTAATACAGGAACGTCTGTTTAGCAGAAATGATCACCTCAAGGCCCCTCAAATTTCTCTCACAACTCTCTCTCTCTCTCATGTTTAGGCAACCTTGCTCGTTCAGACTCACGTTTCTATTTTGTTTTTTTAAATTTGAATATTTAGGGTAATGAATCATGAAATTCATAACTTTGATTATGTCATCTGATTTAGCATTTGTACGTACCTGGCACTGTGCTGATGGTTTAGAAACAGCCCTCACGGCCTAACATCACTTAGAAAGTGAGGAAAATATAACTGGAGAGTTAAATTCATTTAAAATTTAACAAAACCTTTTGTCTGCTCGTGATAAATTTATTAAGCGGTTGGGTTGCGTTGGGACAGTACAAAACACTACATATCCGGTTGGAGATTTCAAAATAAAATCTCTAATGAACTTCGCTATCCATCTTCTAGCCAAAAGTACACTGATTAGTTAAAGTTAAGAGTTTCTAGTAAATGGTGGTAAAACACAACCACGTGTTCATCTTTAAAGTATGCTACTCTGTGGATAAGGCACCCACAATCAAATATTTAATTATTCAAAGTATTTTATTTTGACGGCACAGTCGCTCAGCTTCCGGTATTTCTCTTCCGCTAGCCGTCCAACTTGACATGTATCCATGGCAACCACTGTAGCTACAGCAGGTCCGGTCTTCTCACAGGGCATCCCGTTACCTTCTCTAGAGGCTATGAGCAGAGGAAATGACAGCAGCGACTTATGGGGAAATAAAACGTCATAAAAAAAATGAGTGTCACTGAGTTGTTTTAGTTCTTGAGTTGTTTTGGGGAGTCATGACGCCATCACAGAGAGCACGGTACGGATGCGAAGCGGCGCGAAACGCTAAATGGAGAATGGCAGGTGAGTCGATGGCCGGATTGATGGAGTTTACCTACGGTAAAAACATTTATTTATTTAAAAACTTTATGAAGTGTAATAAATTTACCAAGAGTAATTACATTTAATTCAATTTAATAAAAAAAATCTATTTATGCACTTGTTTTGGTTTCTTTCTTTTCTATTCTAGTCAGGACTTTCTGTGACAAATAATAATCTGTGTTTAAACTTGAATGGCTAACCTGTCTGTAACCTGCTAGTGTAACTTTTTTAAGATGATAAAGAATCACAATTACCTTTATTGGACAAGTATGTGTACACATCCAAGGAATTCCAGCCCATTTTTTTCTGTTTTGCATTGTTCTTAGGTATTTACACATAAATACATAGGTGTAGATTTTGGGGGGACGCAGGGGAAACTTCCCCCTCAATATTTAGAACATGTGCCTTTGCCCCCAGTAAAAACATAAAAGCTGGACTGGACTTTTATACCATAAACGGATGCAGAAAATACACAAATTTGTGCTTAAAATCTAAGTAAAAATGCAGGAAATTAAGTGTCTGATTCTCAGAATTTTCTGGCAAAGGACCCCTGTTTCATGTGTGTCTTCTCCAAAATTGAACCAAAACCTACACCCTTGCATAAATAGACATAAAAGCTAGGAACAAGGACAACAAATCTACACAAATATTTTTGGGGAAAAAAGAGGTTTTTATATAAATAATATAAGATTGTGATCCCATCTGAGCAGTGAAACATGTAAAATATTATGGTTTATCTGTGTTATTACAATAAGAAAGGTCTTGACTTCATAATGGTAGACCCCCCCAACACAAACACAAACACACACTCACACTCACACTCACAAAGACCCTCTGAGGTCCCAGCAACCCCAAGAAAAGGCTGATTACGTATTTCTTGACCGGCCACAGCTGGCTCTTTATGAAATGTTTGAGCTTTTTTCTGCGTCCACTGCGAAAAGCTTTTATTGTTAAATGTGTGTGTCTGTGTGTGTGTGTGTGTTTTGTTGCTCATTCTCAGGGGGGGCAGTGGTGTCTTGTTAAAAGGGGTCACTAGTCATATTGGAGGGTCTTGTGTTTCTGTCTGTTGTTCTTCATCTGGAAACAAAACAAAAAACGAACCCCCCACCGACTGGACGGATACCATCTCTCTGTCTCCCTCGGTGCCAGAAAGTGAAACGTCAAAGATGCTGTGTGTCTCTAATGCTTCATTAATCATGCAGATTCGGCTGAGCCCTAACCAGGTCACGCAAGCTTTTGTTAGGTTGTGTGTGTGGGTTTGCATGACTTAAGGAAGCCTAAATAATTCAGCCGGTGGGGCAAGGTGCTTGAAGAATCTCAAATGGCCCTTGCACTCCATGTGATGGAAAACACTCAAATCTGATCAGCCGGATTTGTTTTCACACATGCGCGCACACTAACACAGGATGAGGAACTGGTGTTGTATTACTTATGAGTTTTCCTTTGTGTACAAGTCTAGAAGAAACAATGTGATGACATTAGTGGGATTAAGTACACTTTCAATAATCCAGCTCTTGCTTTCTGTCTTTGTGTGTTGACCCCTGTCCTCCTTTTATCCGTTCTCCAGCTCCTCCCGTCCCCTTGTTGAAGCGTGCTGGTGGGGCACCCCAGCCATGGCCCATACACCCTACAGCACAGGTCCACAGGTCCCACTTCCCGCCTCCTGCTCCTCCTCCTCACCTTCCTCTCTTCCATACCCGCCATGCAGAGGAGAGCGCAGAGAGACCCCATCTGGTCACCATCATCCGCCCCTGTGCTCACAGTACACTACGCAAGGTGAACTCACTATCAGTTTGAAATAAGACTCAGCTCAGATTTGTAAATGATATTTATGTTATGGAAAATATTACTTTATCTCTTCATCTTCAGAAAAATGTGTTCATTAAATTCTGGGCGAAGTGGGTGCAATACGTAAGATCCTTACGCCCTGATTTTGTGGCGGTATCTTACAAAAGGCCCTAAGATATTTAGTCAAGCAAACCTTATTGACTGCATCTGTCGACTCCCCGACATATGGCACTCATATGTACACTTAATCTCTCCCAAAATGTTCTACACAGTTCTTAAACTGTGAAAAAATATGGCACTCAGTCATCAAAACATTGAGAACCCCTGATCTACGAGTTTTGTCTCAAAATGCTGAAAAATGGTAAATTTAGCTGTTAAGTTTCTAAGAAATGTCTCCTTACCCAAGACCCCCCATGGAGGGTTGGGTTGATGAAGGTGTAGATTGAAAATGGTCCTCCCCAATGTTAAATATATGATTACGGCCCTGGTTTATATGTTGTAACTAAAGGCTTTATCAATGGTTAATAAATATTTTACTGGTATGTCATTGATTAGTTATAAGGTGTTAATAAGACAGTGTTTGGGTTGAGAGGTTGAGGATGTTTACCCTTTCTATTTGGTAATATAAAGTCATAATGTTTGTAACACACTGACAAGCCCTCATGGGTGTTTCACTTGCTAATAAGTCTTTCAGCCTGCAGTTATGAATGTTAACAAATGGTAAATGAATGGATTATTTTGGAGAAGGTGTGTTGCAGTTTGGCTGTCCATAAGAGAGCTAGAAATACACCAAAATGACCCTGAACCAGGCAAAGGGGCTTTTTACAACCTGGCAACCCAAATGTTGCTCTCATTAGTAGCATATCTAGAGAAAAGACATGGGAATTCATTTCATAACCTTGCTGTAAATTTTGTCTCTCTGTCCTCAAGGTGACAGTCCTTCTGAACCGTAGAGGTGTGGTGTCCTTCGAGCAACTGCTATTGGATATCTCTGAGGCATTGGGCTTTCCTCGCTGGCACAGGGCCAGAGTCACACGCCTGTACACGACCCACGCTCGAGAGGTGAGGCTCAATCACAGCTGCATTAACCCTACTAGGGAACCTCGAGGCAAAGATGATCTGATGGGCCCCTTTTAACCACTCTCACAAATCTCCCACATCTGCGTTATGTACCTGCCTCCCAGGTTTACTGTAAGGTGCAGGGAATATGACACATGAAAGCACAAAATCAAAAATATATGAAGGTTTTGACAGTAAATTTTGACACATGGACCCTCCTAATGACAGAGCCTGAAGATGAGGTGGAACACACCTTTAAGCCCTTTGCCATGTCAGCTGCTCTCATGCAAATGCTCAATTTAAATCACTCAAACAAGTTGATACATGGTGGACCTGGAGCTTTCAAGGTTCCTGAAGTGATGGGGCCCCGGGCCATTGTCACTCTTTGTCCTGCTCTGCCCGGTTGGTAATCCAGTTTGGGACTTAACACTCACTGGTTTTCAGGTGACATCCATCTAATGAGTGGGGCAAATAAATCAAAAGGGCGGCACAGTAAGCTGAAATAACGGGATATTTGGACATCATCCCAATGAGAATTTAGAAATATCATGCTCCCAATTTGCATGCAATGATGCAACAAGATTCTCAAAATCAAATGACCTGGGAGCCACTCTGTGTTCTCTCCTAGAAGCCCCACTTCTTTCTGCTTCTTTCTGCTTTACAGAAAGAAATCTTGAGTGTGATTTCCGGAAAGAGACATTGCTGTTAAATTTTTCAAATGGTGCTTTGAGCACCACAAGCCAAGTGCCATCTAGTTTCATTGTATTAGAGAGAAGGCAGACATCTCCAACACTCAGCAACTCACACCAAAATAATCTAGGTTGATAAATAGCACTACAGGTAAGAGGAAAAATATCTAGTCTTGAGTTTTGGGTGAACTGTTCCTTTAAATCACAACTTAATCTCTTTTTCTTCAATAGGTGAAAGGTGTATGTGATTTCTTCCGAGGCGAGGTGGCCTTCCTGGCGCTGGGGAAGGCTCGTCCAGAACTGAGCAGTGTGCAGGAGGCTCTGGAGGAGCTGTTTCCAGAACATTCCCATTACCGGGCCGATGCACTGCGGGCCTGGGAGAAAAGACTTCGCCCAGCACCAGATAAAGCAGCTAAGGCTGACAGTGGATACAGTGAGGGGACAGACAGCAGCGAGACACACACTAACCAAGACACAAATACACATGTCAAAAATCATACTAATACACACACAAGTACACAGCTGCCTCACCGTGTTGACACACACCAGCCTGAAAACCATAACTCAGATGTTCAGAAGTGTCATAAAAAGATTTCATGCAGGAAACCTGCTCACCTCCCCAACCACCTGCAGAGACTCCGTGTGAGGGGCGGGGTCAAGGAGCGACAGCCGTCTGTCAATGGTCCGTTCAAACATGAGGAAGGTCTTAGAGAAGCAGACGTACCCTCTCCTACACTGTGTGAAGACTGCTTAGCAAGGAGAGTTAAACATCAGGGTCCAGAGCGACTCAATCCACTGTCAGGGAGAGTCCCACTTCCTCCTGTGTCGAGGAAGCAGAAAGGAAGTTCTTATGTAGAACAGGAAGTGAGAAAACTCTACGTTCACATCAGCCCTCCACCTCCTCAGCCAATCAGAGGAGACAAGGAAAAGAGTGTTGCCTATTTAGTTTCAAACCCACTTCCAGATGTGGGTCAAGTCCACGAGGAGAAACAGCAGAGGGCGACCTTTGACCTTCCCTCAGATGGCAGTGATGTCACCCTGACAGATATTGAGCGTTGCTATGAAATTGGACGTGTGGTCGGCGACGGCAACTTTGCAGTAGTGCGAGAGTGCTGCCGACGTGACAATGGCCAAACCCTCGCCGTGAAGATTGTCGAACGCTCCAAGCTGATCGGTCGAGAGCACATGATGCAGAACGAGCTGAGCCTCCTGGGAAGCCTCTGTCACCCTCGCATTGTGCGGCTGTTTGCGCACCACCACACACACACTCACTTGTACCTGGTGATGGAGCTGGTGAGCGGGGGTGATCTGTTTGAGGCCATCAGTGAGAGGGGGAAGTTTCCGGAGGCAGAGGCGGGACTGATGGTGTCAGATGTAAGCGAAGCACTGAACTACATCCATTGCAAAAGTATCGTCCACCGAGACCTCAAACCAGAAAACCTGCTGGTAAGTATCAGACAGACACAAAATACCTACAAAATCAGGCAAGACAACAAGACTTCATCAAACTTATCGTGAAATGGCCAAGCTAGAGTGTTAGCACCCTGTCACCAAAACAAACACCATATCCTTCACTGATGACATCTTTTCCTATTACATCCTTGTCGAGGTGCATCAGCATTAACATAACAAAATATGTGTTCAAATGCGTCCCAGACGTCCTCGGCAAGTGGCTTGAGTGATTAGATAACATTTAAACTTCTATTCAGCGCTTTATACTTGTGATCTGATTGCCCAAGGTGTATTTTAAAGCATGTTTCAAAAGGGTCAATGATTTTGATAGTTCCGTGTGAATCTGTACGTGATGATTGCATCTTTAAAAATTATACTGTTGGCATACTTTTTTTGTAAATGAGATATTCATTTTAAAAATTCTCCTCATAGTGGCTTTAATATTTAACCATTTGAAACCTGAGCAAACTGGCTTGGTTTCTTTCAAAAACACAGAAAGGAGGAAATAAATAATGAAAGAAAAATGACCCAAAAAATTAGCAACAAATTAGTAAAAAGATAAAACTAAAAACATAAAAATTTGTTTAAAAAAGAAAAAAAAACTGGAAAGGGGACTTAAAAAATATAATAATGTTGTGGCATCATTTTAAATATAAAATAATGATAATTATACATAGATTTCCCCTAGCTTTTTAAAAATAATTTTCTAAATCTCATAATTTTTTTTTGCAATTTGTGGAACATTTTTTATCAAGTTGGTCACTGCCTTTTTCCCCATGTTTTTGAAAGAAATTGCATCAATTTGCTCAGGGTTTAAATGTTGAAATACTTGCAAAAGGGGTCTGAAAGCAGCACAAGAAAAGGTGATGTCCCTCCAGGTTTCAAAGGTTTAAAAAGCAAATTTATTCAATATATTTATTTATTTGTCTCATAATGTTATATATTCAAAATTGGCTTTAAAGAAAGTTTTTCTATATTATTTTCCATTAAATTAGAACAAAAATGATAAAAACTGAGGTCAATATTCTGCAAAACTAAAAATACATGACAGTGTCAGTAACACAAGTTTTTATAGCGAGCGTGTGGGTGCCCTCGGAGACATTTGATTATTGAAATATAGTCTCAACGCCTCCGTGCCTGACTCTGTTTCTGTCTGTGTCTTGTCTTGCTTGTTCTCTCTCAGATAGAGCGTGTGGCTGCTGGCATCTGCAGGCTGAAGCTGGGAGACTTTGGGCTCGCCATGATTGTGACTGAACCAGTCTACACGATATGTGGCACACCCACATATGTAGCTCCAGAGATTCTCTGCGAGGCAGGTTCGTGCTGTTTGCTGCAGAAATCACTACTTTACCAAAAAAAATTTAAAACTCTAACACTTCTGTTCTTGTTAATTTCTGATATAATTTTGAGTGGTATTTTCAAAATTAAAGGAGTATGTGTAAGATTTAGAGGGACTCAGTGCCATCTAGTGGTGAGGATTACAGATTGCAACCAGCTGAAACTTCTCCTGGTTAGAATTCCTTCAGTGTTGTTCAGGAGCTTTTTACAAGGAGCCAAATTATCCACATGGGTCTATTTTCAAATGTGAAAGGCCCTATCTAGAGCCAGTATTTGGTTTGCCCATGCTGGGCTACTCTAGAAACACATGGCGGTATCCATAGACAAGGACCTTCTCCCTATGTAGATATAAATGTCTCATTCTAAGGTAACAAAAACACAACAATTCTTATTTTCAGGTGATTATAAAGAAAACACACTTGCGATATTATATTATATTCCTGCTGATACAACCCCCTAAATTCTACACACTGGACCTTTAATTGCGGTTTGACCCAACAGGTTATGGAGTTGCAGTGGACATATGGGCTCTGGGTGTTATTCTCTACATCCTGCTGTGTGGATTTCCACCATTTCGCAGTCGGGATCGGGACCAGGAAGAGCTGTTCCAGCTAATAAAACAGGGACAAATCCACTTCCTGTCCCCCTACTGGGACCCCATCTCAGAAGGTGAAAAGTACAGAATAATAAAGTGTGCAATCACAAGCAACTAAATATACACTCTGCTTATTATTAATATGTATGTGTGTGTTTGTGTGCAGAAGCCAGAGGCCTTGTCAGAGCTCTGCTTCAGTCAGACCCCACAGCGAGGCTGACGGCAGAGCAGACCTTGCTGCATCCCTGGGTGAAGGCTATGGCTTCAGTTTGCAGGCAGAGGGCACTCTCAGACAAAACTCAGAGAGAGACAACAGATACTGGAGCAGGACCAGACAAGTTGAGACAAGCCCAGAGGCTGGCTCAGATCAATGCAGCAGAAACAGTGATGGACAAAACACCAGGACACACCAGTAGCGAGGGAGAAAAAGAGTTTAGTAAACCTGACGAGAGACAAGGTGAGATGAACACAGTTAGAGGACAAGATGCGGACAAACCAACACAAGTGCACACACCTTCAGAGGCCACACCTGGTCAGCAGAGACCAGAGTGCACCCCTACAGTTTCTGCCTCACCCAGCAGACCAGAAATACAGGATCCAGGTCCCCTAAACTGTGATCCTGGCGGCCCAATGAGCCAGAGAGTTGAACTCAATGAACTCAGTGCCCCCCCCTGTCCAAACAGAGCTTCCATCCCAGATTACGACACAATCGAACCAGAACGGCCAACAGCAGTCACCTCCATCTTCACCACCTAATACAGCACAAACCAGAGCGGGTCACCAGAACATCGCCTCCACCCTGCCCAACCCCACCACAACCACTGTCCAAAACCACCCAGCCGAACACTATGACGAGCCGAACTCTCACACTACCACCACCCACCTACCCACGCAGTCTTGACCTCAATGTCAATCTCCTGTTTAACCGTGTGATTAGATCAGGGTCATCACTTTCATTGTTCCGGACAATACCGCAGATTTCCTGCCAGCTGAACCCTTGAACGACCTGCAGATGATGTGATTTACTCTCCTGGGATTGAATAGGGTCTGATTGATGAGGCAAAATAAATCTCATAAATGTGCGTAATCCATGTATCCTGCAATCACAAACTGATGACGAGACGTTGTGTAATGACCAAGGTATGAGGACAGGAAGTGGAGACACAATGTGAGCACTGTGTTGAAATGAATGGAGTCGATCATGTAGGATTTAATTTAAATGTAAACATACAGTATTTACAGTTTGTCAGTGTTTCTAATGTTGTGTATTCATGAAAATACTTTTAAGTACATTTCTGAAGTTGTTTTTTTTTCTTCTGCAAGCCATGTTTGACTCGATGTGGTATGTTATCGTGTCCGCCATTACGAGTGGTATCTATTTTTGATTGCTTGTGGGGCGACACTGACGGACTTCCCCTTTAAGTCAATTCCTAGAAGTCTGTGCAAGGCTTGTTTATCCAGCAACATTTGTTTACTACATGTTCATGAACTAAAAATACCTGTACCAAGAACTTTTCCTTTAAGTCCCCGTAAAGTTTGCCATATTTACTAAACTCTTGAATGCCACCTCTCTGACAGTGTGTTTATTGTGTATATTTTGGCAACAAACTACTGCTTATTTGAATCAATAACCCTGGCACTGTTATCTTGTGACGGCAAACAGATAGCAAATTAATGTGTGGTAAAATTCAGTGGAGAATAATGGCCATTCAGGCCAGTGTGAGACCACATACAGCTACTGGCTGAGCTGTGTGTGCATAGCTGAGGGTGGTATGTCTCACTGCCATTCCACACAGACCAAATAAGGCATATCTGTCTGTCCAATGGGAGTGGTTAGCCCTGTCCCTGCCGATTGCAGACAGCTGACACTTTGACATCCTGCCCCACCTATACCAAGCACACACACATACACACACATACACACACAGCCCCCCATCCAGTACGGCAACACAAATGCACCCCTCCCAGCCCTTGAGGCAGCTAATCCACATATCTGGGGCACTGATGGGATGAATAAGCTTATAGATGACCTAGTATCAGTGGCCAAGGTTAGCTGAGGCTTTCTTCGATCACCCTGTTTTTCTGGCTGAATTATTTATGCACAAACACTGGGCCCCTCACGACCAGTTGAACCACGTTGATAGAAAACAGCCACATGGCAGCAAAAACAATGTCTTTTTGTTAAAAGTTTTTCATGTCACAGATTATTTAAGGTGTTATAACAACTTGTAGACGTGGTTTATAAACACTGCATGTGTATAAAGGATGCGTGCCTCTGTCGGAGTGGCCTAAATTTGTCGCATATCAGTTTTTGGTCACCTTTCAAGTCCTGCCATACACTGACCCGCAGGTGCTCACCACGCATGCGCCGTGTAAAACTCTTTAAATACCCCAAGTCATCTGCCACAATAAAACATTCCGCTGTCAGCCAACACACGGCTGTAGTGAAGTAGTCTCAGGCACACAGAGGCCGTTACAGATACACGCAAAAAATACTTACTTTTAAATACTTCTATTATTAGAAACGATTGAGAGCCTGCCTGACTAATAACGAGTGTGACCTGGAGTCGTAAAGGCTGTGCAGGGTGAAGTCGGGGGAGACGGACAGGAAAAAAACAAAGATGGCTGTGTAACCAGAGAGACGAGTCCCAGCAGAACTCTCTCTAACGGCAGCTTTAATCACCGACAGGTCCCGTGGGTCCCTTGGACAGTCAGCCGGTACCGGAGCAGGGACGTTAGATGAGCAGCCGAGCTGGGCCGCCGGTGTACATCGTTGTAATCTGCTGTCATTGCGAATAACGGCGTCGAGAGTACAACAACAGCTGAGAGCCGCCTGAGTTGTTTTTGTTCTGCCTGGGCAAAGCGAGAGGACTGCTGTGTTTTTGTCAACGTAGCTAGCCGCATAGTCTGCTAGCCTCACTGTAAGTCAACAAAACTAGTCAACGTTTAATTGAGTCATAATTACATTTTGCACATGCTCTCGTTATTACACAATCATTGGCTTGTTAAATTCCAAGTTCGTAAGTGGAGGGTGGCATTATTTTTAATAATAAGTTAGCCTGCATTCCTTTCTGACAGCCTGCTGCCGTAGCGTTAGCCTAGCTAACGTTAGCTAGCTGTCAGCTGACCGTTAGCTTGACAGGTTGTAAGCTAGCCCTGAGCTAACCTGCTTATATTTCGGGCTCAGCCTGGTCGCGGCAGGTACATCTCAGAAATCTCTAGACAGTCATCGCCATGTCTTCACTGGAAGAGAGAGACGTGGGCGTTGTGGCCGCCCCTGGCTCCTCCTCGGCCGGCATGGGGGTCGGGGCCGTGGGGGCAGCGGTGGAGGCTGTCGCCGGGGTCGCAGCCATGCAGGAGGAGGTCGGGATACGGCGAGAAGGGCCCGAGCCAGACGCAGACGAGCCACCCAAGAAGAGGGTGAGATTGCCCGAGGGAGAGTCAGGAAAGCTGGAGGAGAGACTGTACTCAGTGCTGTGCTGCACCGTGTGCCTAGACTTGCCCAAGGCGTCTGTATACCAGGTAAACGTGGTGTCAATCACAACACTTCCCCTCATAACCCTAAACCTACTGTCAAACAACAGTAAACAAGCTGCACCTCACACTAGAAACTCCCCATGTGTCCCAACCTCCGAGCTCACAGACGACCTGTTGAATGTGTTGGCCAGCTCCATTTATTATTAGTGATGTTAGACTGAACACAGGCCCCAAGCTGAGCCATGAGGCTGAGAGACCAGACACACCCAGGCCGAGTGGCCAGCTGTACTGTGAATTATCCTCAAACAACCCTCAGCAAAAACCACATTCCCAAACCCCACATCCAACATCCAGATCTCAACCAAAACCTAAAATTTAATTAATAATCTCCTGCCCTTCCCTTTGATCCACCCCAACATTCACCTTAGTGACCTCAAACTGCTCTCTTCAATGTCAAGTGAACACATTTGTAATTAATAATTGTTCAGGTGGTCTTAAACATTTACATGCCCTTCTGCACCATGCAGCCCACATGTTCTCGGCAGTCATTTAACATTTATTAACAATACTGTGTAAACACATGCTCTTTCCATACACAATCTTCTGCCCTTAACATACATGCATATCAATTAAAAAGCACAACAAGTAAAATATTAGGCCTGTTAATCCATATACCCACCAAACTTTGTCAATATTTACATAGAAAAGTATGCAACCCCCGATCTCTCTCTATAAAAGTATTTCTTAAGTTGTACTCTGGCTTTTATATATTTCCATTTCTGTCACTATTGTAATGTGAAGCTGAAGCTAAGCCATTATTTTAACTTATATTGAATTAAAATAGACAAAGGAAATACACCTAGCCTTAGCCAAACATGTCTGATGACATTTCCCCCAAATTGTGTTGATTTTAATATAAAGTAGAATCCTAAAATAGTCTCTAAATTTTTTTTCAAGCAGTCCCAAGTAAAAACCACAACTGTAACAAATTATAATCACATTTTTGTCATAACATTCAACAAGAAAAGTTTACTTTCAATTTTCCAGCTTGCACTAACGCAAGTATTTTTTGTCGTTTTTGTCACTGTAATGATTTTCTCCACTTTCCTCGTACATTTTGTGTGACTGTCACCTCACCTTTTTCCCCACCACAGTGTACCAATGGACACCTGATGTGTGCAGGCTGTTTCATCCACCTCCTGGCTGACTCTCGTCTCAAGGAGGAGCAGGCCACATGTCCCAACTGCAGGTACGCCCAGTTAGCTGTAGACAGGAGCACTTCCTGAATCTTGAAATACAAACTAGCTCTTTAGTCCAATCAGAAGAGTCATTTACTTTAGTTGATGATTGTTGGTCTGAGCATCACTGTGGATATTGACACATCTAAATATGATAATTGTTTATACACACATTTGAGTGCTCCCACACTGCTGTGTCAAAACAGTTTTGCAGCCTAATAATTTAGATAGAATACTTTTTGTCCAGTTAAATAAATGATCTAGAAAATTGGATTTGTGTCTGTCAGTTCTGAGTCAGGTATGTATGTAAATAGCAATTAGAGCATCGAAAAAACATAAATACAATTGAGCTAAGGCAAGCAGAGAATGATGTTAAACAGTAGGAAAAACAGTGATGCAGTGATGACCGTAAGATGCCCCCAAAAGCCACTCTGGGCTCTTTAAGTCAGTGGTTCCCAACTGGTCCAGCCACAGGGTCCAGATTTCTTCTTCTAGTTCAAGGTCCAAACAGTTTAATATATTCAGCATCATACTTGTGTTTGGCCATGTTGTTGAGCTAGTTTGTTGTCTCTGTTAAGTAGCCGTCCATTAGAGGCCGTTTACACGTTGCCGGCTATTTTTAATAGCCGGCTACATTTCACCGTCTCCGTTTTCAAAAAGATCTTCGTTTACACTTACCCATGTATATATACACAAGAGCATGCCAAACCTGTAGGTGGCAGTGTAACGAGAAGCTCAAGCCTTCCATGTATCCATTGTCACCATAGCAACATAGGTCGCTTTATCCAATATCTCCGGTCGCACTTTTGACACAGGCGCAAGTTCCGGCGCATACTGTGATGTCGACTGCCTATAACTCCGTTTATCTCAGTTTACATGCAAACGCGCAACCGGAGTTTTCCAAAATCTCCACTCAGTTTTTAGAAAGACTCATTTTCAGAAGAGAAATCTCCGTTTGCGTGTAAACAAAGGGCACAAACGAAGGAAGATGTCTCCGTTTATCAAAATCACCGTGTACGTGTAAACGGCCTCTTAGTCCCTCGCTCTACAGCAGGAAACGGTACCGTATTTGAAAATAAACTGTGTTTTTTACAAACTTAACATGTTCAAAAGTCACTTAAGATCCATTCAGAATGGACCGGAATCCCACTTTTGGGCCACAACCCACCAGTTGAGAACCAGTGCTCTAAGTGAATATAGTTCTTAGAATCAAAATGTATTGTTAGTTACAACATAACTTTACGAAATTACTTTTATCACTGATGCATAGGCACAGGAAAAACAACTCAACACAACTGTCCAGCAGTTGAGAAAAGCATAATGTCATGGTTGTGCATACTTCACCAACTTGCTTTAACATTCTTCACATACCACAAATGTTACATATACACTGCTGCCCTGAGTTATGATTTGTGGTTGTCTTTGTGTAGGTGTGAGATCAGCAAGAACCTGTGCTGCAGGAACCTCGCGGTGGAGAAGGCTGTCAGTGAGCTGCCGACAGAATGCACCTTCTGCCTAAAACAGTTCCCCCGTTCCAGCTTAGAGAGACACCAGAAAGAGGAGTGCCAGGACAGGTATACACCACGTACACACTCAAAATGCACACATACACGAAAACATGTCCCAGTGGAGAGTTTTGGCAGCAGGGAAAGAACCCAAACTCAGATGAAACAGGAAGTTCAGTGATTTATTGTGCATAAATGTGCTTACAGGCAGGTGTTGGTAGGCAGGCAGATTCAGATTCCAAAGCACAAGGTACATGGCAACTAGGATGCAGTGTCAGAGGAACAAAGGATCTGAGCTGGTGTTTGCAGTGAGTGACTAATGAGGGAAGTGAGAACAGGTGAGCAGGTGCATGAGGAAGTCTGGTGAAAAAGTATGAGGGCATCTGGTGGACAGGTAGGAAACTGCAAGAAATGTTTTTAGGAAGCGATAAAGTGGGTACAGAGAGGAACAGACAGCTCTTTATCATCATGATATTTAACCGTTTGGAGCATTTTGACCAAAAATAAATAAGTTCGGAGTCTGAGTAGCAGGTTTTCCTTGATCTGACTTGCGAACTATGACAAAATCATGTCATATTCCACAGGTTGGAAAGACAGGATGGAGAGGGTACCAATGTCAGAAAAAAGACCTCGCAGTGCTTTCAGTGTTAGCTTGTTCATACTTATATTTTGGTAATAAACAAATATCTGTAATAACAGAGCAAAAGCTTACAGGTAGAGGTTATCAGCTTGATCCGCCATCTTGCTACCACTGTATAGTTTCATTGTATGTTATGCAACCCCCTCTGTTAATGACACATCCTTGATTACAATGATTGCTCTCAAAACTGGTGGAAATGCAGGCTGGTTTGCTCGATAGCAGCAAGGTTCCAAGAATCCTGAACTGACGCAGCTCAAGAACCAGAGCTAATGTGGTGGAAACGGGGACAGAGAGGCATAGTGTGACAGAACACAGTTTCCTAGCTAAGTAATCTCCTAAACTAGTGGTTCAACACTTGTGTGAAGAGCGTCTCAAAATGAGTTCCAGTCAGTTTCTCCAGAAATAACAGAAACTTTAATCAAGTCAGTTCAGGGTCTTTCAGTTTACAAAGTAGTTTAACAGAAACTTATCTAACACACACCTAAAACTACACTAACTCACCAGTACATATCCGTGGGCGTGTGTGCATGTGGTAACGGTATCACACGGGGTTAATTTGGGGAAGATGGGCGAGCATGTGACCTGCTACTTCTGAGGAGAGAAAAAAACAGCTGATTTGATTACAGAGTGTTTGTCTGTTGTCTGTGACGCTCATGCTGGGCCACATTTGCATGCATGAAATCCTATGGGGTTGTTGCTATAGCAACAGGTGACCCTGCTCAGGACAGCTGTGCCCGTGCTTATGTTGCCATGACAACGGCCACGGCAGTTAGCAGGTTTTTGGTCAGGTCAGGCTGAAAAGCGTGCAGGTCTCCTGTGAGGATCTGACTGCTTCTTACATAAATGTAATGTTGCTGTTCTCAGGAATGCCACCATTATGTTTTTTTAGGATAGTACACCCATCTGAAAATCAGACTCAGGATTTAATTTGCAGCAATTACAGTCAGTGATTACAGGTGTTTTAAAATACCTGACTACAGTATTTAACCACTTCCAGCTGCCTGATTATATAAGACAGAACTTTGTAGTTAACATGAGGTGAATGACGTCAGTGTGCTTTTAATTATCCTCGGTTCACCGCAGAGGCTAACTGGTACCTTTCACATTATTAATACCTCACTGTTACGTTTGAGAAAGGAACAGGTATTCATTGAACAGCACCTCAGTCCAGGTTGTGACTGATATAAATCCAAGTCTTTTCTTTCCTTGAGGTTGGCTTTCAGCACAGATGTATCATTAGTACAGTGTTAATTAGCCTAGGTTCACAGCCTAGGCTAATTAACACCTCTTGATATTATTAGTACCTTCCTCTTACTGCAGGAAAGTACATGTATTCATCACAAAGCACCTCTAATTTATATAAAGCCGTGTCTCTCCTTCCTCGAGTTTGTTATTTAACTCGCACTCGCCATTATGTTGCCAGGGTGACACAGTGTAAGTACAAGAGGATTGGCTGCCCTTGGCAAGGTCCGTTCCATGAGCTGCCAGCGCATGAGAGCGAGTGCTCCCATCCCACCAAGACTGGTACAGAGCTGATGGGAATACTGGGAGAGATGGACCAGAGCCACCGCAGAGACATGCAGCTCTATAACAGCATCTTCAGTCTGCTCTGCTACGAAAAGATCGGGTTCACAGGTACATGCAAACAGTCAATAAATGTCTGCCTGTGAAGTTTGTGAAATTATCTTTATGTAGCACATCCTCCTCTCACTTCAGATGTTATATTCCCCTCTCCTTCACTCCCATTTATTATCTCCTCCCCTCATGTTTCCATCCAGAGGTGCAGTTCAGGCCGTACCGCACCGATGACTTCATCACTCGTCTGTACTATGAAACACCGCGCTTCACCGTTCTCAACCAGACATGGGTGCTGAAGGCCCGCGTTAACGACTCTGAGCGCAACCCCAACCTGTCCTGCAAGCGCACCCTCTCCTTCCAGCTCATCCTCAAAAGCAAGGTACACACACTGCTCTGTCTGTTTGTGTTTATTTTTTGAAGTTTTTAGTATGCACTTGTTTTCACAAGGTGAAATAAAAGATTTAAGACTTCTTCTACAAACACGAAAGACTTAGTTCTCTCAGACTTTGGTCTCAAATTTGTTAAAATCTGTGTTAGTGAGCACTTCTCCTTTACCAAGAAAATCCATCCTCCTGACAGATGTGGCACATTAAGATGCTGATTAAACAGCATCATTGCTACACATTTGATTTAGGCTGATCAATAAAAAGCCACTCTATAATGTGTGGTTTCATCTTGAAAAATTACATTTATCAGGCACACAAAAATATTGATTTCACATGACTAGGGCTCCCTCGCTTGAGGCAGTGACTCTCCCCCAACTCTTCTCCGGGACGGGTGAGAGTCACTGCCTCAAGCGAGGGAGTTCAAGTATCTCGGGGTTTTGTTCACGAGTGAGGGTAGAATGGAGCGTGAGATGGATCGGCAGTCCAGAGCAGCTTCTGCAGTGATGCAGGAGGCGAAGCTTTCGATTTATTGGTTAATCTACGTCCCAACCCTCACCTATGGTCATGAGCTCTGACTAGTGACCGAAAGAATGAGATCACAGATACAAATGGCCAAAATGAGTTTCCTCTGTGGGGTGGCTGGGCTCAGCCTTAGAGATAGGGTAAGGAGCTCGGACATCCGGAGGGAGCTCGGAGTAGAGCCATTGCAGACCTGCCAACCTGTACGCATTTTGCGTAGCAAGTACGCAATTTTTTTTCATCTAAATACGCTGGTACGACTCGCCCCTCTAAACTACGCAAAAAGCTGCGGACATGTGAGTTCTGTGGCAAATGTGCACGTGCGGTACTCATGTCTGACAACACGATGCAGCAGCGTGGTGAAGCAGTTTCAGCCAGTCATTGTAGAAAAGCGGAGAATAACGAGTCTGCCGAACCTATAGCGTAACATCCCCGTCCCCCTCCTCCCTGCCTCCTCCTGCCCTCCGCCTCCCTCTCCGTCCTCCGTTCCCCACTTGCTGCAGTTGGCGCTTAAAAAGGTAAACTGTGTGTGTGTGTGTGTGTGTGTGTGAGTGAGTGTATTTTAGCCTTTATATATATCCATTGCAGATAGAGTAGGCCTGTATATAAGGAGGAATGCAATTATTTATACAGTTTAAACATGTAGCCAACAAATCTTTTGCAGC
>NC_065527.1:16264563-16284851 GCF_006386435.1 Epinephelus moara
GATGAAGCCTGGGTTGATATTGGTCATTTGAAGAGAGGAGGACAGGAGATCTTCTCCAACCTTTCAGCAGTCATGCTAGGGATACTGGTTATCTTCCACAGCAATGCTGATTGTGAGAGGATTTTCAGCCTTGTCACCAAAAACAAGACACAATACAGGGCTAGCCTGAGCACTGACATGATCAGTGCTTTGGTGACAAGAAAGGTGAGCATGGCTGCAAAAGGGACCATCTGTCACATGGAGGGTTTCAGTGATGCTCTATTAAACAAGGCAAAGTCAGCAACCTATGAGGCAAAACAGTCCAGAGCAAGTTCCACTCCAGGAAGGAGTGATGACTGATGCAAAAACTGTAGTTAAAAGGGCATCAGGGTCAAGGTCAACAAAATAAAAAAAATGTAAAATAATATAGATAAATAAATAAATTACCTTGGTTTATTAACAGCATTTTCATGTTTTGAAAGTGTTTCTGTGTTCCATTGAAAGGCTGTCATGATACAGTATATACATGGCTTAGAAGGACATAGCATTTTTTGGTTTTCTGTTGATTGGTTTGGATATTTATGTTAAGAAATAGTTAAAGAATGTAATTACAGAGTGCAAAATGTCTATATTTTCTTTATTAAAGGTATTGTAATCAAAAATATAGGTTTTATTGTTTTTTTATAACTGTTTTTCTAGCCAGTGAATGGGGAAATTACTGCGTGCAAAGCAATGGAGTTGCAGAAGTCTGCGAAAAAAAGCTGCACAACACAAGTGGTACTCAAAATATTTTGACAAGGTTGGCAGGTCTGCCATTGCTCCTTCGTGTCGAAAGGGGTCAGTTGAGGTGGTTCAGGCATCTGATCAGGATGCCTCCTGGGCACGTCCTGCTGGAGATGTTTCAGGCACGTCCCACTGGTAGGAGGTCCTGGGGCAGACCCAGAACACCCTACATATCTCATCTGGCCTGGGAACACCTCTGGGTCTCCCAGGAGGAGCTGGAAAGTGTTGCAGGGGAGAGGGATGTCTGGGGTGCTTTGCTCAGCCTGCTGCCCCTGCAACCAGGCCACAGATAAGCGGATGAAAATGGATAGGGCCACAGACACATGTTTTTTGGTCACACAAGATGGAGTGGAGAGAGCACTTCTCCAAAGTGCTAGACGCCATCAGAGGTGAGCAGTGCCCACTCAAATTAGCTACATCAACAGACTGTAGTCAGGTCCAGACACTGCTGAGGATGAAGAGCATGCAGACGAGCTTCACTGAAATGGTTTCTGATGCAGAAATACTTCAGTGAGCAAATCTCTGATGACTTTCAGGACGGATGTGGTTACATGTGGTCTGCAGTTGCAAGGAGCGGTAACAAAAGTGTTGCGTTTATATTTTTGTTCAGTGTATGTGTGTGTGTCAAAACTCCCTGTGAGCTCCCATCTCTTGTCAGTTTCTTTATTTAATTTTCTCTTCAGTGCTTTGGTTGTTGTGCTGTCATCATTGCGCAGCAATAAGTGGCGTCTCTTCATATTTATTAGTATGGGTAGTGTGACGTTGTGCTGTTGTGTTTAGGTAGAAAAAAAATATCATTATCATATTTGGTCCACCCCTTGTCAGCAGATGTTGTGACTAATACAGTGACGTGCTTGTGTGTGCGCAGGTGAACTCAGCCCTGGAGTGCTCCTTCCTGCTGCTGAAGGGGCCTTATGACGACGTGCGGATCAAGCCGGTCATCCACCACCACTCCTTCAGCAACGACACCAACGAGACCGACTACGTCCCTCTGCCCATCTCAGATTCGGTGGAGTGCAACAAACTGCTGGCCGCCAAAAACATCAACCTGCGCCTGTTCATCTTCCAAGTCCAAAAATAAAGAGCGAGGGAAGAGGAGGAGGAGGAGGAGGAGGAGGATGGAGAGGATGAGGGAGAAGAAGAAGAGGGGTGATGGAGGGTGAGGGGCTGAGAGAGAGGAGTGATGAAGATTAAAGAGACACCACTGAACCACTGATACCTCTTAACACCGACACACACACACACACACACACACAAATACACACATATACTCTCACAAACATTCATGCAGGGTACACACACATCTACACTCACACACACACGCACACACACACACCACTAATTACACTTACCTCCTTTTACAAGATAGTGAGACCCCTTGCTCGGGGAGCTGTGAGTTGCTATGGAGATGGGTGGGCTTTGTTATGGAATGGAGGGGTGGGGTGAAACCTGCGAAGGCACAGGCGGGGCTGTTGGGGTGAGGGAGCAGGGTCTGTGATGGTTGGTGTGTACCTGTGGAGGCTCTCTGAGGTCATGTAGTGTCTGACCTTTCACCCCTGACACCCGCAGCCAAAGGTAGCACACACACACCAAACAAAGCAGGATTTGCTGGGTGCATTTGTTGCGTACATGCTTGTGTATGTGTGAGAGAGAGAGAAAGTGAACGGACCCTGGAGTGTGTCCCAAACTCTTGCTTTTATGTTGAGATGTCCCAAAGACACGTGATAATGTGAAAATAGAGTGATTGACTCTACTGAGCTGTTCTTTGGACACGTGAGTGGATGTAGAGGGCGCGCGTGTGTGTGTGTGAGACAGTGTGTGTTTGTCCTTTCCGTCTACAAACTCTATGCCTGAGTCTTGTCAACAGTTTCTGTCTGTTTTGGCAAAAGTGTGTGTAAAGCTTTCGCCAGAGCAGACGAAAGACGGCGTCCGCCCCCCCCCCCCCCCCAGTGATATCCTTTCACCTTTCAACACGAGGAGAGACGGCCTGGCTGCATGCATATTTTAGTTCTTCAACCTCTTCCTCCAGCTGTGGTTATATTTAACCTTCAACACTAATACCATTTTTATTTCTCTTAACCCCAAGTATTTAAGTACCTGTGAACTTTTATTCTTTTTATTTTGGGTTTTAGCGTGTGACTGATTTTGTGTGTGTGTCTAAAAGATCATAACTGTGAGATTCATGTGAAAACCTCCCTATTAGACAAATCGTATAATCCTTGAGGACATGACAGACCTTCAGGTTCACTGTATGTCAGCTGCTTTTTGGTAATTTGATTATCTGCAGATTTATTAGGGACTTTGCGCCCCTTCAGCACAAAAACAACTGGGTCCTGCATGCCTACATACTCTGCATCTTAAAGGTACGGTCAGACATGAGCGAGTGCAGGCGAGTGACCTGCTAGCTTGCTAATAAATACTGGGAAATATGAAGCTATTGGTACCTTTTTAAATTTCCTTATGTTCCATGCCTGTCTGCTTACTGACTGACTGCCAGCCAGGCAGCATCTCTAATGTGGGGCAGTTTGTAATTCAGCTCATTAAACATGGCAACAATCAATGGGTCCTCCATATTTACTTCTTTACTATTGTTCAGGCTGCGAATTCGCCAGTCAGTGTTCACTGAAGTCGAAGATGAGATTTGCTTTGCCATCAGGAGCCAATGTTTTATACGCCCCTTCGCTCGCACTAAATGGGAGTGAACAGGAGGTGAAAATTCGCCGGTGTTAATTTCCTGCATGTGTGACCATGCCCTAAAACCTTTATTTATTTTAGTTTATATATATATATTATTTAACAGTTTGTTGTGTTAAAAATATTCTTGATTTTAAAATAGTAATTAGATTTATAAATCAGTGAGGGCGACCTATATTAGCCGACGTTAGCTTATTGCTAAACCTGCGTTTTCAGTTGATGAATAGAATTTGATGTCCTACTAATAAAAGTATGACGCAGTTAAATCCAGAAATCCTCAATTTATCCCCAGCAGCAAGGTAATGGAGAATCTTTAGCCAAGAAGACGCCGCTCCGTGCGTCAAAACTGCTCCACTGCTCGTTTGGCTGTTAATGCAAAACCTTGACTCAGAGAGTTCATGATTTGATGCAAGCCGGTTGTTTATACGGACATTACGTCGAAAACACACCAAGCATCTTCAAAGTGCGAGCTGCCATGCAGTGGGTATGGAAATCTGCGGCGGCTGCTCTAAGCTGTGGCCTTTTGATTCGGCCAAACTTAACTTTTAGCCAATCAGCAAACAGAGTCTTGTGACTACTGTGACAGGTTGACCTTTCTTACAAGAATTTCTTACTCCTTGAAACCCACAAACTCACCTTCAACACGCAAAAAAGGTCCACACAGGTGTGCTGCTTGGTGTGTTTTCGGCATTAGTTCGCTACAACAGTTGCAATGGCAATGGGACCCAAATTGGAGAATCCTTGGATAGTGAAGGAATGACCCACCCTACTCTCTCTGATTGGCAACGCCTTCGTTGGTTTGATTATTTAGGTGTAGGCAAAATGAGGGGGATTGGTTAAGTTTAGGGTAAGAATGTCAGCCTATCAGAGGCGGGCCATTCTGTTGCTGTCGTAGGCTTCGGAAATTTCGCGAATGCTACACATAAAAATGGCCACTGCTGAATGGGAATGTCTGTCCTGCTCTCATTCTTTTCCTATGGTTATGTGTTAGTTAAAATAAACAACTGTCGTTTTTTTTAAAGCTCGGCAATACCTTTATCGGTATCAGCCCCACAGATCTGTCATTGGTCAGGCTATAGCTGTAATATCTCACGTACTTTCCCCAATCAATGGAAAGACTGAAGAAAATATGAGCTCATCATCAGTCAAAAGAACACCAGTGTTTTCTTACAAATTACCACAAACTAACCGACATACAGAAAACCTGAGCCAGGTTGTTTCCAGTAGAAGAGCACTGGATGGATTTTGGGTCTCTGTGAAAAATCTAAGGAGGATGACATCAAGAGTGTGAGCTGTGTGTGCACCGAACTTCATGGATGAACTTTGAGGCAACAGGGGCCCATGAGGACGAGTCAACGACAGCAAGGGGACGCAACCCAAACTGTGAGACTCCTTCGTCTGCGTGGAGCTCAGCGGCCCCCTGGAGAAGACTTCTCAGGAGGATCAGACTGTGGGTGGTGTGGATGATTGTGTGTGTGTGTGTGTGTGTGTGTGTGTGTGTGTGTGTGGGTGGCAGGGGTGGGGACGGGGGTTGGGGTGGGGTTTTACCTTACCACGGTGACATATTAGTGTTAGACTTACTTGAACGAGAAGATGTTACTTAAGTAGATTCTACTGTAAAGCAGATAGATCTCTCTCCTCCTGACCTCTACTTCCTGTATTTCTGTGTTTTAATGCTTCGTCTCTATGCCAGTGGACTCACTCATCTCACTATGGCTGTACATGTGCCTTTTATTAAAGATCATGGAACCTGCACTGCTGTGTGCGTGTGTGTGTGTGTGTGTGTGTGTGTGTGTGTGTGTGAACGTAGAAAGGACCAAAATAGAGCTGACTCTCTGAAAGCGTCGGCCTGTATGAATATTGCATCCAACACCACAGTTACGAAATCCAAATTTAATTCTAAAGCCTCGTACGAATGATGGATATGTTTTGTTGAATTTGTTGGGGAGGATATGAATCATTTTGAGCACAAACCGAATTAGCCGGCATCTGAACAATAACACACACACTGGCTTATCAGTTATTGCTTGTATGAAAGTGAAAGAAGGTGTTTGCAGGAGTGTAAAATGTTGAACGCCTGAAGACTTCTGCAAGGGAGACATTTATATAATGTATGTTTGTAAATATGTATTTAATTAGATATTGATCTGTATAGGTGAGTAGATCATTTTTACATGTCACAGTAGTTAAAGCACAGGTGCAAGGAAAATTAATCAAAAACAGTAAATATTGATCCTTTTTATTGAATAAAAATTGTAAATGTATTATGACAATTCAGCCTTTTGGTTGAGCATGGTTTTAAAATGTAAAAAATCATACTTAAAAATTATTTCAGCATTTATAATGGACAACATCAAATGTATCATTTAACAACAATAAATAAAAAGTTTTTTGTAAATTGAAGCTAAAATTAAGTTTAAGTCACGTTAGCTTAGCTTTACTACCTTTACCATAAAGGGACAAACAAACTTTTTGGTAGTGTTTTTAAACAATTATTTGGCCCTTATTAGACTTTTATTTTTTTGTATAAATTGACATTAGTATGTTCAGTAAGACCTCTGAAACTAGAGCATGTCGAAAAAAATGTGCCTACCTTTTAAAATCCCACCACACACAGCCCTCATGTCTGGAGTGACCTTTTTGTTGTTACCAACTTCCTGTTGGAGTTGACCTGACAGACATACTCTTTAAAGACAGCAACATCTAGTGGATTGTTTATAGCACGTCATGCCTAAACCGAACAATAGAGATAAGTTCAACTTGGCAGAGATGGCTGCCATCTTGTTTTCACATAGATTAGTGTATTGTGCTCTTACTGCCACTAGATGGCATAAAAAGTGTCCATGAACGAGGACAACAGGTCTAAGTTAAGAAAAATGAAGTATAAGGTCAAGTAAACCCAAAATGTGATGTCCTCATATGAGGACACAGGGTCTCATTTATGGCCTACAGGCCAGACATGATGCTGGGTGGCCCAACGTCCATTTTCTAACTCACATTGAAAATAAACTGAATAAATGAATTATATTTTTTGTACTTTGAATGTTAATAAGATGCCAGAGTGCATAAGCACGGCATCAAAATAGACTATGTGCCAGGGGAGGATCCTCTAGACCCCCCAACAGAGGTTCAGGTAAGCCCTAAATGTCCTCAAATCCTAGAAACACCTCTGTGTATAACTGACCTGTGTGGGGCTGCTGCTCCTGGATTTGCCTCTTGGGAGAGAGGAGTGAGGACAGGAAACGCTGAAAGGTTGAAAACAGGTGAATCATTTGTTTTACATACAGATAACCCAGGGTGGGGGGTTCGAACCCTGGGAACTTCTGTGTGGAGTTTGCATGTTCTCCCTGTGTTAGCATGGGTTTTCTAAGGGTACTCCAGCTTCCACCCACAGTCCAAAGACATGCAGGTTAATTTGTGACTCTAAATTGCCTGCAGGTGTGAATAGTTGTCTGTCTCTATGTGTCAGCCCTGTGATAGTCTGACGACCTGTCCAGGGCGTACCCTGCCTCTCACCCAATGTCAGCTGGGATAGGCTCCAGGAGTAAAAAGTGGAGGATGTGGAGGAGTAAAAAGTAGGCAATGATATTCCCCTCTGAGATGGAGAGGAGTTCAAAGTAGCAGGTAATGGAAATAATCAAGTACCTCAAAACTGTAACTTAAATACCTCACTTAGTAAATGTACTTAGTTACATTCCACCTCTGCCTTTTGACTGGACATCATCCTCATGGGTAGAAATGAAATTGAGAAGGTGATCAGAATGAAATGAACTGGCATACACTTTGATAACCAGGTAACTGTTTGGACACGTTTTTACACAAAAATCCCCAAATTTGACCCATTTCAGCCTCTCAAATTTGCTAGATAACTCCTTCCTAAATACGATAACAACTAATCAGTTAATTGTAAAACTATTCTGAAGATTAATCAGTGACAGAAATAATAGTAATTTGCAGCCCTGAAGTGTGTGTTAATGAGGGCTGTGTACTGAGAGTGTTTGAGCAGCAGGGGGCGCTAATGCCTCAAACTGAGACAGCTTCAGTGGTTTGATAGAAAATGGTAACTGATAACTCTGCTGTTTATATAATCTGCACCAATTTTCCACATTGGCTTGTTGTCATGAGTGAAAACCTGAACGCTATTGCTCGACTGCGACTGTGTGATCATCTGAGTCCTAATAACACCAAGATTCCCTTAAAATAAGTGCCCTTAATGGTCAACCATGTTAATCTTAAATCTTTCACTTGCTTGTTAGTTATTCAGACATTAAGTTAATGACATTCATCTCCCATTTATGAGCTCAGTGGTGGGTTAACAACCCATATTACTGCTTCTCCACAGCACAAACATCATTTTGATTATCATGTGACACTGCTGCCTCATTTAATGTACTTCATTTCCTGGTGTTTGTGTCTCGCCACGCCTGCATCCATTTGCATTAGCGTCATCAATGTTGGAGGAAACAAAGAGCCGGGATGATATAGAAATGTGACATCGTCAATCCAGCCACAGCACTTTATTCTATTCACACAGTGCATTTCCTTGGAACACAATATATAATTTAATATCAATATAAAACTCCATTTGTGTATATAAATTATGCATTCAATAAAGCAGCTCTGATATATACTATTAAGCTTTGGTACAGTGGAACATTTCTAACAGTGGAACATTTCTGTATGTGAGTGGGTGTATGTTGTGTGTGTGTGTGTGTGTGTGTGTGTGTGTGTGTGTGTGTGCACACATGCTTGTTATGAGTGTGAACAGCGCACCCTGTGGGCATCGTCAAGAGGAAGGCGAGTGTAGGTGAGGGGAGTGTGAAAAAAAGGTGTTTGTGTTAAGAGTGTGTATGTGTGTGTGTGTGTGTGTGTGCATGTGAGTTAACGCAGGAACTCGAGCATCGTCGCTCCATCCGTCAAGGCATCATCAATACTGTGCGCTCCAGGCCGGGGCCCTGAGGTTGGTGCAGCTGGGAGGATGGCAGCTGCCGTGGTGGGAGGGTGAGGGCACCACGCAGCAGTAACCCGCCTCCCCAGCAACAACGTTACTTTGGGGATAGGACAGTGAAACACCTCCCTGCAGATGAAGAAAAAAAAAAGAAAGTAAAGTTGGAGTGAAGAATCTGCAACCACAAGCACTTTCTGAAGTGCTAAACGCTTCTTTTGGGGGCTGAGTTGTCGGAGGCTGGCGATGAACGAGACCTTTGGGTGCTCTGTGTTTACCTGAACCATGCTACGATGCTGATGAGAGGCCATTGGTGAGTAGGTCCCCAGCACAGCCTGGGCCTGGGTGTGTGAAGACTGCTGCACCCCCACAGCAGGGGCGTAACCTGCTGCCAACACACAGTTATATAAGAGATTATTAACAATATATTTCATCAGTGCAAAGTGTTCAGCAAACGGTTAATATAAGGATAGAGCCACAAGAGAGTTTTACTGTTGTTTTAAATAAGACGAGCTGTGAGGAAACTTGGATACAGCATGAACTAACCGCTCTCTAATTTTCCAGATATTGTCGATAAATAAAAAACTTTAATTAATTATTTTCTGGCTGTGTAAGAACTTGAGTACTTCTCTGTTTTTATTATTATTTATTTTACCTTAAATGGCGACATAAAAATCATACAGAATTCTTACAGTGCCGGTTGTGCACTTGAATCTTTATTGGCAACATTAAATAATTACAGCAACAACAAAACACTACTTTGGGAAATACATTAATATTTTTCCATAGTTCACCCTGTACTTCTGATTTTTGCTTGGATGTCGCCACTTGTATGATTCTATACATTCATCTTCATTTATTTTGTTATCGGACACTGATGCCTGGAAGGTGTTGACGGACTGTTTGCAGCTGTTTCAAATACATTCGCTCATTAAGATGCACTAAATTCTAACACATGATGACAGTGTTGAAATCCGCCTCTTCGTCTTTGTCGTCGCGTGGAATAGAAGCAGCAGGAAAAGAGACCGGTTCACTGTGAGACCCTCAGACTACATCTCTGACAGTGTAACGGCCCCCTCCTCTACTGCCATGGCCTGCGTCTGTCTCCCACACACACACACACACACACACACACACACACACGCACATACACACACAGGTGGCAAGTACCTGCTGGCTGTGCTGCTTGGCTGTGGATGTGCTGGCTGGGTGAGACAGGCCTGCACGGCTGCTGAGCTGAGGTAGGATACTGGCCGTAGTAATACACAGGCAACTGTCGGAAAATAATGTAAAAAATACTGGCTTTATTCTTACTGTTATTTACCTGAAACTCCTTCAACCTAAATTGTAGGTAAAATCAAGGCAGAATTTAAACATATATCTGACACTACCATGAAGTTGTTGTTTCAAGTACGTCAATCACAAAAGGAACATGAGAAATTTAAGGTGCATGTGAGTCCGTACCTGAGGTGAGGGCTGGCAGTAGCTAGGGGGATTGGGAGGGGGAGGGGCTGCATAGATGTAACCCTGACCGGGCGGGTAAAGAGGGGGGGCTTCACACGTCGATTGACAGCTCACTTGAGCAAACTGCGAGGAGAGCTCTTCAATCTGCGGGTCGAGAGAAAGGAGGTCAACACGCACATGAAACACACACACACTGTAAGCACACGTATGTGCGGCAGTTTGTACAGCGATACATACTGCGGCGTATGGCTGTGAGGGAGTGACAGGCAACATCTGTGGAGCTGTGTACGAGACAGATGAGTACTGAACCACCTGAGAGAGACACACAAATGGGGACGGAGATAAAGAGACAGACGGCCACATGCATGTATGTCAGCCCGAGCATGTCTTGCATGTCGAACCCTTCCTGCTCTGTGTGTGTGTGTGTGTGTGTGTGTGTGTGTGTGTGTGTGTGTGCGCGCGCGCTCTACCTGCTGAGAGGGGGAGCCTTGAAGCTGAGTCTGGCTCCTGATTGGCTGCTGGCTGTCCGGAGGGTTGTACACAGCAGGGGATCCATCAGGGTTCAGGAAAGGCTGCCCTGAGAGGTCAAAGGGTTGATAAGTGTGATAAATGCATTGTGTGTTGTGTGTGTAATGTTACTGGTGTGTGTGTGTGTGTGTGTGTGTGTGTGTGTGTGTGTGTGTTTGTGGTACGTACCAGTATGAGGGTTCACTAGTATGCTTCCCGGTGGGATCCCGTTCTCCACGATGTAAGCAGAGTTGGGAGCGGGCTCATCTGTGGATGTCAGTCTGTAAAGAGGGATGGAGCCTGAGAGGGAGGGAAAAGTGAAAGAGGGAGTAGAGATAAGAAAGTAAAGACAGAGAAAGTTTTATCACGGCACATAATAAATTAACATTCAAAATCTTCAGTCTCTCCTCCCCTGCCTGTGCTAAAAACATACTGTGTGCAGCTTCTCAGCAATGACGTATTTTTCTTGAATATGCGAAGATGACTGGAGGTGTTGTGTGAAAATTTACAGCTATGGTGTGAAGGTTCATGAATTGAGTTATATCTTCACACCAGCAGAACTTCCACTGCTTTTTGTTAATTAGCTGCTGCTGAATAAAGAACAGACATCATTTATACGCAGCGATTTTCCCAAGTGTGGCGTGGCGATGAAATCCGCTAATAAGTTTGCTTGCACACAGGTAGAGAGGGATGAAGTGTCTCACCCTCGACGACTGGATTCACACCTTCAAGGTGCGACTGAGAAGTGATAAAGAGTCTCTAAATGTTATTCTGACGCCAGGTTTATGAACAAAAAAAAAAAAAAAAAAAAAAAGACGCACCTGAACCGCGTGTGTCCCAGCTGTGGTTGGCAGCTTGGCAGGGCTTCGAGGCAGGACTCGTCCATTGGTAGGAGGAATCAGAGTCTGTGCTGCTCCAAGGTCGGGGGTCGTTGCTGTAGCGACAGTCAGTCTCAGTGCTGCTCTGTCTGCTGCTGCCTGTCCAGCTGGAGCCTGAGCTGTCACGGCTCCCCCTGTGAGGCACATCCAGAATTATCCTACAACTTTATTGCTGCATGAGAGGGGTGCTATTTATGTGAATGAGGGACACCTGCTGATATGCTTCACATAAAAAAGGCCATGTATGCATTCACTGTCATAAATCATCAATAAAAAAACTTTCCTTCAGCTATTTTATTCAGACTGAAAGATTTCTAAGACTCCTAACCCTGATACAAAAAAATCTAGGTCTTCATTTTGTTTCCACTGCAGATTCTGAAAAGCTCTGTTACAGCCAGGCTGACCAGATTAAGATGATAAATGACTTCGCATCTGTGCAGACAGAGCTCTACCTGAAGAGCTGCCTTCTCCTCTGGGTCTCAGCATATGGATTGTTCTCCTCCGCAGCCCTGCACACAGCACACACACACACACACATATATTAATGCCCTCATCTAAATATAAAAAGCTGAAAAGGCACATGGAGAGAATACACTGCAGGCAAGGTTACCTGGTTTCTGTATGAGCACTCTCCTGGGTGCAGGATGCCTGTAAAAGTACGGCAGAGAAATTAGTCTCCTATATGTCTCATGTCATATCTGCCTGTCTCTCTCTCTCCCTCTCCCCTATCTCACCTCTTGGCTAAAGATTCGATCTCGTACTCGTTGGTACTCCTCCTCTCTCTCCTCCATCGACTTGCTTTGCTTCTCCCGTAAGGGGTGAAGTCGGGTCTAAAGGGAGAGGAACGAAAGCAGGTCAAAAACGCTGATAGGATACGATCAATGTCAATTGTAGAGAATATTCCACAGAGACAGGCAGCTATAGGGACAGGAGGACAGACGGACCTGGTCATCTGAGCTGTTGTCTCTCTTCAGAATAATTTTCCACTGGTGGAGCTCTTCTGCCTTGTCCTTATGCACCTGGTCCAGAAAGCGCTGCTCCGGTCTTGAAGGCAAAAAGTAACAATCGCCATTACTTCACAATCAACGCTAAAAGGCGAGGATTTACATGCATTGTGTGTGCTTACATGCGTGTGCTGCTGGTCCTGTTGATGATGACAGCCTTGCCTGTCTGGTCTACATTGTGCTCCATGCCAAAGTAGGCCGCTACCCGATGGACCAGCATACGGTGGTAGGACGACATGTGAGGGAACTTCTTAAAGGGACTGAGATGTGGGAAGAGAGAGGCAAGGTAAAAAAAAATATTAAAAGGGGTGAAGAAGGAGGGAGGCAGTGAGGGAAACAAGTATAGAAGGAGGGAGCAACGAAAGAAAGTGGGAGGGAGGAAGAGAAAGAAGGAGGTAGATTGAGACTGGGTGAATTTTTTGGCTTAAGTCCAATTTCATCGCTGGTGGCTCAAACACACCCACATCAACATAACCAGCTCGATATATTGATCAGTACACTGAAAAAGCTGTATGGACAGAATTATAATATAAGAGCTGGAGACATATCTCAAATTAGCATAAAACTCTATTCATCCTTTAACAGGATTTAGTTTTATTTCAGCATGTTTATCGGTAGATAGCTCAATGAGGACCCAAGGTTATGTCCTCTCGTTCAGACACACACTCCCCCCACACACACACACCTATTGCTGATGATGAAGTCAGTCATGTCCTGCTCCAGTTTAAGCAGCATCATGCGGTCTCTGGGGTTGCTGTTGAGGGTGTTGACGATAAACTGGTGCAGGTCTATGCCGGTGGAGTCGGTGTACTCCACGCTGGGCTCTGAGAGCGACACAGACGGGCAGGGCGTATTACGAGACAATAGAAATAAAAATACAAAAAGCACACTGCAATATTAAACACCTCAGGAGGACTAAATAGGGGCACTGAAACCCATTTTATTACATTTTATTTGCTTTCTGTTGTCTCTCTTTTATGAGATATCAATCACACACACACACCTTTGGACAGTGAATGTTTCTTTGGATCGGCGCTGTTCTCCTGGTCTTCCTCTTTACAGGGAGTTCTCTCGTTGTCATGGCAGCTAGATGAGATGTTTGCGTCTGGAGATGCCTGAGAGGGGAGAAAATAAAGAGTAATTTGAGTGTGGTGATGATGAGGAGGTGGATGATGTGTGTGTTTGTGTGTGTGTTACCTGGGTTGCTTCAAATGGTGAGAACTCCTCGCAGACAGCAATACTCCGCACTAACTTTCCTTTGGCCTGAAACACACACACAAGCGAGCATTATTACAAATTCATAGAGTATAATGCAATAGATATTTCTGTTCGAATGAATAATGAGAGGCAGAATTATTTTAGCTTACCTTAACTGTTTTCTTTGGTTGCACCTGGTTACAGCTTTTCTGCGAGTGAGGACACAATTTGTCATAAAGTGAGCACGTGAGGGGAGGTAGTGTGGTGCTGCATAACTTTAAGTGATATACTATTAATGTGATGCACTATATATTTAGTGTCGCTCACCTGCTGCTCCAGCTTCTTATTGTCATGGTGGCAGTCTTGGTCCTCCTTCTGTTTGCAAGAGGACGGACATGGCGGCGGGGAGGGGCAGCTCATGACATCACATGATGTCACAACACAGGGTTTTAGGAGGACATCTGTACTCTCCACAGCTGCTTCGGTCATCCTTCTAAACAACACAAAGCATGGACTTATGAAGCTGTGCGTGTTTACCCACATAACGGCGACATTTGTATATTTTACTGCTGTTTCAAGATACCTTTGCCTACATTTGCATGAGTTTGTGTGTGTGTGTGCGTGTGTTTGCTGTTCCTACCTATTTGGAGTTGTTTACTGGAGAGCCTCACAGGTGAATGATGAGGTCATATATCCCATGTTCCCACAGGGCAGCAAGAAACGCAATTATCCCCTCCACCCGTGCTCGCCTTCTCTACTGTTCCTCTCTCTGCCGGCTCTTTACTGGTCAATGGAAAATAGCCTGGAGAAAACGAAAAACACAGGAGAAAAAACTGTGTTAGTGGTCATTCTATGACAGAAACACCACAACACTGTTCCTCAAACACACACACACACACATCAAACAGCTGCCAGAGCATAAAGGCAAAGCTGCTGGAAATGACATCAAGTAGCTAAGCTTGTGTGTCTGCGTATGTGTGTGTAACCTCCGCCTAGGCTTCCCAAATGCTGTCCTGGTTTGACAGTTAATTGCTGCTTAAAACGTATTACTGTAAGTGTGCCTGTGCATGCGTGTAACAGTAGCAGCACAGACCAGCGCTCGGATGTCACATTTGCTGGTGTGTTTACATGTGTGTGGCTCATGTGAACGCATGTCTAGTGTGTCCTCGAGCTTTTCTTAGAAACAGCAGCTGTGGAGAGTATCATCCAATCCGCCAGCAGTGATATTCCCAGAATGCCGAGCTGAGTCTCTGATCCCAGTGGTGAGAATATTGCCGAGACCAAAGAGACAGACACACACACAAGAGGAAGTGGCATTCCACCGTCTCTTCCAGAGGGCCAACTGCATTCAGTGGGGACACATCCTGGTGTAACACAGAGCTCAAGGGGACACTTATTCCTGTAACACCTGGGGACAGAATAACGAGCTCAGAGGACGCCGAGTCCCATAACATGGTTATTTAACACCCGACTGGAGATAATAGCACTTTTTTTGTTTAAAGACCCCTGTCAGTCCATGTGCAACCAAAGTGGTGTTTACTTCCCATGCCGCCTCAGTGAAACACAATACATGACAGCAGTGATTCCACCCAGCAAAAATATTCTCAGTATGGTCGGGAGGCGCCTGAAATCTCTTTGTGTGTTGGTCTTTAGTTTCATAATGGAAATATCATCAAAATTAAATGCGATACTTCACAATCATTATGATTAAAATGTGTTAAAACATGCTGTACTTTAAGTGTGATAACGTAACCCTGTAGTTATCAATGTTTTTATCGATACATTGATTGAGGTTTTCCAGAGAAATCAGTCCTATGATGTAACGGCTTCTTGAGTTAAGGGATTATGGAAAGGGGCGCTGCTCTCCACGTATTGACAAGATTTGATTCAGTTAATTCAGATGCGTGTCGAGTAAATTAATTGATCAACAGAAAATAAATGGGCAACTCTTTTTCTGTCATGATTCAAGCTAAAATGCCGGACATTTCCTGTTTTCAGCTTTTCACGTGTGAAAAGTTGCTGCTTTTCTTCATGTTATTAATAGAAAACAGAATATCTTTGCATTTTGGACGGCTGATCGGACAAAATAACTAATAATTTGAAGATGTCACCACGGCATGAAAAGAATTTGTCATTATTTTCTCACGTTTTACAGACAAGATGTACAATTGATTGATTGATAAAATAATCCACAATGTATGAGAGCAGGAGTAATGCAGTTTGCCGACTGCTGAGATGACTTGTATCACTGTATTAGCTTGGTGGGCTTCTGCACACTGCCCAGGGAACACACCTAAACACTCTATAGGACATAATGACTCCCTAATGTGTTGTTGGCGATTTCCTGCTGAGCTGTCCTTCAGCCAAACAGACCAGCTCCATGTGTGCTGCACTGTAACTGACCCTGACCTCAGAGCTCACACAGGGGAGGGGCAAGGAAAAAACAACACGTCTCCTTTTATCATTACAATCAAAGAAAAATTGTCCATAAAATAAGAGAAAGCATGCTGGCATTGGACTGTATTAAAGCTGTGAATTGAGAGCAATAGCAGCGAACGGGAACATGACATAAGCAGGACAAAGAGGGAAAAGAATGATGTGGAGCAGATGCACTACAGAGGAAACAAGATGAATGGGAGGCAAGGGAAGCAGAGGATGAAGAGAGATGAGGAAAGAGTCTGCAGGGACGTTAAAGGTGAAGAGGGGTGAAGGAAGGCGTTGGAGAAAGAGGGAAGTGAAGAATTAGTGATAGAGAGGCTTGCAGCACAGTCTGTCTCCCGGCTTTTCAGCCGATGGCCGTGAAGAGGGGATTTGAGTGGAGCTACCAGTTTTTGAGCTGAGCGCTGCAGAAGCGGCCGGCCGCCCGGGGAGAAGGTGTGACACGATCATTAGCGCGTGACGGATGGCGGCGGGAGGCAGGGAGCGCCAGTACCCGCTACATCATCATCCATCTGCTGCTCTCCCCGAAGCCTCCAGCCTCAGAGCCACCTACTCACCAGGACACCTTTCTTCTCTGGCCAAAAGCTGCCTGGCTCATCTACACTGACACACAGGCAGGCCAGTGGGAAAATATCCAAAACCTGCTTTAGATGGCCATTGTCAGCTCAACCAAGTTACACTAAGTGCTTAAGCCCAGCACAATCCTGTTTGTAATTAGGACCACTGAAAAATTTATCTTTGAATACCAGGACTATAATTATCATTGGCTCTTGTATCATCTAACACCCAGATCTATCATTGTATGATGTATGCTTGGGTTTCTTATCCTGCCTTGTGTATTTGCACACATTAATCTGTACACTTTCCCCATCCCTGAGGACAGTCTGCTCTGCTTTCTTTTTTATTTGCACCCTTCCAACACTTGAAAACCGAACTGGAAAATAGAAATTATCACCGCATATGGTCCCCGAAGCTGATTGTGTTTTGTCTCTAAGGTTGCAGCTGAATTTAAAAAGGGGATTTCATGTTTTCTCCCTCTGCTCTGAGCTCATTAGGAAATGATTCAGCGAAAGACTCAGAACAAGAGAGCAGGTCTCTGTGGTTTAAAATAATAATTGAGAATTTTGAGGCAAACTCAAAGCATTCAGCTCTTTGTTTATCCATAATATGTACAGGCTTTGCCCCTGAGTCTGTAATTGGGCTGCTTTTCTTTCCCCTCCTACAGTACATAGGGTATTTTGAGTTTTTTACTTACAATTTTTTGTTTTTATATTGTTGCATGTGGTGTGGCTGCACTTTTTTTTAAATCTGCAGCTGAATTCTTTCCCTCCTGGGCTTCTTTTATCGTGTCTCCTTGCTACTGCACACTCAAGTCAAATAAAACAGGGCATGAATTATTTCACCCTCCACTTTAAGACAAGTGAAGAACAGAAAGTAGGCTACACATGAGATGAAATTTAGGTTACATCGTCCTTTGAGTCATGAGCACCTGGGCAGCCACCGCAGCTTTATTACCAAAGTGACTTGTGGGTGCGACAGCTGTGTCGCTCTGCAGCTGATGTCAAACCTCGAGATATGAAAAAAAAAACCCTGCACATATACGACACATTAAAGCAGCAATCGCTGGTGTTAAAGGGCAACTTCACCCAAAATTAAGCTTTGCAACTCCTTATTGCACAGTCTAAAACTGGAGGCATCTTGACTGTATCACACGTTTAAACAGAGGATGCTGTAAATAGGCTAAAACAAACAGGTGTCATGCTCATGCACAACTTTTGCGGTATCCTGTTGACCCACATAACATAACGGGATAACCGATAACGGAGCATGATCGTGGTTTGCGCGATCTAACGTTACTCTCGGGATGGGACTCTCCCTCTTGGGGGGCTGTGTGCAGGGAACCAATGGGGACAGTGACTGTTAGCTGTGTGTTTGTGTGTCGCATTACCGTGACCCGGGCTTAAGCTGACACACCGGGCTATTTTTACACCCGGGCAGGGAGTGGACCTCCTGCTCCGGGACTTCACCGTGCTGTCAGCTGCATGTGGAGCGCGGAGGACGGTGGGCGAAGGATACACAGCAGGAGCTCTGACATGAACTCGGTATTTTAACAGAAAGAGACTTTAATCTAACAGAGACACGGGGCAACTTGTATCGCCTTTAAACTCACAAAACACACAAGCAGGCAGGAATATAAAAAGAGAGGCAGCCGGTCGAAAAAACATTAAAACCTAACCTGTTCATCTAAGTAACGCTTAACACAGTGAGCTAAAATAATGTAGCCTTTACATACAGCACATCTACCGGCTCCTAATAAACCGTTATCATTCATTCAGCGGTGTCGTTACCGTTTCAGACCCGGGGGAAATGCGACTGATAGCTGCGCCCCGGGGCGCAGTTAGCTAGTTACATCCCCAAATTTTACCGTCTCCTCGGTAGAGTTTCGGCTAAAATATAAATGTGTTCATATGTCACCATAACTCACGATCTGATGCGATTAATGTCGCAAAAGTCCAAACAACAGCGCTGACAAAACAGCACCAGAAGACAGAAGAATGTAAGCCGTTAATCAAGCTATGTCCTCGCGCTAAGAATGTCCGTTAGCTTACCGTTAGTTGACGTCTTCCCTCCTCCGTGTGGGCTTCTGCCGGTGTAGCTTACCTACCGACCGACCGACCGACTGCTGTACACCCGGTGTCTGTTGACTGTGAGGTCCGTTGCTCCTCCTTCGCCTTTTGCCTGTCTCTGTCGGAGCAGGGGGAGCACAGGGGGGAGGAGGAGCGGGGAGGAGAACCGACAGCTCTGAACCCTGAGCCACGCGCCCACACACACGCGAGGAATGCACGAGAGCCAACCCTCCACCAGCCCACTCATCTCTATCTCTGTCCCTGTCTCTCGCTCTCGTATCTGTCCGTCTCTCTTTGTCTTCCATTTCATCTAAACTCAATTATATTTCCTTTACTACTGCAATATTACTGCAATAACTGACTTCATGACGTGAGGGGACACAACAAGAAATACTCTCTGGTAGCTTTATAAAGGATAAAAATATTATTCTTATGCAGTGATGGAATGTAGCCTACATACAACTGTACCTACAGGAAGTACAAATTCATTTGTACGTTAGTTGAGTATTTGCTTTTCTTTTTACAGTGTAGCGTTTGCTGTGCTACATTGAGAAAAAATAATAATAATAAAATTCGAAAACTAATTTCCTACTATATCCACTTTATTCCTGAGGGCCCTAATGTAGAAATAATTATGGGCGCGACTTCCGGCGAGATAGCGGAAGTAGCAGTAAGCTAGTTGTGGTTAGTCCCAGTGGCTACTCTTGGTGGCTAACCACCTGGTTCTTTTCGGAAGTAATTTGCCTTCAGTTTAACAACTACTGATTTATTTTTTATTTTTTTTAACAAATATTTAACCAATGTTAACTTAGCATTTTCTAAAAATGTGTTAGCGGAGCTCTGGTACCTGTTGCACTGTCCATGTCTGTAATGACTAACAACCAGTCTAAGCTAAAAAGGGATTGTTCCTGTTGCCAAAGGAACCATTAATATGAGAAATAAAACCACAAGAGTTTCATGAGACATAGCGAAAAAGTATTAAATCGGAATTAGCAGAATTGAATGACACCTAGACTGACACGTTCATCACACAATGTCAGTACATGATATCCCTGTCTTTCCCCGTCTGACTTCGTTCTCAACCTACATTAGAACTAGAAGTGCTTGTTATAAAATAAACTCAGCAACATACCTTGAAATATGTATTTAGTCATTAGGGCTGAGAATGTGTTACTGATTTACCGTATTTCCTTTATAGGCTATCATATAAAAAATGAACGCCAAAAGTTATGTCTTTTACTACTTCTTTATATTACTAATACTGAAGTCTGCTGCTAAATTCAGCATCATGTTTCGCTCAGAACACAGTTAAAAAAAAATAAAACTGTGTCTTTAATGCAGATAAGTGGAGGATTAGCTGGGAAACATCACATTTATTCACAACATGGAGCTACAGTTAATACTGAATTATGTTAAATGTTTGCCAAATGTGTTAGTGTCTCTTAATAAGTCATCAGAAACAGGGCCGTACGCAGGATTTTTGAAATACCGAGGTCATTTAGTCGTGGTGCACGTGGGGGGGTCAGAAATTTTTGTCAATTATATATCAAAAGCCTTCAATCTGGTGTACTTTGAGAGCCAAATTAAGAGGCTACATCTACAACTAGACATCATATTAGATTAATCCCATCTTATGTTTCTCTTCCCACTTCATACTATAGCGAAATTGCCTTTCACCAAACTTTGTTTGTGGGTATTTATAATTATGTTTGAACCACTTATTCTTTAGCAGGAAGTACTTCTCTTCATCTGTCAGTTGTCAGTTATATTA
>NC_065527.1:16285357-16356323 GCF_006386435.1 Epinephelus moara
ATGTGTGTGGTATCCTCGGAAAGCTCTGGTCCTGCACTTTCATATGATATGTGTGGCATTTCTGTGCGACCCTGCATTCGTGAGTAATCCATCTAAGAATAATGTGTGTGCAAAGCTGTATGAAAGCTGCGTCGATCAAACAAGAGTACCAGAATTTTCTTTTAAAAATAATTGTTATTATAGAGAAGAGAAAGTCACTTAATCACCTTCCATCGGTCCTCCCACGTACTTTCACCGCACAAATGAAATGGTTTATTAATGTTTTATTTTGCAATTGCTCTTAGAAAGAAGAAAAGAGTACTGTAAACAAACTGTTATCATTGGAAATTGTCGGTTTTGGTTTAACGCCAGAAGTTGCACCCATAATTTACACAAGGTATCATGGGGTTAGGAATAAGATGGATAGGATGTTCCAGAGATGGCGTTTTTCTGTAGGCCAACATGTTAGCGTAGGCCTACTAGTTCCCTCATCAAAAATCCAACAGGATTTTTCCATTGGATTTTGGATTATTCCAGAAAGTAAACCCTGTGGCAAACAAAGGTTTATGACAGTTACGCATTTTGTTCAGCAAGATAATCTTCACAAATGAACACCACTTTCATGATTTTTGAAGCCTAAATGCGATTGGCAGAAGTAAAAAGCTAACGTTTGGCTATAAATTAAATACACCAAGGTTGCATGACTAAATATCCCTACTGCAATAAGGCTGTAAAGCTGTGTTCGACGTGATGACGTTCTGTAGTCTCATTTAGCCACTTGTTAGCAACCACTTTTTATAAGACATGCAAAGTGGAGAGTGGAGGATTTACTGACGTATTTTATGCTGTAGAAAAAAAGTTGAAAAATAATAAGAGCTAACAAAACAAAAACTGCTTGGGTAAATACACATTTCTTCAGCCTTAAGGATTAGTGTATCTACTGATTATTATTCCAGTCCAGTGTCATCTCTTTGAGTCTTGTACAGAGTACATTTTTCCCATTTTTTATCTAGTTATGCTTCTTGTAGTTTCAGTATGTGTGTCAGTTTCACTGGTAAAAAGATTTTTTCCACAATTGTTAGCCACTGGTCCTTTGTTGGTGGTGTTTCATTACCCCAGTTCCTGATGATAGCTTTCTTTCTTGCTACTAGCAATATTTTGATCAAATTTCTATCACTAGCAATAATATTTTCTTCAGAATATTTACATAGATAAAGCACCGAACAACTGTTAGGAACCTCAATTCCTAGTATGTGCTTAAGCTCTTAACATACAATTTCCTAAATACAGTTATACTCTCACATTTCCAAAAAATATGAGAGCGGTCTGCATCAAAATACCCTTGCTTACGCCAGCGTTTCTGGCAACTATGAAGGCGCTCACTTTTCAGTTTCAGTTCCACGTATTATGCCAATCTTCGCCTGCATTTTCTACATTGAGTTCTTTCTCCCATTTCACCTTGATATATTTAGTTGAATGTTTGCCATTTGTTTTCAGTCCTTGTTATAATGCCGAATTATTGTTATATTACATTCCTGATATGCTTTAATTATGATTTGGATGACACCATTCACCGTACATTTAGCTAAATATATACTTCTACACACATGACATTTTCAGTGCAGGACTTTCACCTGAAATGTGTGTTTTTTATATATATTGTACGACTGCTAATTTAACCTCAAAAGATCCAAGTCCTCTACCAATGCCCTCATATACTGGGTAAAAAACAGAAAGTTCCCATGGTCACATGAAGGCACAATGACTGAACAAAACTACACCTTGAAAGCATATTAAAGCACAGCCTTGTAGAGTTTGAAAAGATTTGGCAGCCTCTCATCTGTTCCCTGGAGACCTAACATTAATCCCGGGGATCGCGCACTCTATTTTAGATCTGAATTTCATGTTATTTGTATTCTTTTTTCAAAAGATTGTGAATGTCACTTTCGTTTCAGGTACCACTTTAATATAACAGGTAATACAGAGTCATATTAAAATATAATCCTTTTATTGATACCAAGAAGATACTGAGTCAGAGACATTACAAATATAAGCTGTATGTTTTGGCATTTGTTAAGACATATGAACAACAATTTATACACACTGTGCATTTATTTGGTGTATGAATTGTGCAGTTAAGTAAATGAAATTGCCATAATGCTGCATTATCGGCCTACCAGTCAAAACTGAATCATTTCAACAGTTTATTCACTGCTGGGTGGTTTGATTTATGAAAGTGAATCATATTTTATTGACTGATGATTGACTGCTGCAGAGCAAAAAGTACGATATTACTTTCTAATATCTATTCAGCAGAAGTGCAAAGTAGCATAAAAAGGAAAAACACATGTAAAATACAGGTACTTTAAATTGTACTTCGGCACAGAACTCAAGGAAATAGATACATTCCTCTGCTGGTGACAACGGGTGTAAAAACAGTCAATTTTTAAGTCTAGAAATGATCTGAGTGCTCCTTTAAAAACCCAACATGTGTAACAGAGGACGAGATCTCAGTGTCCTCAGTGGTAGCTACAGCCTTGGGCAGGAGACAAGAGTATTCTTTACCCACATGTCTGTTTGCACCTACCATGAGCCCATCTGAGGCTGAATCATCAAGTCTTATCTATCTTTGGTTTCACCACAGCAGACACAAGTAATACAAGATCTTTTTACGTGGATGGCATCTTGTTGAATGTTACCAAGCTTTATATCTGCATTGCAGCCAGGTCCTGTTTTAAAAATACTGAGGTCATCGTGTCCATGTCCAGTGACGGCTACGGCCCTGATGCAACCATCCTTTGCAAATATTAATAATTGGGGGCATGGACGGATTAACCTGCTAGAGTTCATGCAATGTGTAGGTTTTGATTGGTGTTAAATACCTTCACTTGTTAATGGTTTCTCAGAGTTGAAAGATGTTATGTCCTTTCAGTAATTTTCATCTGTGTGTAACTTCTCCTTTAAGTTGCAAGAGAAATGTGAACTTCCTACGAATAACGTCTTCAGGTTACTGCAAAATCCAAAACTACGTGCACACCCACACAGCTAATTTTAAAAGTGCTTCTGTTTTTGGCACGTCTCGCCTTATAAACAGGTCCTTTTGAAGCCTTTTTTTTCTGTGATGTTGAACAATTCCTACGAAAGAAGACCAAACGGGAGAACTGGAAACACAGATCTATGAGGAGATAGGAGCATCATGTCCACAGCAGATTCATTATTGTTCCATTAGTTCTCGTCTCATTCAGTTCAAAGTCATTCACAGACTCCATTATTCAAAGACAAAATTACACAAGATATAACCCAAGATCTCCGATATGTGATAAATGTAGCCTGGAGGAGGCAAACCGACTCCACAGCTTCACCCCTTGTCCCAAGATAGAAAATTACTGCTCTGAACTTTCTGAAGTAGTTAATATCTATATTGACCTAGACCCCATTTTAATAGATTTGGGAATCTCAGAACTGATTTTGACACTTAAGAGAAGACAACAACAAACTCTCTCTTATTGCTTCATCAGAATATTCCCCTTATGTGCTGCCAGAAAAAGGAAGTTCCCACAGTTCAGTGCCTCGATGAATTAACTGTACACCTTGAAAGTGTATGGTTCATATTAAAAGACAGACTTTTAGAGTTTTATCAAATTTAGCAGCCTCTTATCTGTGACCTGTAGGCCTAATATTAATCCTGGGTATCAAGAACTGTATTTAAATTCGAATTTTATGTTATTTGTCATTAGAAATTTCAGGTACTACTTGTATTCCATTTGAATAAAAGCTCACCATGACCAGTCCGAAGTCCTAACAGTCCATATCATTTTATGATATGGACAGAATACAGACTATTATTTTCTGTTGTATATCTTTCTGCTTTTGTGATGATGATGCATAAATGTACAAAAGGTAATACACACTGTGCCTATATGATCTATAAGGGGCACAAAACAGTCTCAACATTTTAACCACAAACTACAGAGATGACTGAGCACAGGCCTCAGGATGTGCGTCATCCAAACGCCAGCAGGCATTGCTATGTGTGTGCATCACTGCTCTCTCTCTCTCCACACACGCACACACACACACACACACACACACACACACACACACACACACACACACACACACACACACACACACACACACGCACCTGCTGTCTGCTCGTTCTGGCACTATGCTTGGCATGTGAGCACACAGGACAGAGACTCGGTGGCGCTCATTTCCCGTTGCGCGTGCACAGAAATAACTCTTCTGTTGTGGCTTGTTACATAAACACACCTCATTAGAAAGTGCACAGCTGACTGTGTGTCCATACGTGTGTGTGTGTGTGTGTGTGTGCCTCGTACTGTTACATCAGTTCCAGATCCTCACAGAGATGGAGGGATATCTGTTTAAAGACCTTACTGGAACTGGAATTACACTGGCCGTCCTCTTAGGGAGGCAGTGAAGGGTAAACTCACACCTCTTCTGTTAGACTCATAAAGTAAGTCGGTTTACTGTAATGTAAAATATTTATCCACCAAGACATTACCTTAAGAGGAGCTGTATACAACATACTACACATACCTATGATTCAGAGTATGATTCAGGTTGTCCGCACATGGTTCTCAACTTGGAGGTGGCTGAACCTGTGGCTAACAGCCAAGGGTGCAAACAACACAAACAGTGCTAACATCGGCAATGAGGCTGACAGAGCTAATGGTATTAACCTGTTGAAAACAGGAGGGTGGGCGCTATGCTTCAGCAATGACTGGATCAAGATAACGTTATCAGTTGAGCGTCACATGAGCACAGTTCAGAACAGTGGCGACTAGCTAGCCAATGGGATACACACACAGGCACCAACATGCACTAACTTGCACACACTGCACCTCTGTCTACCACAACGACAAATAGAGAAGCTTGGACAGCAACCAAGCTCCAGATACTGTGCCGAGGTTTGACAATTTGGCACAATGGCCAAACAGTAGAATTTTACCTTTCAGGTCTGTCACGTGATGCCATTGGGCCCAAAAAGACCTTTTCCCAATTGTGAAAGAGACGTCTTTAAATCAGGGGATTAATTGTTTTGAGCGTCACAACCCCCTTTAAAAGACTTGCTTCACTACAGAGATTTGATCCATTTGGTCTGATAACATTTCTGTAGTTTAGAAGAGCCACACGATTAAAGCATTCTGTCCCTCCTCAACTTAGCGGATGATTAAACCGGAAGTAGCCAGTTCGATCTTGGGAAGTTTCAAGGATGCTTGCTCCATGTGTCCCATGATGTAGAAGATTGGGGTAATTTTATAGTCAGGAAGTCAAAGTCTTCTGTCTTCATGTATTGAGCAACTTTCATGGGATTGAATGGTCCCTGTCTTCAACGTTGTATCCAGTTCTCTTTACACCTTTCTCATGAAGACACACACATACACACAGAGGGAGCGTGACTTCAGTCTCTGTTTAGGACACCATTACCACTAGTGTGAGTGTGATGAATGCTGCTCTAATAATGCTCTGAATGTTGGACACAGATCCTTTACACCAACAGTGTTGGTGTGACATTGCTGTGCAGACTTAGCATTTGTCTGTCTCACTCAATAGTGAGTTCATAATCAACTTAAAATTCACCATGGTATGCTATCTAAAGGAATAGTTTGACATTTGGGGAAAATATCTCCACTCACTGTCTTGCTGAGAGTTAGACCAGAACGTTGATATCAATCTTATCTGTACACATATATCTGTAAATACAAAGCTGGAGCCAGCAGTCCCTTAGCTTAGCTCAGTTTAGCTTAGCTTAGCTTAGCTTAGCTTAGCTTAGCTGAGCATAAAGACTGGAAAGCTCACTAATTTAAGGTCTAGTGTGGAGGATTTAGTGGCATCTAGCAGTGAGGTTGCAGAACTGAACTTCTCCCATGTCCCAAGTGTGTAGAAGAACCACAGTAGCCAACGTGAAAATGTGAAAAATGCAAATGCCAATGTTTGATTTGTCCATTCTGGGCTACTGTAGAAAAAACATGGGGGACACTGGGGGAGAGGACCCGCTCTGTATGTTGATATAAACGTCTCGTTCAAAGGTTACAAAAACAGGATGTTTCTTATTTCCAAGTGATTCTTTTTCAACTTAAAAAATGTCTATAAATAATATATACCTTTTCAGCTGATGCCCCTAAAATCCTACACACTGGACCTTTAACGCATTATAATTTGTTTGTTAAATCCATATGTAAACCCACAACCCTAAAAACAACAATCTGCTGTTTAACAGGGTGTTATGTGTTTGACTTTTTCTTGGCCAGGAGCAGTAGATTTGCTGAATGATTTATTGCTTTTCCACATTTGTACAGATTAAACAAACAATATGTCAATTAGTGAACTTCTAATATCATACAGACATGAGAGTGGTGTCAGTTTTCTCATCTAACTCTCAGCTAGAAAATAGACACATTTCCCAAAACATCAAATTATTCCTTTACTATTTACTTACTAGATAGTCCCCACCTTTTATGGATGTTGTTTGATTGTTAGCAGAAGGCCACAGTTTTTATTTACCATTACATCACCGCTCCAGAGTAACTTACACCATTGCTCATGAATCTGCCCGTGTAGACATAGCTATCTCCTTTGATCATCAGTGTGTGTAAATGTCTGCGTGTGCATGTGTGTACAAGAGATCGAGTGACACCTCAACAAGTGAAGCTCATAAATATTAATAGGGGCCTCATGAATATTCAGAGGCCGGGCTATGAATATTTAAACTATGATGGAGAGTGTGGCCGGGTGACTAGACAGCCACAGACAAGAAACAGACAAATAGACCTCCTCCTTTGCTTCTTAACCTCAGCGAGACACAGCAGCACAGCCTTTCTTTTAGGATACATTAATTCTAATTAAGAAAACATAATTTTTATGATTTTGTTTTCATGTGAACTGTGGCTTGGGAGAAGAGTAATGGTCTTTGTGATGTTTTGCAGCAGACTTCCAGCTTCTTTATTCAAATGAAGTAAACCTGCTGAGTGGAGGCTTCCTAATTCAAATGCTGCACACTGTCCACATCACAAGGAGAAGATATAAATACACATGGAAGTTTGAAAATGTGCTCATAAAGATACTGTACATTTCACTTTGGCTCATTGCCTTCTTTATTTGCTCATCCAATTATCTATATTATACTGCCTGTATTTAGCCCACAGTGTACATGTTTCACACCTGCTTGCTGTTTGTACTGTTTATCACACGGTGGTGGATCTTTCTGTAGACGACACAGGCCGCTGCCTCGGGCGCGTTATGTCACTTTGTGTTGATTCCTCATTAGCTCTTGTTCTTGTTAGTAATAAAAAACAAAACAAAACAAAACAAAAATAATACAAATAATACTACTACGAATCATAATAATACTAATATTCATACTACTACTACTACTAATATTAATAGTAATAATAACAACAATAATAATTATTATTATTATTATTAGTGGTAGTAGTTATTGTTATTATTCCTCCGACTGTGAAATTCTGGGCTAGTACTGATGTTTAAAATATCTATTTGGCCGATGGCCAGCAGCTGATACTGATATTTTTTGTTTTGTTTTGTTTAATTCTGTTTTGTTTTTTATTTATATTTCAAATTTAATTCAATTTCATTTCATTTCATTTCATTTTATTTTGTTTTGTTCTGTTTTTTTTTTGTTTTGTTTTGTTTTAGTGTATTTTGTAGTGTAGAGTATTTTGTTTTTGTTGCTATTTATTCCTTTTTTGTACCAGGGAAACAAAGAAATAATAATTATTAAAATATTTAAAAAATAACCAGACTGCTTTAAAGTCACTGAGTCCTTTGAATGAGCACAAATTCAATCGAACACATTGATGCAACAACCTTTAAAATAACCTTTCACATAAAAATAACTTCTCCTGAATCCTTTTTACTATATATATCAAAACTGCCTCTCTAATATCTACTTTATATTGCTGTGAAAACATCACAAATTTCCTCCTTCAAACAGCTGCACTTATTCAAGTTTCCCTCCAAAAACTACATTTTACAAGATTGCAATTGAACACATCATGATAACATCATAATTCACCTTCGCCTAACGCTCATTTTAACAGAACAGCGCTTGCACACACACTGTAACTCAATTCAACTTCTGTCAGCAGTTAGCTAACGTTAACTAGCTCTCTACCTGCTGATGCCAACATGGATTTGTTGTTAACAATGTGACGTTATCAGTCACAATAGGGTCTGCCCCTGGCACCTTGACAGTGAGTTTACTGCATCCTTTCGTCCTAATGGTGTGCTGCGGATGATTTCTCTTTTTTGTAGGAAGGAGGGCTTACCTAGGCCCAGGGCACTGAATGTGTGAGGACAGGCACTGTTATCACACATCCAGACTCAATCTACAGTATTTACTGGTTTCTGTTCATATCTTACATATTATAGTTACGTTACTGACATTTCACGGCTGCATTGATTCATACTGTACAGTTTGCATTGCATTTTGTTGTACTGCTATTTATAGTGTGCAGTGAAGTTAAATTTAATCACATTTTTTAATGTAAAATATCTTAATTATATATTACATAAGAGAGAAAATTTGCATCCACATGATAAAGCGTCTTTACTGCTCTACAATGATTCACAAAGTAATAAAGAATCATAGTAATATACGTTTAATGGATTTCAGAACGCTATCGCTATTGTTAATATCCCTGCAGGAGCTCGTTTTATAACGAGTTAGTGAAAGATCCTCTGAAAAGGTTACATCTTAAAATAGTGTATGATCTACCCAGAGTCACAATTCTGCATCACAACAGCGTTTACATTAGTAACACAGACGCCACAGTTCTCATTGGCAGGAAGCAGGCAGATGTCACTGCTGTTTTGCATCATAAACGAAGACTTTGCTTGCAAATGTACAGTCAGGGACAAATTAAAGGAAAAACCTGAATAAAGTGCGAAGAAACATATGACAGAGATGCTTCTGTGCAGCAGCAGTCACTGAATGGTTTGGTGAATATGAAAATAAGTTGAATAAGATGCTGCAGCCCTCACAGTCACCTGATCTCAGCCCAGCTGAACACCTATGAAAGATTTTGGACCAACGTGTAAGACATTGCTCTCCAACACCATAACCTAACATCAAATTATACAAACTGTCATCTTCAGATCTATTTTAGTGATGTCTGTTATCACTCTGATGCTACATTTCCCTTTGTCACGTCTGGCTGTGTTTGTCTTTAACCTGCTGCTCTCAGGTCTCTCTTGCAAAACAGATCTTGATTTCAATGAGATGACTTGAATAAAGATTCAGTCTGTAAGATTTAGGGGGATTCAGTAGCGTCTGGCGGTGAGCTAAAACTTTTCCCGGTTAGAATTCCTTCAGTGTTCATGTTTCAGGACCTTTTTACCAGGAGCTGCATTATCTGCAGAGGTCTCTTTGTCTCCAAAAAACATACAGACCAGGTGATTAAAACCTGTTAAAAACACTAAATAAAGCAGTTTCATATTAGGAATGTTTTTCCGATGCTGTTTGGCAAGTCAGAGTTGGGTAGCTTGTCCACCACATGGTATTGTGTGCTCACCTATTTTCTCTGATAACTTAGGGCGCATTCACACCAGGATAGTCCGGGGGACTTAGTTCAGTAGGGTGGGGAATGCCGAAAAATTTCACACCTTCATTTGGTTCAGTTCGCTTTCACACTGCACTTTTTAAAGCGGACCAAACCGCCTGGACACAGTTACAACAGCTGCTCATTTGGGGGCGGTATTGCCCGAAATGACCCCTGACCAGGAAGAAAAAAAGCATGAGGAAGAAGAATATCCGGCTCATCGATTGGCCAGGACCGAAAACGGAAATCCATCCCCTTCGGTTGTGGACCTAAATATATTACTGTTGCAGTTTTTTTTTTTCCTTGATGCAACACTGATCCGCCGACCGATTAAATCCACGTGCCGCGATCCTCTCGCTAAACAATTCAAAAACTGCTTCTCCTGGTTCGCACTGTTGGCTTTGTGTTTTTTCCTACTCAAAATGCACTGCGCTCTACGTCACTTCCTCTCTTTAGTTCACTTCCTCTCTTTGGTTTGCTGGATAGTCCATTTGCATTTCCCACTGTAAGCAAACCACACCAGGGTTCACTTGCAAGTGAACCGAGGCCCCCAGTTTTCAAGCAGACCAGGGTTCGCTCGTTTAGTCCGCACCAGTTCAAATGAGCGTTCACACCACTCCAAACGAACCAAACTATCTGTGGAAGCGTACCAGGGTTCGTTTAAAGTGGACCAAATAGCACCAGTGTGAATGCGTCCTTAATCTGCGCTCATCTTTTTTGTGATCCAGACGTTTGAAGGTTGTTACTGGGAGCTGAATTATCCGCAGAGGTCTCCTCCTCTCCAAAACAAACAGACCTGATGATTTAAACCGGTAAAAACACAGAACGAAGCAGTTTCACGTTAAAAATCAGTGTTTCTTTGGAGACGGATGGCTAGCCCTGGCTCCTGCTTGCGTGTACTCACCTTTTTTTCTGATAACTTCACCTCCAGACATTCAGGAGAATTTTACCAGGAACCAAATTATCTGCTGATTATCCGTCTATTCTTCAGAACAAAAGGACCTGGTGATTTAACGCATTAAAACTTTGATTAAAGCAGTTTCACGTTTAAAAAAAAAAACAGTGTTTTTGCAGTACTCTCGTCGCAGAGGGGCTGCTAATTACCATGGTCTATGCGAAAACGTGAAAACACAAATGGCCCTATCTAGAGCCAGTGTTGTGTTTGTCCATTCTGCAAACATGGTGGTGCAACATGGCAGCCTCCGTGGACAACGACCCACTCCATGTGTGCACGTAAACAGCTCATTCTAAAGTAACGAAAACATTACACACTAAAGAAAACACTTATTATATTCAGTTTCTGCCAATACATCCCCCTAAATCCTACACACTGGACCTTAAATTGAAGGTGGTATATTTAAATGAGGGAATATCTTGCAGAGGAATGGTGTTTATCCCTTCAATAGGCTTGGCAAGGAGCCTGTAGTTTGTCACCCATCTGCATGTTGGAACTGGAGATGGAGTAAAATACAGATCACAGTGTAGGGTCCAGGATATAGGAAGGACCCCTTGAGAGGGTTTCAGTTTATTGACTTCATGAGGATTGACTATCCTAATTAGAGGTATCATTTGGTGCTTCATCTCTCTCCCATACTGGAAACAAATAACCTCATTTGATGGCGCTCCTGCGGTCTGAACTGTACCTCTGTCTGGGGGTACATGAGGTAAAAAACAAAAAAGCCCTGATGTAACCCCCGAGGGAGAGAGGATGATGAATTTAGATGCAGTGCGTCAGCAGTCAGAATTACAAAACTATGAGCACAGAGAGGAATAATATGGGTTCAAACGTGGGTTGGGCTGTGAGTGCGCACTCAGATTGTGCCAGCGCAGAGCTAAAACAGTTAGGAGCTCAGGAGAGGGGTGAAGGAAGCATCGGTATGAAGAATCCTCCTGACTGGTTTTTATTTTCTGATCAATGAGAGTGAGTCACTGTGGATCACCTCCCGCTGCATGGAAACCATCCAAGGAGGGTTTGTGCTCTGTGGACAAGGCTCAATCTCGATGTGCGTAAATGTGGCCACCTACACACACATACACACTGCATCAGAGTGTTTAAGAAAATGTGTGTGAAGGTGAGAGAAGTGCACCTGTTAAGTGATAGACCTCAGCACAGTGCGATGGCTGTGTGGGTTTGTGGTCTATAACGGATGTTTGACAGGCTGATGAGCTCTGGCACTCACACACTGCTTCCTCCACACATTCTCCCCTCCTCTGCCTGTCTTCTCATCTCTTTAGGCGGTGGGCGTAAACTCCCTCCTTTTCTTCCTAAACGCCGTCTTTCCATCTTCCACTGTTTCTCCCTCCCGCTCCTCCAATCCTTCTATGCATGTTGTTTTCACTGATTGCGAGTTTGACAGGTCTTCAGAGAGAGAAACGCAGAGGGAGAGGAATCAAACAATCTCCTCAATTAGACAGCCCACACAAACGTACGTCTGAACTCTATACCATCTTCATCAGTTGTCGCAGTTTTCATCTCTCAGTCGCAGACACCTTTGTTCCCGAGTTGAAAACACACTGTTCACAACAAAGGCAGAGAAAACCATTTAGCTTTGAAGAACAGAAAGCCGCGACAAGCTTTTAAGGTTTATTTGCATCGAGAGGAGGGAGTCTCTCTGCTTTTTCTGCCTTAATTGACCAGTTTGCTGGAAAATTTGCAAAGGCTACGCGGCGGCCACTGATGTGGGGGCATTCAGACTGCAAATGGATCTCTGACTGATTGTGTTATAAGATTTAATATAATCTCACATTTAAAAGGGATAAATTTTGGCAGTTTAAATGCAATTAACGGAGAGAGTGGAGGTGAGGAAGCTGCCGTTATGTTCCAGTGTTGTGCAATAATTACGCCCACTCACTGAAAATAAAGGGATTTCTGATGTAAGGAATAATAAGATTGCAGGTTTTGAACAGGAAGCAGCCTCTTTGGTCTTATGTCACCGAGCAGACTTTCAGCTGTCACTGAGAGTTGATGACTAAATGTCAAAGAAACACATAACCACACACACACACACACACACACACACACATTGAAAAGAGACAGCAGGCTTCAGAGGAAGAGAAAGAGAAAGTAAAACACAGGAAGCAAAGAGGCAGTGAGACAGTTAAAGTCCATACAGGGCCTCCGGACGGTCAACAATGGGATGAGTCAATACTGTAGTAATACTGTGGTGCACTGCAGCATACCTGGAGGGGCTCAGACCTGTTGATGCAATCAGTGGCTGATGTCTCCAGTTTTCTTTTTGCTCACATCTGTCTCCTCTCCACTTGGCTGTCACCCTCTCTCACAGCCCCCTCTCTCCCATCTTTCCTCCCACAGCTCCTGCCGTCCTCTCCTCTCCCCTCCTCGCTCATTATGCTACGTCGCTGGGAAAAAGAAAACGCCGGTTCTGCAAAAGTCACTTCTTGGAGATGAAGAAAAAAAAATGTCAGCCTTATTTCCACAAGTCATTCACACCATCTCATTATGCTATTTTAGTCATGCTTTCCTTTGCACTTCTGTTTTTGGGGGATTTTTTATCTTGCTTGTATGTTGCCTGATTCTGTCTTATTTTAATTCACTGTAGAGCACACTGCATGTAATTTAATTTCACCATGTTGCTACAAACTTTATGCAATTTTAGCTCAAGTATAAAAACAGGTTGACATTTGAGAGATTTTCATCAGACATCATCTATCTCCTCCTGTTTCTCCCATCCTCAGGAGCTCTTCCCTCCCTCCTTAATTCCTCCCCTCCTTCCTTCCATCTAATTCCCTCAATCATTTCCTCCATTTATCACTCCCTCTTCCTCCACATCCTCACTCTCCTCCTGCACCGTTGACCTGGGAGCCTCTGAGCCTGTTCTCTCAGCCATGGACATCATGACCATAAGCTGAGTCGCAAGGCTATTTATATTTGTTCCTAATGAGGTGAGATTTCTCTCCGCCATAGCAACGGTCTCTATGGATACCCTGCACTTGGATACCAGATCCCATCCTGTTTTAAATGTCTTATTATGGTCTGCGCCTTCCCCCGTGTATCGTAGCCTAATTAATTCTGAATTATCGCCCCTCTCTGTGTGAACGGCGCAGAAATGCCCTCAAATTACCGCCGAGCTGACGGCATCAGCACAAGTTTACATCAGGAACACAGGTTAGAGTTGCACAGGTCAATTTGCAGCATCAAGTAGATCAATATTAAAGCACTTAGGCAGGCAACCTGATGCACCGTTCAGCTTTTTTTAATCCTCAACTTCTGCAACAAGCAGACGGGAGTGGAAGCCACTACAGGTGCTCTCATTATTTGATCTGAAGCACACACAGGAGGAGTAGCTATCTGTCCTCTGCGCCGTGCTGGAGCTGATGGGTGTGCTATTGATCAGGTATGAGCCAAGTTGAGGAGCCGGCTGCAGCACAAGACCCAGGCAGCCGAGCTCAGATCATTAGAGGCGCTCTCTGCAGCTGGGGTCACACAGGTGTTGAGACCTGCCGTCTCATTTCCTGCCACAAAGTGAGACAACCAATCAATAACGCGAGTGAGCAACTTCTGGAGAAAGCGACAGCAGTGAGAACACACACACACAGTCACACACAAATTTATATAAGGATGGTCTGCTGTGTGTGCCTTTGTATTTACAGTAAGACTTGGAAATGTTCCCTCCTTTCTCCTGATGACAGACGCTCTGAGACAGCTGCATGCACATGTACTCACACAGGTACACACACAAACACACACACACACAGCCTGACAGGTGCTGCATTGTTATGGCATGTCCAACTCTGGCAGCTTGTTTTTCCTCAGACCTCTCGCCCCTGTGTGATGACTCAGAGACGGGGAGATGAAAGGAGAGGCAGGGACAAGGGGGAGGAGAGGAGAGGAGAGGAGAGGAGAGGAGAGGCGCACTCTGACAGGAGGGGATGGAGGGCCTGAGATGGTTTGAGCGTAAGAAGGTTAAGTAAATCATATCATTAATGCTATGTTAAGAGATTGCTTTGACCTCTGCTTGGCTGTCTGCATATGCAAGTGTGTGTGTATGTGTCTGGCCTTTGTCCCACTGAAGCAGGTGGCAGCAATGACGTCCGTCTCCTTCCCAGCAGCGCGCACACAAGCCCAACACACTCTCTCTCTGCTGCTCTGCGCTCTCCGGTGTCAGTCCCACCAGATCCTATCGTGCTTGAAATTCACTCATCATATCGGGTGGCCTCACTGTACCGCTTGCTGACACAAGTGCGTGCACGCGTGCAAAGACACTCACACACGCACGCACGCATGCACGCATGCAGGAACACAGCGCGGTGGACTGACTTGATTATACAAGCGGAGCAGCTCAACCTGACAGAGGAACAAGCACCAAAAAGGAAACACGAAAAGAATATAAAAGGCTTATTTGCCCGTGTTGTATAAGCATGTTTCATCTTCCCACTCTCGCCTACCCTCACCCACACAGGTTAGATTCAATAGCTAGTGCCAGGCCTCTCTATCTTGCAACACAAACATCTCCGTGTGAAGGAATATTGCAGTCGAGTTCTTTTTCATAATCTCTTCCCTCTACACCCACACATGCACATAGTGAGGGGGTGAGAGGGAGACGGGGGTAAAAAGGAGAGCTGGTAAAGGAAAATGAAAAGAGAAGAGGTGAGGGGGGCGGAGAGGAAGAGAGAGGGAGAGAGAAGTGCTCATGAGAGCCAGGAGGTAGTTGTTATAGTAACTGAGTCTCTATACCTGTCAATCAGAGCTATTTCAGGCATCTCGCTTCTATGGAAAAAAAAAAGCAAAAGCCCTCACATACCAGGGCCAGAGAGCTGTTTCACTGAGGCAAAATTATCAGCCAACGCACATGCACTGATACTGGCAACTTGTGAGCAGATAGACTGATCAAATTAACACCATACATCAGATTTCAGCACAATGTCATTCTTACTTTTTAAAAAGATTCTCACGTTTCTACTTCACAGCGCATGAAAGGAAGACGAAAAAGCAGAATGACAGCCGGAGCATCTGCACACTTTGCTGCACCAAAGAAGAGTTATCACAACCAGTGCTCTCAATTACAGCACAATGAAAGCACTACACACAGGTGTATCGGAGCAGTGTTATCCAACCTGCTCATTTCAGTTGAGGTTTAACTGGATGATATTTACCACTATAAAGTGGATAATGTTTGAATATTCTTTTGTACAACTTGAACTGCCACTGATTTGGGAGGTTTGGTCTGCGTTTGTTGTAGCTTGGCAGAAGCTGGACGAGCTGGATGATTTATCCACTGTGTTTAGCTATGTGTTTCAACTGTTATCAGCGCAATGTAATAAAAATTGATTGCTTTAATATATTTCAACTATTTGTCCTCTACCCTTTTCACCATCTATTATTTACTTTTAGTCAATTACTTCAACTGTTTTTTCTTTATTTTACATAAATATCTTAACCTCCAGGCCAAACAATGAAGCCAATGCAAAAGTGCCAAAAACTGCAGTTCCAAAAATGGCCACTTGAGGCTGGCTCCAAAAGCAAGTCAATCCCCACAGACCCCCGTGTTAAAATGCCTCTGTCTCTGAGTCTCTGAGCTGAGAGGGAACTCCAGGGCGGAGCCAGCAGGGAAAAACACAACTGCACATATACAGTTAGCTGCATACTGCGGAGATAAACCCAGAAGCTAGAGACTTTTTGGTGTGTGCACCAGGCGAGCAACTCTAATGGAATGAATAGACGCCATCTTGCATTCATTCATTCATTTTTTATAACCGCGTATCCTGTTGGGGGTCAAGGTGGGCGCCAGAGCCTATTCCAGCTGACATTGGGTGAGAGGCAGGGTACACCCTGGACAGGTCACCAGACTATCACAGGGCTGACACATAGAGACAGACAACCATTCACTCACATTCACACCTACGGTCAATTTAGAGTCACCAGTTGACCTGCATGTCTTTGGACTGTGGGAGGAAGCCGGAGTACCTGGAGAAAACCCACGTTGACATGAGGAGAACATGCAAACTCCACACAGAGGGGCTCCCCCACCCTGGGTTTGAACCAGGGCAACGCTAACCACTGCACCACCATGCTTCCATCTGGAATCTAGCTATTATTAAAATCTATAGTTAAAATGCCCAACTTTACACCAGAGATAAACATGTTTACGAACTAAAACAAAAAATGTTTTTTGTCTCTACAGCTATTTTATCCCATCATGACAACTGCACAGGTGGTAAATTTTTATATAACTCACCTGTTTGACTGTTACTAAAGTTATTTATATTTAAGGGCATGGCTGCTTAAAGTGACAGGTGGGTGTTGTCTTTAATGAGTCGCTACTATGGCGTCAACACTGGTTAGGTAACGTGACCATGGCATAAGCCCAGGTTTACAGAGTATAGAGAATGTAAAGGTATGTCATGCCATCTGAGACGGGGACGCCATCTGGGAAGTACGGAAAACCAGGGGCAATTGTAAAATCTTAAGTTGTGCCAATCATGAATGAGACAGAACCATGAAACTCATTATGCACATGGTCTGTGATGATCCCTCTCTGCCTGCCAAATGACAAACTGATGTCTCATACTTGTCAAGGTTTTTCTGCCAAGACTCATTCGTGAGGTAGCAAAGTAATTTTTTCATCCACCGTATTTTCCTCATTCTATCTTAACCTTCAAAGTCTACCAAATTAAATGTGTCTAGTTTCGATGGCCATTCTGTTGTCTAATATCTGATATCTTTGTCAAATGTTAGCTTAGTTGTTTCTAGTCAGTGGAGTAGCTTGTTTCATGTGATACAGTTAAGCCATGGATGTATAAAGAGACCTGGATACAGAGCTCAAGACATCGACAAAGCTTTCAAATTCCCCAGATCCCAATCTGATTGAGCATCTGTGGGACAAACCGGTACCCATGAGGTCCTTTGTCCAGGCCTCGACAGGTCAGAGCCAAGTCCGTTCTACGGTGGAGCCTCTGACCTGTCGAGGCCTGGACAAAGGACCTCTGGGGTTGTCCTGTGTAGTCTGGCACCAGGGAGTTGTCAACGGATCCTCTGAGTCCTGTTGGTCGCGAGGTAAGGTACCGGCATGCCCAATGGATGTTCCATAGGATTTGGATCTAGGGAATCTGAAGGCCAGGTTGACGCCTTGAGTTAAGTCAAGTCTGCTGAGCCCTTCCTAAGCACTTTTTGTAGCACTGCCATCAGGGAGTGCCGTTGCCAACAGGAGGGTGTATTTGGTCTGTAATGTTATTTGGGTGGGTGCAACGTGGCAAGTGGCATCTACATAAATGCCATGATCCAATGTTTCTCAGAAGAGCATTGCATTGTGACAAAATGATCAGTGTTATTCACTTCACCTGCCAGTTGAACCATTTTGGCCCCATGCAACACTGAGCAACTTCATAGGAATAAACAGGCTCCCACCGTCTGTATTTTGATGTGTTCCCTATAAGCCTTGCTCTTACTACAATCCTTTCTGTCAGCGGGTATCAACTCCCAGGAAAATGAAGGCTTGATTTACAGCACAAAGAAGGTGCGTCAACGATTGCAGGAAGAGGATAATGATTTTGCTTTCCCTGGTAGCTATCACCATTAACCAGAGTATCAATGTAAATTATTTGCAATTACTATTCCCAGTGGTGGAAATGGCAGACAACTAGGTGCACTTACGTTTCTTGAAGACGTTTCGCCTCTGATCTAAGAAGCTTCTTCAGTTCCATCTAACCCTATCGTCACACATGATGGCCAGGTGGGTTAACGACTCACATGTGACCTTAACGACTCTGTAAGGGTTCACATCCACACTGAGTTTAAAGCCTGCGACCCCGCACCAGTAATTTAGAACTGAAGATGCTTCTTGGATGAGAGGCGAGACATCTTCAAGAAACGCAAGCAAGTCCAATTGCCTACGATATAGCACTTACAATTACCATGACCTGGATGAGTGAGAATCTTCACTGACAGGAAATGGTTTAACAACTGAAGTAAATGTAGAAAACAAATTGCAGTGTGTCCTGCGTTGTTGATCGTTACTAGACTCTGAGGAAACCAGGAAGCAATCCGGTTGTCTTGCAACAGCAGCGCCAACAATATCATCACTTTGAACAATGGTGGTGAGAGGGTGGGGGTTTTTGTTTCAAATGTACTGAGCTACTTCACAATCTTGACACATACTTCCTGGCAAATTCAGAACAGACCCTGGGGTACAAGCGCCTCTCGTTGGGCATTATTGTATGAGAGAATATGCTTCCTTAATCGGGTACTTCTGTGTAATTATCAACATCATAGCCAAAGAAAACCCTCTATTCAGCCCTATTGCGGACCAACACATGGTGAGGAGGAGAGAAAAGCGATGAGAGAAAAGAGTGGGGGAGTAAGAATAGTGTGAGCACCAATATAGCTGAGTGCTGAGTTTGGGAGCCATTAGGCAGAAGGTAATTAATACCTGTCACCGCAGTGCTCTGTTCGCTGCCTTTATTCTGTTTCAGACCAATTAAAATATGACACTCCTCCGGTGGAGAACGTCTTGTTAAAATTAAGCGCCTGAGACGCACAGACACCTTTGATAAACACATCCAGGGCTACAATTGGCTTTGGCAGCAACGGCATGCTATATAGATAGATCGAGAGGGAGAGAGACAAACATGGCTGTGTGTATGTGTTGTGTCACTTCCAATAGGAGATGGGAGCTGTTAGATCTGATTAAAAGTGTGTATCCTTCCTTGTGAGCTTCACTCTCAAACACACACACACACACACACATATATAGTGGAGACTGACGTGATGTTATGAGACGTTTATGAGCCAAGAGATACTGACCAGTGAAGACAACTCACTGCCAACGATTTGCGGCTTGGACAGCAAGGACAGAGGAATGGTAAGCAAAAACAGACGAGCCAGGGGAGAGGGAAAATAAATGGAGGGGAGAGCAGCTGAGGATATAAAAAGACAGGTGGTATACAGAAAAGGCTTAGAAGCAAAGGAACATATGATGAAGAGAGCCTGATAGGAAGGAAAACAAAGGATGGGAGAGCGCTGGGGGAAAGTGAAGTGAAATATGGTGTTTTTTTTTTTTTTGAAAGAGTCGAGCGGATAGGAACTCGAGAAGACAGATTAGACGGAGAGAAGAGAGGGGAAAATGGAGAGAGGTGGAGTGATGGATGCAGGCAGGGGACCAGCAGCTCTCTGCCAACATCTCCATGCATCCTTCCAGACATCACACTGCGCTGCCATCTGCCTCCCTGCCACACACACACACACATATACACACGAACACACACACACAAGGAGGAGATATGTGAAATCATTAGCGTCTCCTGACACTGAATAAATATCTGGGGATGAAATCTGTCTGTGGAGAAATCACCCGCGGGGAAATATGATTGGATGAGATCACGACCTCGCTGGAGCGTAATTTGCATGTCATCTAAATGGGATCTGCCCCCAATGCTCGGGAGGTCAAAAGGCATCCGATTAGTCGGATGGCACAACTCACTCCCCGATTGGCTGAGAGGAGAAACAATGGCAGGTGAACTGCTGCTCAGCTGCTGGTCCCTCTGTGAGCTGCAGGACTGCCCTCTTCTGGCTGCTTTACAGATCTCCACAGTTTGATAGAAACACACACACACAATTAAGACATCCGACGTGTAGAGACAGAGAAATTCTGGCTGGCAGTTGATGTTTTTTAATCACATTAGAGCTGAGGAATAAAAATAAACACAAAGAGCATGAGAGCGCAGCACACAGAGTGTCTCGGTTAACCACATATTTATACATATATTTATATAATAGAGCCATTTCTGCCACTTGTATAGCCTCTGATTGTAACACAGAAATAAACCAACATTCCCTGGGTGAGAGATAGAGAGAGAGAGAGAGAGAAGAGCGAAAGAAAAAAGAGAGCACAACTCTCAACAGTCATCATCTACATTAGAAAACCTACAGGCCATTCTTTTTTTTATAGGTTTATACATCAGCGAGGCATCAGTATTCATTACAAAAATAGGAATATAGTTGATATAGAAGCACTGGGGGTTGATTGAGTGGGTGGGGCGGTGAGGATGTGGCTGTGCCCTCCCATCACTGAAGCAATGACCACCCATCCACCCACCCAACACATACACCCAAACCAGGAAACGAAGAGCCATCCTAGGATCCTGTGCGCCTCCGTTGAGTGTTGTACAGCAGTCCAGCCCAGACAAAGAGTCAGTTATCAGTGGAAACCAGTTAGGGTTTAAATTAAACAATTAATAAACCATTAGAAAATGAGTACGTAAAAAAATAACCTTACAGATAGAAGAGGGGGTTAGTGCATTGATGCAAGTTGAGATAGTTTAAGAAAAGTGCCATCAGAACCCAGAAATCATGAACCCGGATAGAGAAGGGAGGGCGAAATGAAAAGGAGGAAGGAGTAAGAGGTGGCAAATTAATAAAAGGTTTCAGAGAGAAGTGCAAAGCAGCTCCAAGGTCGCCCTTTACTCGGGTTTCTATAGCTGCTGTTAGTGAGAGAAAACAAAAGATGAGAGGGGAGGGAGCTAATGGTGATAAAGTGTTATTGCTGGGGGGGATTTTTTTATTTGGTGTTAACTGGTGAGAAGAGGAATGAGGGGATGGAGAGGGGAGTTATTGCTGAGGGTAGTAGGGCTGCTGCTGAGGGGGTTGCTGGGGGTAACCAGGGTAGGGCTGTCCTGCAGGAGGGGCTCCTGGGTAGCCACCCTGTCCTGGAGTTGCCTGGTAGGGCATGTAGGGCATGTTGTACTGGCCATAAGCGTAGGGATTGTAGCCCATAGGCATCTGGAAGTACCTGCGTGGACACCACAACAGAGAAGACAAATGTGAAGGTGATAATAACCAAAGTTAAAGTATTAAAGGAATAGTTCAGCATTTTGGGAAATATGCTTATCTGCTTTTCCTTCCAAGAGTAAAACAGAAAGATCAATACTACTCTCATCTCTGTGTGGTTCAGTACGGAGCTGGAGCATGAGACTTTACTTGGATGGGGCACCCAGGTATATTAACGGCTGCAAAGAGCAAATTTGGCGACCCATTTTAGCATTTTTTAATTCTCTATCCACGCCATCTGAGAGAACAATGCCATCCGTGATCCATTACCTATGACCACAGCTGTGGCAGAGGTGCCCCAAAGTGTCAGTGTTGTGTCAAAGTCTGTTCCCCTGTATAACAGTGTTCTCCTGCTATTAAAAGATGCTTCCTGTAGCGCCCAGGTTAGCACCCCTAGTTAGCGCCAGGGATGAGGTTTGGTCCAGATTTAGGAAGGTGGAAACACACATTCACTGGGAGACTGTCTTTGACACAACACCAGCTCGCAATATGGCCTACTTTCTCCACGAGTGAATGAGGCAAGAAAACGCACTGATAATTAATTATAAATTATATAAATGATATTATTATATCCGAAATGATCAAATATGATAAATAATAAAATAAACAACCCATGCCTGCCAGATCTTTTGATTTTCCAGCCCATCTCCCTGCTGTCCTCCTGGAGCTTCTATTCCTCCGTGTTTTACCCTCCACATGATAAAATTTCAAAATCTGTTAATTCACTATGTTTATTAAAAATAGCCAGATATCACTGCTGTTTATAATTGTGATTGTTTAATTACGTACTCCTTCCACATATTTGTCAGTTGTGTCTATACACAGCTAGAGAGACGAGCAGACAGACAGAGATGATGAAGACTAGCTCTATGTTTGATTGAAGAAGAGCATAATGATATGTATAATGTATATGAAATTAATAGAAATGTTCAATGAAACAAAACATCGCATTAAAGGTCTCGTGTATTTGTGTTTTTTTCATATGTAGTAAAAAACTTTTGTGCCCTTTTCGCCGTATAGTATATTTCTGTGGGAAACACTGGAAGAGCTCGCCTGGCTCTGTCTGAAAAGAATCCACGTACCAGCACACTGAAAGCTCAATAATTAACTTGTTATATCCATTTAATTTGAAATGTAAGACATACTGATAGTCAAAGTGAAGGGCAACAGCTTCCCTGGCGTCAAGGCTGATTACTTTGCAACCTCATGGAAACAACAAGGCACAAAACAGATACAATGTGTTAATATGTGAGCTGTAGAGATGCTAGCTGCCTCTCTTAGATCCAGTCCTCATGCTAAGCTATTGTGGAATTAGCTTACGGTGTCGGCTCCATGTCGACGCAGAGCCTACGCTGTAGCCTAACGTGCAGCTCCCCAGAAATGTTTATACAATGTAAAATGCCATAGGCTTGTGCTAATAACGTTAGCATGTTGTATTTGTGGGGAAATGTGTCCAGATAAACCCAAGTGTCTGTGAATGCTGTGAGTTATAGTAAAGCTGTTTTGTGTACTTGTGTTTGAAATCGTCTCTATTAAGCCATGTGTAAGGTGTGTTTTGAGACAACTAAACTCTACAGCACTTCACAGAAACCTCCACCGCCGACTTGTGTTTTGGAGGTGTAACTGCAGAGTGACACAGACACACCACCGCACAAGTATAAATGTTCACAATGACGCAGGCAACGTGCGTAGGCTATGGCATAGGGTCTGCCGCACAACTATAAATCCCGCTTAACAGGGTGCTGCTGGCTCCAGCTACCTATTTACTGTACATACATGAGAGTGAACATGTCATCGAACTCTCTGCAAGAAAGCCAATGAGCATATTTCCCAAACTATTCCTTTAATATATTAAAAGTAATTTCTAGCCAAACCATGTATCTGAGCAGAGACTTAAGGGGTCAACTGATTTAGACTGAATGAAGGACTTTCTTTTACCATCAACAATCTAAGAAGGAGCTGTGGGGGAGAATGAAATCATGTTCTCTCTGTCCTGTACTTATGTGGGTCAGTTTGTACTCAGAAATAAGGATGTTGTGACGTGACACTCACCCTGGATAGCCTTGATAGCTGGGGTAAGGTGGTCCCTGAGCCTGGGATGGTGGGGCCATAGGTGGTGGGTTGGTGTTGGGAGGGCCAGTGGGTGGTGCATTGGTGGGAGTGGTGGAGGCTGCCTGGGGGGTGAAGGTTGGTGGAGGAGGCCTGGCTGGGGGCATGGGCTTCGCCTGGGGCTGCTGCTGTGGTTGTTGAGGCTGCTGGGCCTAGGTAGAGACAAAGACAACAGACAGATCAATATGTAACCATCAGCCTCATGTCTGCTGGAATCGTACTGAACGTTTGGGCTTTGTTTTCGTTTGTTTGAGTGGCTGCTTACAAAGACGGTCCTGGGTGCAGGGGTGGGGCCGCCAGCGGGGGCAGCTGGGGTGCTCTGATAGGCGGGAACGTTAAAGGATGGAGCACTGGGCTCTCGGGCGATGCTCTGCTGCAGGTCCCTGAAACAAGAATTCAAGCATCACAAACAGTGACTGTGCTGCAGTGTCTCCTTCATATTCACCGTGTTCTTACACTGCAACACACCTTGGAACTAACTGGCCTAGAGTGTTAAAATCTAAATCAGACTATAAACTAAACACAAACTGCTGACTGGCCTACCTTTACTCCCAGGCCAGCTCATATTACTGCCACACAAACCAATCAAATAGACAAAAACCAGGTGAGTACATACTTAAGTAGTTCATCCCGCTCTGTCTTTCGAGCGAAAACGATGTCGCTGCATTTGTTCTGGAACTTAAGCAGGATTTCTGTCAAGTCGTTGTAGAACTGAGGAGGGAAAAACAAAAGGGGACAACAATAAATCACCCAACTTGCAAACCACCTTGACTCACAAAAAAAACAAAAACAAAACAACCCTAAACAAATAAAAGAAGAAAGTTTCCAACAAGATATGCATTACTGCAGCACAGCGCATCCTTGCTGAGGCACGTGTGTGCCGGTGTGTTGTGCTGAGCGAGTACCTTGGTGCCTTCGCGCAGGTTGCTGGTGATCTCAATGTAGCTGTCGTGGGCTGAAGCCAGCTTCTTCAGGACCTCCTCCCTCTGGTTGGCCTCCGTGTTGGACTGCTTCAGACTGCTGAACTCCTGGTGGGACATCTGGAAGGAGATCACACGTTGAAAACAGATCACAGGTTGAGGAGATTAACTGCTGACACCTCTAAGAACACAAGGATATTTATGCACAGTATTCTATAAATTATTTCTTCACACAGAGTGGCACTTTGCCACTGAGAGGGTAAACTGGGTCTCACTCACTCTTTGGATTTTATCTGCACCTGTGCGATCTGCTACAGCAGCTGTAGCTTCAGCTGCTGTAGCAATATATATAGAATTGAACTGAAGATCAGGCCCATTGTCGCTGACACCCGATGCAGCTAAATGAGTCACCATCATCCAATATCAGTATCTGATCAGTGCATCTCCTCCTATACTGCTCAATTTCAGGTTCATACTTGTATTTTGGGTTTCTACCAGAACACATTTACATGCTCCAACTGTCAAAAATACTTTATTTTCCTCACACTGTCTGAGCTGGTGCACCTGTATTCACACTGTCTGAAATGCTCCATTTTAGCGCCTGTCTCTTAAAAAAAAAGCCCAGTCTGCTCTGATTAGCCAGTGTTTCCAGGTCTTCTGTATCTCGGCGTCTCTGCATCATTTATGTCCCGATTACCGGCACTTTTTACTGTGAAAAATCCCCAATAAATTTGAAACACAACTGGACATGTTTCAGCAGAATGATCCGAAAGTGGACCCGGGAGAAGTTGATAACATCTGCAACCAAGAGTACATGTTTCCCTGACGTTAGCATGTAGCTACATGTAGCAGTTAGGGCTGAAAAGTAAAAAAGTAACTTGAATAATTCAATTACTAAAAAGCCTCGAGCCATATGGCGCTGGTGTCAGTGACATTACTTATTCTCAGTTTTATTATCCATACTTTCATCCAAAACATTTCAGAGTTTTTCCTGGGAAAAAGAATTTGTAACTTTTGTGGACGCTACCATGGCACTCCGTCAATTAATTAACTTCACTACTGAAAAGCTATTTGACACAGAAAGTAGTGACGTTACCTCCACGCTACTGAGAATGCCGTTAAATTCGTAATGTTGCTACTTGTAGTGAGCTGCTGCCTAACATTGATTATTTTTGACAGCATGAGAAATAGCGCCGTAGCGTGAGTGCGTGTGAAATCAGTCATTTGTGTGACTCTCATGCTGATTGTGTGATGGTTGACAGCTCTGACTTTCAAAAAAGCAAACAGGTTTGTTGCTCATTTCACTCATTTTAGAGACTTTTCTTATTTTCCCTTTCATATATCACTACTGTCCTTTAAATAAAGCTAAAGTCATTTAAAGAAAACACGCAGTATTTCTTATCTGATTACTCTCGATTAATCGCCAGAATAATCAATAGAATACTCGATTACTAAAAGGAACGATAGCTGCAGCCCTAGTAGCAGTGAAAGCTACTTGATGTTGACACTTGCAGCAAACACGCCTTGAGCAGATGACCATGTAAAGAAACCTAAGTCAGCTTGTTTTGTGTAGAAAAAAACCCCATTGGAAACAGAGAATTCAGAGTGGTCTGAAGCCTGAGGTGTGTGCTCACAGGTATTACTTCGACATACGTTTAAGTTACCTTTACTTAGCTGGAACACTGGCCACTCCTATTGTGAGCATCTGACATTGTAATATGATATATATATAACAGAAAATAGGAAAGAGCATGAGAGGTTCCCTTTAAGCTGGTAGAGGGTAGAAAACTGCTGATACACAACCTGAATAAGAAATGCTCTCTGCTAAATGAATATTCTCTTTCTGAAACAACAATCTTCCCAAACTGTGTGTGTTTGTGTGTTTGTTTACCTGAACTTGCCCCAGTAGCTCTTCCTGCATGCGGAGGCTGGCCTGTACCCTCTGGTTGTAGCTACCGTACAACTGGTCGAGCTGGGAGAGCGACAGCTGCTCCTCAATAATGGCCCCGTCCTGGGCGAGCGCGGTCAGGAAGGTGGTAGATATGTCAAAGGTCACGCCCTTAATCTCTCCCTCCAGGGTATCCCTCTCCTCCTTTATCTCGTCCAGCTGGTTGAGCTGGGAGCGCAGCACATTCACTACCTGGGTGAAGATGGAGGAGACCAGTGAACTATCCGACAATGATCCCTGACCTCTCGCCCTCATGATGACTGCAATATACTGCTGTTTTTCACTTTAGCATGAGCACAGTGTAGCTGTGGGGGGGACATGCACTTCTTCCTCGCGCTTTCCCAGTTCTGCTTGCTTAGTTATTTAAGTTCCCCCGTGACACACCATGCAAAGTCAGCAAACAAAATGAAAAATGGAGCTACGTTGGGGAGGAGGGCCGGGGCCATAAAGCACACAGTGTCCACTGGGTGCTTCTGTACAGCAGGAGTCTACGTTTATGTAGCACACACAAACACCTCAGGATGAGGTGAGACATCCTGAACTCAAAAACCAACCGTACCAATAAAAAGTTTTACGTTATCTGTCCATACAAACACATATATAGACAAACCTCGCTGCCCTGCAGTGTCTTGGTCGGGTTGGCGGAGGGGATGGCAGCATTGAGCTCGTTCTCTGGTTTACACAGCAGGGCGATCATCTCACAGTGGGTGTTGTAGCGGTCTCTCACCACCTGGTCCGCCTGTACTGCTTTGTCCAAGACGTTGCGGAAGTTAGCGCCCTCTGGGGGAGAGAAGGGAGGAAGGGAGGTAAGGAAAGATTAAGAGACTAGGAGCATTGTTCAGCCAACAGTGGAGAAGAGACAGAACAAACTTAAGGAACAAAGAAGCACGACAAAAAGGAAACGTGTGTGTGTGTGTGTGTGTGTGTACAGAGACTGTGATGGATGACACGTCTCCACATAATCACATTGTACAAAAATGAAGCCAAAATATCCTGGACATAGCCGCTGCCATTGTGTGCTGGTGATGTCATTTAGAGCCAGAGTCTGTGCAATAGCAATCTCTGAAATATCAAGTTTCCGCCCACATATCTATCTGACCAATCATGAGCAGCTCTATTGATCGTGAGTACACTGATTGGCACACAGCTGTCAATCATGATGTTAAACCCCCTTTTTATAGCATTAAATAACGAGATTTTCACATACTTCAGTGTAATAAAAACTAAAACGACAGATGTAAATGTATCTGAGGTGTACTTAGATCTTTTAGTTTGGGCCATGTCCCATCTGCTAACATAGAGGGGCGGGGTTTATGACCTATACTGCAGCCAGCCATCAGGGGCGATCATGATGTTTTGGCTTCACTTTTCAGGAGCTGTCATGTCGTCCATCTTTATTATACACGCTACGGTGTGTACCTGCACGAAGGGGCTTGTAGAGATCTCCAGAGGGGGTTCTGTTCCAGCGCTGGTTGAACTTGGTTCTCAGCTCGTTGTCTGTCGTCTCTTCATCGTCCAGCATCTTCAAAGACTGAAGACAACACAACATACAAACACACTGAGTACCTTAAAGATAGACAGAGTAGACCTTCAAACGATTACACCTTTATTATTATTGCTTTGTCATTTGAGAGTCATGTGTAAGTATTATCTGAGTTTTGAGAACTGTTTTCAGAGTATACCTACTCAGCCACCTCGTTGCAATTATATAAACTGATGATGTCATGTAGGGCAGCAACTAACAATTATCAATTAATTTTAGTGATTTATCAATGAATTATTTTGTCGATAAAATGTCAGAAAATAGCGGACGGCTAAATTTTTCTTTGATGAAAACAATTATTCGATTATCAAAATTGATAATGAACATTTCCTGTGTTTATTAAGTTTTCTGCACCAGCGCACCGCTTTGTGTGGTTTTGGAGGCGGTTTGGTGCGGCTTCTGCAGTGATGCAGGTGCTGCGCCGTTCCATCGTGGTGAAGAGGGAGCTGAGCCGAAAGGCGAAGCTTTCAATTTACTGGTCCATCTACGTCCCAACCCTCACCTATGGTCATGAGCTCTGGGTAGTGACCGAAAGAATGAGGTTGTGGATACAAGCGGCCAAAATGAGTTTCCTCCGTGGGGTGGCTGAGCTCAGCCTTAGAGATAGGGTGAGGAGCTCGGACATCTGGAGGGAGCTCGGAGTAGAGCTGCTGCTCCTTTGTGTCCAAAGGGGTCAGTTGAGGTGGTTCGGAAATCTGATCAGGATGCCTCCTGGGTGCCTCCCGCTGGAGATGTTTCAGGCACATCCAACTGGTAGGAGGCCCCGGGGCAGACCCAGAACACACTGCAGGGATTACATATCTCATCTGGCCTGGGAACGCCTTGGGGTCCCCCAGGAGGAGCTGGAAAGTGTTGCTAGGAAGAGGGACATCTGGGGTGCTAAGCTTGGCAACCTGGCCCCGGATAAGCGGATGATGATGGAAGGGTGGATGGATTAAATTTTTCTTTAAATCAATCAATTGATTGTTCCAGCACATCTTTCATATCTAATAATACCCATAAATATTAGTTGGCTGGCAGAAATACACTTTTCTGTTTTTTGTTTTTTTTCCACTTTCATTTTTCAGTTATGGCTCTTTGTCTTTTACAACAAAACTACTTTTTGGGGGAATTTAGGACATTTTGGTGTGGACTTCTCAACTCTGCCAACAAACTTGGAAGCAGTTTGCATTTATGTTTTTTCTCCCGTCTGTTTTAGCAAGATGTCTAAAAAAATAAAGGGTTGGCTGAAGCTGACAGACAAACAGTCCTTGGCCCAAAGATCAGTGGATTAGATTTCAGTGATGATCCTGATCTGGGATTTCCGCCACTGGGGACAATTATGAGTTTTTAACATTCATGTGTTCTTCTGGTAGTGGTGGTAGAAAAGCTGCTGAACAGCATTACGTTCATATGCTTCTTTGTCAAGAAAGCACAGCCATATGACAAACAAGCTGTTTTGAAGGCGGAAGTTCTAAAAGTGCTCGCTTTACTTTTTAAATAAATTCATGGTCACAGCTTAGCCATGAGAGATCACTGGTTACGGGATCTACAACATGCAGCAGCGTGTGTATAATCCAGTGTGTTCCTGTGTGTCTGACCTCGTCCAGGATCTCTCTGTTGCGGGTCAGAAGCTCAGGCAGGTCTTTGATTAGCTGCTCAATGTTCTGCAGTCCTCCCTGCTGCACAATGGCTCGGGCCTTCTCAGCAATGGATTGTGGGATAGAGTCTCCTGAAAGGTCCTCCAGAGCAGCCGGCAGGTTAAGGGATGCCAACACCCTGATGGACAGTCACAAAGCACACACAGTCAGTTATTGCTGTCTCCAAAATACCCAAACTGTTAAGCACTTCGTGGCGCAATCAAATAGAGTGATACAAGTACTTGACTGCTATTAAGGGCACTACATTAAAATCACAAGCATCTCTATCGACATTTTAATGGTGCCTGCTACGCCATCATGTTTCTGAATTTCTAATAAATCCATCCATGCATGGAGACACAAGCGTTCACAGTCATGTCCACAGGAAGGCAATTCCCCCTGCATGTACAATGACATGCACATGCACAACAACATGTACTACACAGGACAGCGTACCCATTGCAGAGATTGGTGGCCTCTCTCATCGTCCCCACCAGTCTGTTTACAGTCTCAGTCTTCCTCTGGTTGTAAATGCTCATGGACTGCTGCACCGCCATGGGGACCATCTTCTCAAACAAGTCTGAAGAGACAGGAACAACATAAACAACTGATTAAAAACACATGCCACATAGAGAGAGCTGTGGTTAAGATCCCATCTGGAGTCATTCAGTCCCTATACAGTAAGTCTGAGGTTATGTTTTTAGAGAGTTTGGATGAGATTGCACTGAAACAAAGAGGGTGTCTTATATTAAGTGTCTTTGAATTAGAATTTGCTTCAGAAATTCTCAGCTCGCAGCTTGTTTTTAAAACATCTGGGTACAGAAATCTACATTTTTACTTAATGATAAAAATTAATTACAGTAAATCATGGTGAATATCACAAAAACAACATACTATGCAGTGTACTATGTGAAAGAAAAATAGAGTTCACTAAGAAGCACAAATGCCAACTGAAGCTGTTACATCGGCGTATACATGGAGCCTACGCCGTAGCCTGATGTGCACCTCCAAAGAAATGTAACTACACATCGAGCGACGCAGACTTCCTGTTTATTTCTGTAAGCTGAAACCATTTCCCTCAGTGGAAACAAAGCTTTTATTTAATTTCACAGATAAGAAACAATAAATTGTGAAGACAATAAAGCCTCCACAAAAATAGCATTGTAAGTCTTGTGTGCAATTTATCCTGGCTTCATATGAACAAAGGAAATCTCCGCTCGTCACTAGACTAATTTATACAATGTAAAATGCCATAGGCTTGTGCTAATAACGTTAGCATGTTGTATTTGTTTAGAAAACGTTGAGTATAAGACAGTTGTTTTATTGGTGAATCTTGTGAGTTGTAATGGAGCCAAATTATGTGCTGTTACCTTGTTAAATGTTGCTGTTGTCCCTGGCTTTGTATAAGAAGAGGGAAAGTCTGCTAGCTGCTAGGCTAATTTATACAATGTAAAATGCCATAGGCTTGTGCTAATAACATTAGCATGTTGTATTTGTGGGGAAAATGTGTCCAGATAAAGGCAAGTGTTTGTCTGTGAATGCTGCGAGTTATAGTGAAGCTGATTTGTGTACTTGTGTTTGAAACTGTCTCTATTAAGCCATGTTTAATGTGTGTTTAATGTGTGTTTTGAATCAACTAAACTTTACAGCACTTCACAGAAACCCTGCCTCCGACTAGTGTTTTGGAGGTGTAACTGCAGAGTGACACAGACACGCCACTGCACAAGTATAAATACTCACAACGGCGTAGGGGACGTGCGTAGGCTACGGAGTAAGTGTAAAAACTGGAAACAAGGGGAACAGCTAGCCTGGCTCTATTTGAAGGTGCTGCCTTTTTCTTTGACCACAACATAGATGTATAAAGAGAGCTGAATACAGCGTTGGAGGAGGGGCCCCATTCATTCCTATGACAGTTGCTTTCTGGGGGCCTGAACCATGAACAATAAGTAACCGACATGGACTTTGACAAGGTGTTTTATCAGGGCAAACACTTTTCTTTGTCTCTCGTACTCACATAAAACTAAGTGTCTCTAAGTGAGTCAAACAATATAGGAACTGTGTTGAGTGTTTGTGCATCTTGCCTGAGAATTTCTGGCTGAGTGGAGGTGTGATGGCGGTGGCTTTGACCAGCGCTGCCTTGCCGATGTGCTCGAGATCCTTGACCTCAGGCACGCGGTCGTGGTAGATAAAGTCATTGTCTTTTTTGGCTGCGGTGAGGGCTCGGTTGATCTTGTCACTCAGGTCCTTAACGCTCACATATTCATCGTAGCGAGAGGCCACCGTCTTCACCAGCTCTGCTGCGTGCTGGAGGGACAAAAAATAGATTAATAATAATAATAAGCGTTCTAGTTTTATTATGTGGAACTTCAAGGCATGTATGTCAAAATCTAATATCTGTCCAGCTTTTTGAAGGTTACATAAGACATTTGAGATAGAAATGGAAGTGAAAGCTGTGTACCTGCAGGCGAGCGATCTCCTCTCCAAAGCGCTTCTTCTGCTTGGCCAGGACGCTCTGGTGCAGCTCAGCGTTGGCTTGCATGATGCAGTGCTTGGCGGCCAGCACCGGCAGCACTTCCTGAAAATAAAAATACTGACCAGGGAGAGGCAACCACAGAGCAACACGCAGGCACGCAAACAGATATATACACGCACACGCACGATGGCAAGGCAAACCACAAAATGGCAGACGCACACCAGCGAGGTCAAATCACAAATGACATCACGAAAGCCAATCACAAACAGGCACAAGCAGTCAGAGGTGTGCAAACACAACACGAGCACACGCACAACCAATGCCAACACCACCACCACCACCACCACCACCACGAGGGATGCAGAAAGAAAGGAAGACAACGAGAGAGAAAACAGAACAGGCCATGAGTGTTTAATCTTTTAGCAGAAGCTGCTACACCTTCATCAAACCTCCCATAGCCATACATGTGTGTGTGCGAGTGTGTGACTGTGGCGGTGCTTGTGTGTGGTTGATTTCAGGGAAGACACAGACAGTTTTTTCAGATATGTGGTAATATACCTGGCCTCATTTTCTGTGTGTAGCTTGTGTGCAGAGCCATCGTCACGGAGGAGAACTACGTGCTTTATAACAGAGTACATACGATGGGAACTGTGTTGCACCAGCTGTCCATAAATCTAGTACCTTTTTTATGAGTAAAGCCCTTCCAACATTTTTAGTATCTACCAGCTAGTTTCCAAAAGGTGATTTAATAAATGAGGTTGCAGCATTAAAACGTAAATACTGTCTAAGCTAGAAAAAGTCTGTCAGAAAATGAAGCCAACAATTAATAGCACTATCAAAATAAAGGCGATAAACTGCTCTCACTGCAGCATGACAAACTGTAACATAACATCAAACACAAACAGTTTTAGGGGTCAAGCAAAATATCAAAATCACCTCAAATGTCGGTATGACAAGATGTTACGGCAGTTATGGCAGTTATGGCAGTTACGGTACAAAAGACTTATGCGAACATATCTCTCAATTTTTACATAATATAATGTCCCATATTTATGCACAAAATACACTAAGGTGAAGGGGATACTATTTCATTGTGTTTGGCAATGCGGTAGGATCAAATCTTCAAGACAGGAGTTTATAAAAACAATAGAAAAGATTATTTCAAAAGACATTCCAGTGGACTCCAAACCAGAGGCCTGTACTACAAAGCAGGATTTGAAGTTAGTTACTTAGGTAACTTTGGGGTTAACTCAGGGTTTTCAGTACTATGAAGCTGGTTCTCTTTTTACCGGGATAAATCACTGTGGCAACTTATGTTGAACAACTTCAGGGTATCGGATCACAGCCTGTCAACACCCCGACCTCTGACCAATCAGATCACTGACGAAAAAAGTATCCATGGATGAAAGTCCAGAGTGACAGGTAAAGAAGAGAAGCCTATATGCTGTTGTAGGTCAGTGGAATAATTTCATCGTTCCAGGGCTCTGGCGTCGGTGGCTTAGTGGTAGAGCAGGTGCCCCATGTATAAGGCTGTTGCCGCAGCGACCCGGGTTCGAATCCAGCCTGTGGCCCTTTGCTGCATGTCATCCCCTCTCTCTCTCCCCCTTCACGCTTACCTGTCCTGTCCATTAAAGGCAAAATGGCCCAAAAAAATATCTTAAAAATAATTTTAAAAACAATGTCATGTCATTGTTGTTTCATCCCACGCCACTGACATTTTACTGTCTTGTAATCGAACTGAAAAACTGAAGTTATTGTTCTTGGCCCCAAACAACTCAGAGACTCTTTATCTGATGACATAGTTTCTCTAGATGGCATTGCTCTGGCCTCTAGCACTACCGTAAGAAACCTCGGAGTAACATTTGATCAAGATTTGTCTTTTAATTCTCATTTAAAACAAACCTCATGGACTGCATTTTTTCATCTGCGTAATATTGCGAAAATTAGGCCTATCCTGACCCGAAAAGATGCAGAAAAATTGGTCCACGCTTTTGTTACCTCTAGGCTGGATTACTGTAACTCTCTATTATCAGGTAGCTCTAGTAAGTCCTTAAAAACTCTCCAGCTAATTCAGAATGCAGCAGCACGTGTACTAACAGGAACTAAGAAACGAGATCATATTTCTCCTGTTTTAGCTTCTCTGCACTGGCTCCCTGTAAAATCCAGAACTGAATTTAAAATCCTACTGCTAACTTATAAAGCTCTAAATGGTCAAGCTCCGTCATATCTTAGTGAGCTCATAGTGCCATATTATCCCACCAGAACACTGCGCTCTGGGAACGCAGGGTTACTCATGGTCCCTAAAGTCTCCAAAAGTAGATCAGGAGCCAGAGCCTTCAGCTATCAGGCTCCTCTCCTGTGGAATCATCTTCCTGTTGCGGTCCGGGAGGCAGACACCATCTCCACATGTAAGACTAGACTTAAGACTTTCTTCTTTGATAAAGCTTATAGTTAGGGCCGGCTCAGGCTTGCCCTGTACCAGCCCCTAGTTAGGCTGACTTAGGCGTAGTCTGCCGGAAGACCCCCTATATCTCTCTCTCTCTCTCTCTCTCGCTCTCGCTCTCTCAAAAGATATCCTGGGTATGCTGAACTGGCTTCGTAGTACAGGCCTCTGGTGTTACACGCGGGGTTAGACAAATTACTGTTCCTTTAGAAAGACTGACATATATACAAAAAGGGAAACGGTGTGTTTGAAAAGGTTTGGGGACCTTTTATGCTTTTGTGAAATGAACGGATCTTTCAGACAATCAGGAGAAAGATGGGTATTCTGTAGTATAGTCTGCAATATGGTTCGTCTGAGCTCAATTTTGCGAAGACAATGACGTTTAATTTTAACATGCTTTTGGGATTTATGTGTGCACAAAGGACGGATTTACATCTGAAAAGTTGTGCCTCAGTTTAAATTCACTATAAGAAAGACTTATGAACAGCTGGTGCACATTACAACCCTGCTTCTCCCTTAACTTTGGTTTAATTAACCTCAAAATATTAAATCTGTGGTGCAGACTTGAGGCTGTGTGTGCGAGTGTGAGTGTTTCAGTTACAGTGTTAGACAGACAGTAAGTACCTCAGATGCCCATGATTAGATGATGAGAAACCAATCAGAGTGAGAACTAGTTAAACTGCAGCTTAGTAGTAACCGACCAATCAGAGTGAGAACAGGATGGAAATGGACCAATGAGAACAGAGAGACGTTCTCACAACTTGAGTATCGCTCTTCAAGTCTATTTTACACCCATACAAAACAATACACACTCAGACGGACGATACACACACCAAACCATACAGAACCCAGACTCTGTATGCGTGTCCACCACATTGAACACATGGCTGACTGAGCACTGTTAGGGTTAGTGTGCAGCTGTGTGTGCATCCTTCACATACCTTGGGAAGGTTGTCTTTGTACTGGCACTGCTTGAAGGCGTCGCCGTAGAAATCTGCTGCCTGATTGGCCAGCTTTGCGATGACAGCATCTTTCATCTTATCTATGGGATGAACAAGACACTTTTTAAGAGTACAAATGAAGCAAAACATACTTAAGATAAGAAGCTGTCTTCTTGAGAATTACACATCACCAGCTGATCAGCACACCTGTGATCTGCTAACTGGTTACTGAACTGATTTGTTTCTCCGAGTGGTTTTCAGAGCGGTCTGCAGCTGCTGTCTGTCGTGTTACATGTATTTCACATCACCCCAATTAAACTGCTCCTACATCTTACAAAGCATTGAAACTAATTTACAACAAAAACTCTCCCCCTCAGCAGAAAACATAGGCCTAATTTTTCTAAACGAGAGCTTGTTTTATGATGTAACCTACAAAACTGTTGTGTTTTAAAACCTCTAATAAGCAAGTCTGTCGACAGAATTGGGACAGAGGCTGAGTGCAACCTGGATCAAAACTACCTACTGCCGTCGCTACAAATGAATCTAAAGGGAAAATGTGCATGATTAAAGATGCTTTTTATTCAAAGTGCAGCTGTTCTGCTTCGTTTATATTTAACTGACTGGCAGATTTGTGATACCAGTGTCCGTAAACTTGCTAAACATGAGTAAACTATGCACTTTAAAACTAGAAAAGCACAATGATAGCGCAGCAGTTTCTAATTAACGGTCTCTAAGTGATTTGTCATTTGGTACCTGAGGTGGCTTTGAGGAAGAAGACCTCCTGGGCCTGGGCCAGCATGATGTGGCTCAGGGTACCCACAGTCTCGGGAGAGATGTCCATGGTGGGCTCCCTGTTCAGAGCTGACAGCACTGTGTCCTTAATGTGGCCAAACGCTCCGCTGGCCAGCTGGACAGTGACACAAATAAAGAAAGAAACATGTGAGGCATGACTGACAAGACTGTCAGTGATTGGCAGCTGCTAATAGCTGATGAATCCCTCACAAATAGGGATGTTCCTAACCACTAATTTCCAAAGGGTCAAACACTGTCCAAAAAATATTGCATGAATTCTAAGAGTCATCTGAAATCACGTTTTGATAACCAAATTATATTTAAAGTGCTGCTGTGGTGCTTTGCACCATTCTTTATAAACATGGCACATTATGCCCGAAACAACGTTGTATATGCCAGTTTATTCTGACACAGCCTTCCTACAACCTTATTTCTATTTTCTAGCAAATCAATACACTGCCACACTGTACTGCTTTTATGAGATGTCATCTCTGTCAAAATTACCACCTTGATACTTGCAGAGCGGGGCAAACAGGTCACTAAGGGGGTTTTAATGTCTGTTTTTTAATTGCATGTTTTTCTAATTCTGCATTGTTAAATTGGTAGCAAACGGATACTTTTTTTTTAATTAAAAACTGGGAAGACGTCACATTTCAGTGCCATATTATGCAAATCTGTCATTTAAATATGTACATCAATATAAGTCTTAATAATAAGTTAAACTGACAACTCAACTCAAATTTATTATAAAGCACATTTAAAAACATCTTACATTGACCAAAGTGCTGCACAAAAGGAATATAATGCTAAAAACACATACATGAGAGGCAACATAACTGTCAGGTACACAGCTCACACCTTTAGAGACAACACACACAGGTACGCGTCAGAGAAAACCACATCAGGGGGACTCAAACGCTAATGAATAGAAGTAGGTTTTGAGCCTGGACTTAAACAAGTCAATGGTGGGGGCAGATCTGATTGGGAGGGGGATGCTGTTCCACAGTTTGGGGGCAGACACAGCAAAGGCACGATCACCCCTGAGCTTAAGTCTGGAGTGTGGGACAGCCAGGAGCCCCAGGTCAGCTGACCTGAGGGACCTGGGCACAGAATAGGGGGTTAGAAGGTCCGCGATGTAGAATGGGACCAGACCATTAAGGGCTTTGTAAACAAACAGAACCTTAAGGTCAATTCTGAACTTAACAGGCAGCCAGTGGAGAGAGGCCAAAACAGGTGTGATGGTCTCTCCTCTGGGTTCCTGTGAGGAGTCTGGCAGCAACGTTCTGACCTAGCTGGAGGCGGGACAGAGAGAACTGACTGATACCGGTGTACAGAGAGTTACAGTACTCTAAACAGGAGGAGATGAGAGCGTGGGTGACGTTCTCCAGGTCTTTGAGGGAGAGAAATGGGGAGAGGGAGAGTTTGGAAATGGTGCCGTGTTGGAAAGCGCCAACTAACAAAAGTAGCAACGTTTAATCGTGCACATCACTAGTCACAAGTCTAGAGTTTATTTGGGTTCGTGAAACATGTCAAAATTAACACGAGGAAACAATCTTATATTGCAAAATGCAGGATGCAAATTTGCTGCAACAGACCTTGACAGCTCGCATCTCTGAACACTAAAATTAACTTGAATGAATCCACATGAATGTATGAACATCTCAGTGGCAATATTAACTGATGATTGACAGAGTGAACACTGGCGCATTTTACTTGTCTTTACACGCACAGAGTGTAACTAGTTTTTCTTGTTTGTTTATGTCACGTTTGTCTCTGCGGGCTGAGAAGCGGAGGAATGAATGGCAGCTATGGTTTTGCTTCTGATAAATAATCAGGAAATACAAACACAAAATGACAGATTACATGTTGTGCTGTGTAAAGCACAGTAGCATGAGTTACCATACCAATCATAAATGTAGGTTTGTATTCAACCAGTTTGTAAAATGTAAAAAAAGCTGCAACAACTCAAAATAATATTGGAAACAGTCATAATTGTACAGTCATTTTCACAAGAATTTCTAAAATCAAGCAATACATGTCACTGTGTGTTAGTGTGCGCACCTGATAGTATCTGGCTGCAGCCTTCAGGCCCTCATCGTTGTCCAGGTTCTGCTCGGAGGCAATCTGACTGGCCAGCGCTGCTGCGTTAAACAACACGCACGTCTTCTCGTAGCCCAAACTGGCCAAAGCTGCAACACGCACACACAAACAAACACACCAGAGTGAGAAATTTTTTGTCAGAGAGCCTTTTTGTGCCTTTTATCTGAGTCTGTAGAGAGATTATGGTTCTTTTCAGGGACAACTTGAACTACAGAATAAAACACTTTCATAGCACACTGCCAAGTTTCCACTTAATCTGTGACCCTGAAACTGTTTTAGTTTATTTCCCACAACTAGAAAGTGAAGACAGAGAGGGGAATGTGACATCTATCTTTCATCCATTGTCAGATATCGAATGCTTTCTCATTGTGTGGGGTTGGCATTTTCTCTAAGCAACACTTTCTACTGCTTCATTCTACATTTGTCTCACACACAAAAAAAATCCCACAGACATGAGCTCCCACAATTCACCACAGAGGACAAAAGACACAGGCGTGAACAGAATAAATGTGAAGACTGAACCCAACAAAGAGCAGTCTGAAGAATGTTATTCTCTGTTAGCAGTTAGCCTCTCACCATGATATACCTCGTGTCATGTCTTTCTGGCTCTTACTCACAAAACTTCAGTCGCTAATTTTTCTGTAAACCCTATAAGACACCTTGTCAGGCCTGTTTCTGGACGCAAAATAAAACAGGGATCTATTCAGTGTGAGAAAGCTTTGTTTCTCATTGTGTGTGTGTGGGACACAAAGAGATAAATACACGGACAGTATTAAATAGTCAGACAGATACACCCTGAGGACAAAGACCTTCACTGGCTTTAACTCTTCCTAATATGCAGCTAACCACATCCGCGTACAAACACAGTTACATGCACACATATTCTCCCATGGACACAAATGCATTTGAGGTCGCACTTACAGAGCTTGACTGAGCCGCCAAACAGCGATCCTTTATCAAAGGCATCCTTCCATGTGAAGGTTAGGCAGAGCTGTGGAGACAGAAAGACGCTTTGTTTCCAAGGTCTTCTTTTGGGGAACTTCGTCTGACCCACATGTGCGGTGACCAATCACTTACCTGGTTTTCGGAGAAGGGAAACTTGGGCTCGACGGCACACAGCTGGTCATAGTATCTGGAGGTAGATAGAGATGGTGGCATTAAAACCAGTTTCCCAACATGTCTAAACCCAATGACACCTCTTATTGTTTTCTACGGATCATATGTCATCATATAGCATCAGCAAAGTCTTGGTTTAGTTTACTTTCCCTACATAAAACATATTTATTTAACTTTATTTGACTCCATATATTTCCCATGGTTATCCACGCCCCACCTGGAGTGCCTCTATGCCCCCCAAGAGGGGTCCACCCCACAGTTTGAGAACCATTTAGTTAAAGTGAAGTTATGGGAAACAAGAGATGAGTCCATACAGTAAGTCATTATTGAGAAACTAGGTTCAAGGGCAGTCATTATTACGACATAGCTGCAGATCTGAGGCCTGAGGAAGCTCTGTCATGTCAGAAACACTTGACAATGAGTCAGGAAAAATTATCAGGACAGGCAAACACACACACACACACACACACACATTGAGAGTCAATTACAGCTCAGCTCTTCATCTTATCGGTCTCTGCGTCTGCGATGTGAATAGTCTATTATTAGAAATGACAACTTGCATAAGGCCCAGTTAGGGAATCCCCCATTACCAGTTCATCCATTGTGCTTTTCCATTGGCAGGACAGACTGGAGTGCAAACATATAAGTAAACAAAGACTGGCTTTATATACAGAGCTACAAACATGTAGAGTTTATCCTTATGTTTCCCATTCAGTTACACGAGGAGGAAAGCTGAGATCGAGTGCACCTACTGAGTTAACTAAAGACAAAAAGAAAAAGCCTGGACACAACAATGGTTACCATGGTGACACAATAGCTGTGTGTCAGCGCGGCTCTGAAAAGGATAGGCCCGTTGCCCTGGCTACCTGGCACATGGCTAACAGACGACATGTGCAGGGAGCCAAGGAGCGGCGACGGACACACATGCTAGTTCCCACCTGGTTGCTAATTAGCCAGGACCACATATTACCACATACACTACTGACTCAAAGCCCTGATATCTTACACACAAAGCATTTCAACATCACTGTGCCTTTGAGTGAGTAAGTTTAGTTAGTTAGTTATGAACCCGGATTAAAACAGAGAGAAAATCTTTCAGATCCTGTGAGAAATCTTTCCTTTTTTTAGGCAGTACATATCACTTTAAAAAACTTTCTATCAATGTCTCTCACATACTGTCTTTTAACTATAAACATAAACCAGGGATGAACTTATTCAGCAATTATTCTCCTGATACAATTATTGATAATTCAACTCAGGTCATGTGTCAATAGATCTGACACCACTTCTCTCTAGCGTGTATTGGGATCATTTTTAAGCAGAGGTAACATTAGTTCAGAGAGATTGCAATGACTCTTCAAACTGGGGCCAATACTGATCCTAGGGCTGTACTGGACGCCATTTTATGTACATTCAAAGCTTTAATTGAGGTTTTCAAATGAAGCTTTGAATGTTTGTCATCTGTCATCCACCTAAAAAAAGAAAACAACAAAACAAAAAAATCTTTAAACAAAATCCCCAGTTTAAATAAAGTGATTCATTAGATTAAATGCAAATTAGATCAGTTTTCTTTGATGAATAAATGTAATTATGGAGCTGCTAGATTGCTACAAGACTGTTCAGTTCATACAAGTGTGTGAGTGGCAAGCGGGAGAGCAAACGGGTTTTTGACTGCAGTGATAACGTTGCTTTTGAAAGGCTAAAGCTCAGAAAACATGGACTGAAGCAGAGCATTTTGTGAGGTAAAAACACAAAACTTTGAGTTATTAGAAATGTTTGGATTTACAAGTGCCACCACTGGAGTCTTATTATTAAAATAGTATAATACCAATAATATTAGTGTAGGCTAATCTTTACCTGCCACTGAGCAGAAATACTGGGTTCACACAGCATTCAAATGTTGATTTAGACTTCAAACATTATGAATGAAGCTTCGAAGCTTCAAACTATTTGGTAAAGCCCTTGTGTGTCCCTATAATAAACTCAACTGAATCTGGGCAACATGACCATCAGCCACCAATTACTGGCCTCACATGTAGTATGTCTCAAAAAAAAAAAGCATTACAAAGTCCTGAGTGAAAAAACCTATTGTGTTAAAAGTAAATACATGTTCTGCATTACTCCCGTTAAGCTGCGACTTAACACCCAGCACCTTGAGCTGGTATCATTTTAAACATTTAAAGAGCCTAATGTTGGCACACGCTGGACAGTTTCACTTTGCACTGCGGCTATAAAACAGCTCACGGTGGAGAAAAGTGGAAGACTGGCATCCTGCAAGTGCATACTTGGCTTACGTAATCTGGGCTCACCCTGTACATTAAATAACTCATGAGTCATAGAGAAGAAAGACTCAACTGAGAGAGGACAAAGTCTGCATCTATACGTCACCTTGGAATTCAGTATGTTGGATATCATTGAGCCAAACAACAGCAAGGTTTTCAGACATGATATGAAGGATAAGGAGCATTGATCCCAGTGGCCTTCTGCATTAGTGTTCAGTCATTAATTTATTATAAGTCTGTGTAATTGCATAAGAGCATGACAGCAGACAACAACAGCCAGGGAGGGGTAAGAGGAGCATGGGACACAGAGGAACTTTGTGTAGCAAACATGAATCCTATTTATGTCACAGTTCCTCTATGCAAAGTGGTTGGCACAGTGACATCCTTTTGCTCTTTACACTACGTGTGTGTGTGTGTGTGTGTGTGTGTGTGTGTGTAGTTGTATGTTACAACCACAGCAGCTATTTATGATATAAAATCCACTGGCAGAGTAAATACCAGCCTCCTCTGTTGCTCATGTCTCTTCTTGCGTCTTGAGTCTCATACACACAGTCACTTTGCTTCGTCTGCTGTTTTTTCCCCAAGTCACTGTAGATGTCTTATCATGTGGCCACCAGTGGACTGAAGGCCTCCACTGTGACATCTGACAGGAGAGTGAGCTGTGCTTTGACTTCCTCTCTGGTGCTGTGTAGATACATGGATAAATATACCTGGAAGGTGCTCATGAGTTTGAATATGCATGAATGGATTTGTGGGCAGATGGTTTTCTGTGTTAATTCATAAGTTATTGCTGAAAGCTGTGACCTCTGTTCGTGTTGTGACATCAAACTGAGGAGCTGATGATCAGTCTTTTGTATAAAACTTGGCAGGTGAGCATGGTTGATTAAAGATGAGGTAGAATAATGATGACTAGTTTAACTCCAGGTTTTATGTTACACTGTCACTGGTGTATTACAGTTTTATTCTAGCTTGTGTGGCAGGTAGCATGCTCCTGTAGGCGTTTATATATTCCTGTTTTATACTTAAAGCACCTTATTGTGTTTGATTTTCAAGTCTGTGCGTGCTCTGTGTTTCACCTTGGGGACAATAAAGTTTAAGTTGAACGTTCAGGCTATTTATAATGCTAAGGTAGAGTTCACATGGAGTCACTTCATGAACAAGCCAAAGCAAGAGCCCATAACTAGCTTGGCTAACATGGCTAATTTGACATAATAAGTCCCTGACAGTTCAGTTATACAAGTAAACAAGCACAGTCTGTTAGCCTCTACAGGAAACTTGGCGTGAATACCGTATGAGTCAGTTATTATGGTGAGAATACCTCCTAGCATGTTAGCATGACTAACTTTAGCTCCCAGGTTAGCAACTACAAGCTAACACATCTGGGTGCGGCAATGACTTGGCTAACTCGCCGCGACGGGTGAGAAGGTCGGTCTGATTGTTAACAGTATGGCAGCTAGTTCAGGTGTGTTACAGACGGAGGACTTCCTACCTGAGCAGTATCTCCAGGGAGCTCTCGTGTTTGTCCAGCGGCCTTCCCAGCGCGTTCCTGCGGAGCTTGTTCAACTCCTCCACGGCGCAGATATACTCCGCCTGCTCCTCTCCAGCTGGGTACGATGCTGTCACAAATTTCGACAGCGGTTTCACCAGATCCACCTCGGAGGACTTCTTTAACGGGACTGAAATAAACGTCGCCATTTCGGCCCGTAAAAGCGATTTATTTAATCAGAAAAACAGAGACGATTAGCGACCAGCGAACACAAACAACAGCGAGCGACCCACTTCCTGGATCCTGACAGGGAACGTCAAATTACGTCATGGGAACGGAGAGGCGCACCGCGCAGACTCAGTACGGTGCTAATGAGACATGAACTGGACTGGCGGAAAATTAGCCTTATCTGATCACAGCCACTGTTTTATTTCCATGACTGCACAGCATGGCCGGATTAACCCCATAGCAGGCCTGAGGGCAAAAATTAGCTGGTGGGCCTGTAAACCCCCCTGTTACTCTCCATTTCTATTTAATGTATAGTATTCCTATGCAAAATGGCCCCTGGTTGAAGGTAAATAGATGAATACCACATTCAACTACTCAGGTTAATAAAGATAGACCAATATAAAATGTAACGATAAAGTTGTGAAACCATTCCATAATTATTTTTGAAAGTTTGCTTATCATTATGACATTCCATTCTATATTATTATTATTATTATTATTATTATTAAAAATAAAAATAAATAATAATGATAATAATATGGGGCCTGAGAGCAAAAATTACATATTTTCCATACCTTTTCATTTCCCGTAATAATAATAATAATAATAATGATATACTACTACTACTACTACTACTACTACTATAGTATTATAATAACAGAATGGGTCATTTTTAAAAATTAATTATTATCAGGTTTTATTTAAAAATGACCATTTTCCATACCTTTTTATTTCCCATGATAATAATAATAATAATAATAATAATAATAATGACAATGATGATGATAACAGAATGGGTCATTTTTTTAAAATAAATTATTATCAAGTTTTATTTTAAAATGACCATTTTCCGTACCTTTTTATTTCCTATCATTTTTCAACCATTTTGTTTTTATGTAATTTATGTATTCCGTCCCGTAAATGTAAATAGGTGAATACAAAATTCAACTACTCAAGTTAATAAATATAGAAAAATATAAAATGTAGTCATAGAATTGTGAAACCATCCATAATTATTTTGAAAGTTTGCTTATTATTATGATATTCCATCCCACTGTCATTATTAGTACTATTAGTATTAGTAATATTAATAACAGAATGGGTCATTTTTTTAAAATTAAATTTTCCATACCTTTTTATTCCCCAAAATAATGATAATAATAATAATAATAATGATAATGATAACGATAATGATAATGATAATGATAATGATAATGATAGTGATAATGATGATAACAGATTGGGTCTTTTTTTTTTTAATAAATTATTATCAAGTTTTATTTAAAAATGACCATTTTCCATACCTTTTTATTTCCCATCATTTTCCAACCATTTTGTTTTTATATAATTTAAGTATTCACTCCCCTAAAAGTATAAGATAAGATGAACTTTATTGTCCCAAACAGGAAATTTGTTTTGGGTACATAGTGTGACATAGCTGCATAGCAGATACAACCATCATGTACAGTCAAGACACAAAGTAGAAAACCATGTAGTACAGCAAGAATGCTGATTTGAATATCGTGATTGTACAATCAGGACTACTGGGCAAGAAAAATACATCAACTATGTCATAACAGGTAAGGTTAAAAGATTAAAAGCTCCTTAAGGTTGCATTAGCCCAGGAGATAATAATTAGACGTGCAATAAAAACTGTCAACAGTGAACTAGGTGACCCGAAGTCCCAGGGCAGTTGCCCACTCTGCCCAGTTGATGATTACGGCTCATGCACCGTATAAATACAACATATGTATAATAAATGCAGTTATGGCTGTTCAACCAGGTGAAAAATTAAAAAGGCTATAATGCAAAACAACTGTGTGACCTGTAAAACAGCACAAACACTCAATGACACGCCCTTGGAGACATTCAGGTGTGAGCCACCAGCTGTTGTCAGGATGCAGATAAATTGCTGGTTTTCTGTCCTGTCTGATAATTGATTGCAACAGCTGTTTCTACTCTTCATCCCAGATGTGACGAAGCCTCTGACACAATTGCTGGAGTGAAAATTAGCATGATTCTGGTAAACATCTGCTTTGGGAGAGGCCTTTGGCAGGTGTTTTGCTTTCTCAATCTGCTCCACACACTGAGAGTCACTGTGCTGTCATGTAATTGTCCTGCAACAAAAGGCCAGCATTGCACAGTCACCTTTGATATCATACAGTTCACAAGACACAACTGGTCATTGTGCCTTCAGCAAGCCAAAATATGATTTTCCTGCATAATCAATGAATGCTTTGTGTTTTTTTTCTTAGGTTCATGACCGCCCAAAAGGGTGTATGAACATCTGGCTACTCTTTTAAATAAAAACGTGATCATTAAAGGGGCATTTTACTTCTTATTCCCTCAAAAACGGTATTCTTAATAAATTTAATTTCAATGTGTAATGAACGCCTAACATGTCGGGTAACTGTCCTTAAGCTGTTTGTGTTCACAAGATATGGACTGCCAGATACATCTTGCGCTTGTGACGATGGGGTTGGTTGTCCTTGTGTTATTTTAAAATCAAAGGGAAACTGTACCTGTCCCTTTGTAGTTTTGGTGCTAATAATGGTTTTATTTTAAAATCAATGTGTAAAAGCCTAAAAGAGAAACACAGAAGAGCTGGATTTTTACATTTTGATGTGAAAAACAATAAGTCCTCTCACCTCACGGTCATGTGTCTTACACCTTTAATGACCCTTTAGACCTCTGACCCATCCATCCATTCATTTTCATTTTCCTCCTGGGGGACCCCAAGGTGTTCCCAGATCAGATGAGATATGTAATCCCTCCAGCGTGTTCTGGGTCTACCCCGGCGCCTCCTACCAGTGGAACATGCCTGGAACACCTCTAACAGGAGGCGCCCAGGAGGCATCCTGAGCCCAGCCACTGCACAGAGGAAACTCATTTCGACCGCTCGTATCCACAATCTCATTCTTTCGGTCACTACCCAGAGCTGATAACCACAGGTGAGGGTTGGGACGTAGATGGACCAGTAAATCGAAACCTTTGCCTTAACAGTTCAGCTCCCTCTTCACCAAGACGGTCAGGCACAATGCCTGCATCACTGCAGAAGCTGCATCAAACCACAGATTCTGAAAATTCTAGTACCACCATTTTTGTTAGTTTTTTTGGGGGGGCTTACACCTTTATTTGATAGGACATTTTTTATCATGAAAGGGGGAGAAAGAGAGGGGTTGACATGCAGTAAAAGGCCGAAGGTTGGAATTGAACCTGCGGCTGCTGTGGCATAACAAATAGCCTACTTTACAGAATGGGGATATGCAGTTTGAAAGACATGGCTTTAACCAAATGAAAAGGGTTAACACATATACTTAATTGCGAAAGTACACTCTCTCATCTTGAGTCAAAACAACTTATTCAAAGTGAGGAAACATAACACAGCAGGACATCAGGGAAAGTTATGAAATCATTTATTCCCAGTACGTGGTTGTGTACATCTCCAGCATACGATACTGTGCACATGAGAAGCATCATCATTGACATTAGGCTGTACATGAACAGTGGTCACCTCTCCTGCTCACACTCTCTCACACACACTCAGTCACACAGACAGACAGACGACTGGTCAGGCCTTCAAGGGTCCTAAAACTGCTCACCAGAGTTTGCCTGACTTGGTATCACATCCGCTCTGTTACTGAGCACAGTTTGCTGTGCCGTGGTACTCATATCCTTGTAAACACCTCAAGAGCTACAGTCCTGGCTCGGGCGCATGGTGAGACAAAAACACAGATGCTCTCTAGTCTCCACATTCTTTTTTTGTTGTTGTTTTGTTCTCCTTCTTATAGGCGGGTAAGAAAAGGGTGTAGCTGTAGGACTACTGACTACACATTGAGCTTGAGTTTAGTGATTTCTCAGTGCAGACTTGGTCTCTAACATCTGGTTAAAGGAGGAAGGGTTACACTCAACAAGAACCAAATAATCCCACCATTTCCCCATCTTCCACATGCTCTTTACTAAGCGGCAAGCTAAACACAGTTCAATTCAATTCAATTCAATAGAACTTTACTTATCTGACAGGAAAAAAGTTTATGACAACTACGGACATACTTTTTTTGCAAGAACAAAACATGATACACATGCACACACACACACACATTCTGACACTTAGAGGCGTGCAAACTGTATGCACCTGCAACACTGCCGGACATCGTGTACCAAAATTAAAGGGGGTCAACTAAACCAGCGGCGACTCCGAGGACCTGTGTGAGATGTCCCGTCACTTTTCAAAGGGCGCTCGAAACACATGGCCTGTACTGCGTTCAGCTACATTAAACACATTAAAAGATTCTGAAGATGGATGTGGAGCTGCCATGATTTTCTAGTCTACAGGGTAGGACTGTTGAAACCAGGCTAACGCTGTGATACATCTCCACCAGCGTGCTGTGTGATGGGTTGTTTCTTGCAGAGCAGATCCTGGAATGGAGAGTTAACTACATGTACATGCAGAGCACAAGCAACTCCACTAGATGAGGGTGTCACTCGCCATCGGATCAATTCTATGAATGCTTCCAATGACCGAGATGCACAGAGCCAAAATGAGGCTTTTCCCCCAAAAATGCCTACCAATCTGACACCCATTTGGTCCACTTTATACATGGTTTTTGGATAGGCATTAATGCTCCACATGCCAGTCTTCTACAGAGGTTTGTTTTCTTTTTCTGCATATTTATGGCCACAATACCAGAAGGTGTAAACCACGCTCCTCTAAACCAGTGTTTCGAACTCAGCACAGAAAGCAGAGGAGTCAAAGACAAGGTGCGTGTGCACTGTGTTTGTGAAAAGTGGGTAAAATATTGAGCTAAAAAGCTGGTATGGCACCAGAAACGAGTAAATTCAATGAGAGCAATAGAAACAGTTGCTCCATAAATAAAGCATCAACTAAAAAAGTAAAAGCGCAGGCCGAACAGGACGTACATGAAGAGAGTTGAGCTGAGTGTGACGTCATGTCAACAGGGATATGGCTGGAGGTCTAAAGTCACACAGGGTGACTCTATGTGACAAGAGTTAATGAAATCAGTCCATATGACAAAGTTCAAGAAAAAAAATTGAATGTTGGTGTCAACATCCACTAATGACGGCATTTCCACAAATTTAGCCTGAATATCTCAGGGGTTACCAAGCTCAGCTGATCAATAAATGGTTTATTAAGACAACCCCGTCGTGTTAAACAAGCAGAGTAAATTGGGATTCTCCGTTAAGCAGGTTAGTATGTTGAGATCGCATGCTGTTCAGCAGTACAGGTTATCAAATACTGGCCTAGTGCTGGTTGTGCGCGTTGTGTAAGAAGGGCAACGAGCAATAAGGAAACTCTGCTTTCTTTCCTTCTCCTGCCGGCCAGAACGTCACTCTCCCCTCTCTCCTGGAGTCCCCCCAACCCCCCACCCTTATCCCACAGGAACCATATAAAAGACAAAAAATAAAATAATAAAATCAAAATACATACAACATCATTATCTTTCCCCTGACCCCATATCCCCCCAGTCTCTCCTCTTTAAACTAATCTCCTCCGTTAATAGTGTTTTCAATATGAAACAGTGGACGCACCCATGTCAGATTCTAACATTTACATGGCTTTAGCACAGTCTGTCTGCTTTCCGTCGAGCAATCGCTTGGAGAGAACGGGAGGAAGTACGAGGAAAGAGTCGAGGCAGGCAGAGAGGGACAGAGGGAGGCTTCTGCTCCAAAACAGAGGGTGGAGTATTAGTGATACCATCTGTCCTCCTCACTACTTCAGGATTAGATGGAGTCCTTCGCCCAGTTCATCTGGAGAGGAAGACGAGTGTGGTGAAAAAAGAAGTACATTAAATCCTTGTCAAACAATGGATATGTAGAGCCTTATTAGAGGCCAAGTACAACACAAGACACTGAAGGCTACTGATGCATTATGAGCTCACCTTTGACAGTGCTGATCAAAAAACAGCTCTCGTCAGGCAAGTTGTAAACCATCTAGAAAAGACAAAAAAGGACAGTGAGATGTGGCTGCTCATCAAATGTCAGCTTGTAGACATAGTGTTTCTTTGGCGCTTTAGTTGTGACTGAGGGTTCATTAAAGCAGGAGCCATACAGGACAGTATGTGCGTCAGGATGTAAATCACATGCAAATTGTTGTTCCTGATCAGACAGCACACAAAGTAGTGACGCACATCTTCTATCTTCCTCTGTACAGAGTGAACCAGTCTCAGTCGTGCCCTTTACTCTCGCCCCATTTACCAGTATGGATTTTTTGAGGCAGGGGTTGAAAAATTATGGTAATAATATATCGACTGGCAGTCATTTTTGTTACTTTTTTTTATTACTTTAAGGGATTTCAGCACCTTATCTTTTGGTAGGATTGGAGGATTTAGAAATGTCGAGGTGCAGTGAGGTTTAAATGAAAGAGGGAAAGGTCTTAAAGTCATCATCTTAGATATGCTTGACACGACATCAGTATATGTTTGGCAGAGCTGTTTTGCAGTTGGTTTAAGTTTCAGCACAAAATGCATCTCGAAGGCTAATGCCTAGTTCACACTACATGACTTCAGCCCTGATTTTCTGCTCGCCAACAGTTTTTGGATCTCCCTGATAAAACCCAAGATCAGAGACAAATCAGAATTGGCTAGTCGCTTGCAAATTGGTGCTCCAACGCTATGTTCGAACTGTTCAAAGACACAGACCAAGAGGCTCACCAATGCACTGCAAACACTCCCCAGATATCTAGCGGGCTAAATATCTGGACCTGTCTGGGACTTTGTTGGCGAGTTACAGCAAATAAGAGCGCAAGACACAGGTTGAGGTCACAGACGAGCAGCGCTGCAGAGCTTTCCAAGGTATGTGTGTGTTAAAGAGGCACTGAGAGACAGTGACGGAGAGAGGGGAAGAGATGGTGGAAGGTGGACTATTGCACTAAATGTTTCTGAAAGTTATTAGCCTAATAATTTCGCTTTGTCACTTTTGGGACATTTTCAGACTGGAGGAACCTTTTCATAGTTCGAAATACCCCCTTGTTGTTGTGTCCGCCCTGCAAGAACTAGGAACAATCGTAGTTTTATATATATGCCATTTTGAGGGACTTTTTTTGCTTCTATTTCATAGTAGCTACGTCCTCAGCACACGAGGAACCATAAGTTACAGGAGTGTATGGTGATTGGTCCAAACGTAAGTGGGTGCTACCAGGTAGGAGGTTCCTCTCAGGAAGCCCCCACAGCTGTTGGGTCCAAAAACTCCTTTTGATTTGGTATCTTCTAGTAAGCACCTTTCGACCCTGGGTTGGGGTTCGACCAACGCATCACGTGACATCTTGTAGTGTGTGATTTATCCTTCAGGGATTGATACTTCGGGATTGATCCTGGCTTCATATGAGCAGAGGAAATCTCAGCTTGTTGCTAGGCTAATCTATACAATGTAAAATGCCATAGGCTTGTGCTAATAATGTTAGCATGTTATATTTGTCTGGAAAACGTGTTTAGTATAAGACATTTGTTTTGTCGGTGAACCTGGTCGGTGAGCTGTAATGGAGCCAAATTATGTACTGTTACCTTTGTTAAATGCTGCTGTTGTCCCTGGTTTTATATGGCTAGGCTAATTTATACAATGTAAAATGCCATAGGCTTGTGCTAATAACATTAGCATGTTGTATTTGTAGGGGAAATGTGTCCAGATAAAGACAAGTGATTGCTGCAAGTTATAGTGAAGCTGATTTGTGTAGTTGTGTTTGAAATCGTCGCTATTAAGCCATGTTTAATGTGTGTTTTGGGTGTATTTTGAATCAACTTAACTTTACAGCACTTCACAGAAACCACCGCTGCCAACTAGTGTTTTGGAGGTGTAACTGCAGAATGACACAGACAAACCACCGCACAAGTATAAATGCTCACAACTGCGTAAGAGATGTACGTAGGCTCTGCCGCACAACTATAAATCCTGCTTAAATTTTGGCTTTCCCCCGTGTTTGTTTCGCTGAGTGACTCCCGCCAGCACAGAATTGTGACGAATGTCGATCTAGAGTGATGTAAAAGTCATGTGACTGTTACAACTGCAAAAATCAGATCTGTATCTGATGTAGGAACCACATATGAAAGTGGCCCAAATCAGAATGGAAAAGATATTTAATATGATTTGCGCTGTTCAGACTGTTATGATAAAAAAATAATTTAAAAAAACACAACACATCCGAGTCACATAAGAGAAAAAAGGCCACTTTTGCCTGCAGTCTGATTGTATCCATGGTGACGTGTTTATCCTGCTCACAGCAGAGAGGTTTGAGTGTCCCCCACAGTTTACCTTTTTAATTATAACATCCCTCTTAATAAAAAGCCCTCCACCGCTGAGTGTGTGACACTCCAAATATTAAAGACAAAGGCAAACAGCCAGTGTGTGCATCTGTGTTTGTGTGTAGGTACCTGGTCACTGAGCAGGATGTGTATGCCTGTGGGACCCTGTCTGTACACCTGGTTGATCGTTCCCAGTGGAAGGCTGCACACACATGCCATCTTTCGGATCAGTTCGGCAGCAGTGAGCTCCTCTAGGTACAGAGCATGATACACTGCACAGAAACAGACCAGAGAAGATGTTAACACTCACACACTGCATTACTCTGATATCAGCTGCTGTCAAACACAGAGCTTGTTTACCGTGTAAACTAGGGGAAATGCTGTGTTCTCCATTTTCATTGGTGGCGTGTCTCTCCAACAGAGGGCTCTCCTGGGGAGACTCCTGGCAGACGTACACTGTCAACCTGGGACGCACTGACCTACACACAAACATGATAATTTACGCAGTGAAACATACTGGCGCCTTCATAACACTCATGCAGGTGTACACAAAAACTGACACACACTTAACACACCTGGATTTAAGTGCATTGAAGAGTCTGATCCCATCTGCTGGCCCACAAATCTGGACCAGGTCGTCCCGGGTTAGCTTCAACAAATCAGAACCTGAGACACAAGTGAGAGGACCAGTCACTCAAACTGCAGCTGTAACATTACATCCATGTTTTAGTGTACGTGACAGCGTGTGTGTACCTGAGAAGTGAGAGAAGAGCCGTGTGTAGGAGCTGAAGCGATTTTTCAGTAGCCACTTCTGTGCATCCTGTATGGAGGCAGTGGGGCTCAACTGCTGCAGAGGAGGACAAGAGACACGTACACACAGTAAGTTCCACCTGGGAAATTTTAGCCACATGCCATTAACAACATACACTGAGGTTAGCACAACAAGCAAGTCAGTCATACTGAAGTGAGAGTAAATGAAACTGTGAAGTTAGCAGACCCTCGAAGAGCTAGAGGAGAGCTGTGTATTAGACGAGGACAATCTGTCAGTGTTGTTCCACTGATGGCATCACTCAGATGTGTTGATCATCGGGATGACAGATGTTTGGGGCATTTGAAAATTTAAAGCCAAGGTGGAACTAATTGAAACACTTGTCCTGGCGCTCCTAAAGTTTTATTTTTTTATTATTCTATGTATCTTGGTGTTTTCAGTTTTGTATCATTGGTATCATTTCTCTGCTGGATTTCCCCCTCCAGGTAGGGGGAGAGTTACTGCCTCAAGTGAGGGAGTTCAAGTATCTCAGGGTCTTCTTCACGAGTGAGGGTAGAATGGAACGTGAGATAGGGTTGGGTTGGTATGAGAGGGGAGAAAAAAAAAAAAAAAGCGGTCCGGTTTTTGTGAAAAACCACATCAAGTCGGTAATACCGGATTTTTAATTGACTCATTTAAAATAAAAAATGACCATAGGACAACAGAGTGACAGTAACACGTTTCAAACTCCAGGCTACAGTAGAGGCCTCGGCGCATGCGCACTCACACCCCCTAGCTCAGTCCCCGCCGCACCCCCACCCCCCTCTCTCTCCTGCTCGCTATGCGCTTGGTGAAGAGGCAGACACAGGTGCTCACAGACTCAGGCGTACTATAAGCGGAGCGGACTCCGCGAGGAATGTCCGCAGTCATTCGGGCTTCCATAGTCGAGCGCACTTCCGTGTTGTAGTTTGCTAAAATGTCCGTGAAAAATCCCTGCGATGTGAAAAATACATTCCGAGCTGTCTTTTGCGTGACACTGGTGCGCGGAGCGGAGTCCGTGCGGTCGTAAAATCTGAGCTTTGCGTGCACAGAGTTTGCGGACATCTGCTTTTAGTCCGGGCGGACCTCCGCGGAGTCCGCTCCGCATACGTTCCGCCCGAATACAGGCTGTAAAATGACGTATGCGGTCCAGTCGGTCTCAAAAAAATAAATAAATAAATAAATAAAAAAAAAAAAACCCGGTCCAAGATGGAGTACCGAACCGAATTGGTATTACCGAGAACCGACCCAACCCTAGCGTGAGATGGATCGGCAGGTTGGTGTGGCTTCTGCAGTGATGTGGGCCCTGCGCCAGTCCATCGAGAGGAGAGAGCTGAGCCAGAAGGCGAAGCTTTCGATTAACTGGTCTGTCTATGTCCCAACCCTCACCTATGGTCATGAGTTCTGGGTAGTGACCGAAAGCTGATCTGTCAATCAGCTGATATTAGGGAGGCGTGACCGTCCTTTCAGTTTTGACAGGACGATCACGCCACCTGCTGTCCTTCTGCTGCCTCTCCAAGACGTGTCACAACCACCATCAAGTGACACGTCTGAGGAAGGCAGAAGTTTCTGCCGAAACATGTCAAGGTATGTAACATCCTAACACATGTCTGAGATAAAAGAACAACTAAAGTCATTATCAGAAACTGAAGACATAATGAACACCATTGAACCAATCCCCATTTCAGTTTACGAGCACCTAAAGTAATGTTGGTTATTTTGTCTGACCAACTCTACTGCTTACGTTTTCCACCAGTTCATTCAGGTGAGAGGAGTGAAGACTAACCTCCGAGTTTCCATGGCTACCAGGGTCTGCCTGGTGATTGGGTGAGGACGAGTCACTGGAACACAAGAGACGACAATTAGGAGAAGTGAGATCAATGAACACCTCAGTTAAAGGCCACAAGGACACAGACACACTTACCTGTCCGGTACTGAGGAGGTTGTGTAGGTGGACAGCGGGGCGGAGGTGAAGGAGGGAGTAGCTGCCTGGTTGGGGCTAACGTAGGCGTTGTCTGGCCACGGGGAGCACTAAGAAGAGACACAAATATATTTATAAACACACCATTTATCAGACTTACTGGGTTAATTAACACAGTCCAAATATCCCAAAAGAAAAGACAAAAAAGGTTGAGGGAAAGTCAAGGGTGGATTGGGAATTTAGCTTTGCACCGACTCCGCCCACCTAACGTCACACACATGGCACTGAAACATCTCCTTCTCAGCAGCTGAGGGTCTATAAGCCTCAGACTGCAGCCAGGTGTCTACAGGGGAGCAGACTGTGGACAGAGTGAGGGGGAGGAGGAGTGGAGGAGAGGGGAGCAGGGTGCTTACACTGCCTCTCTTGGCCAAGGAGTCGCCACAGTCAGCGGGAAGTGTCCGCTTGCTGGACTTTTTCAGCTCGTGGTCACCCGCATCCTCTATGATGGGTTCAAGCCTCGTCTACGTACAGACACACAGCAGAGGTTAGCCAGCCAGCAACCAGCACAGAAACACAACCAACAACCTGAGGGCAGCCTGAGTTTGGCTAACAAGGGTAGAAAATGTTGTCTCACTGCTCAATGATTCACTTTATATTAATTTCATATTTTGTTCGAGGATTTTTTGTTTAGTTTTAGGGTGATGATGTTATAAACTCTGACAACAGACATTCACAGCTTTGTGCAAAACCTCATTAGAAACTTCAAATCTGAATAAATGACATTAAACACATCCCTAATGAAGACAATCGTTTAGGCGGTCCTCTACAAACTAGACTTGAACAAGACGAGATGCGTCAGGATCCAAGCGGCTACCTACCTCAGCTAAACATTCACAGTACACTGTTGTGCATCCTAACGTTGCTGTCGACCACTTTCCGAAGCATACCAGATGCCAGACTGTCTTCAAAGCAGCCATTTGTTTCACATCCTGTTACTACAGAATTAAAATATACGCGAGGAGACTTCAAACCTGCCTGAGACAGGTAATCCATCACTCCTGTCACTCTGACTGTTTTGTCAAATTGTGTCATCCCCACATTTTGATGCGGTGCAGTTCAACAGCAGATTGCTGTGGTAGTTTATTGATTACTGCGTTTTAATTCAAGAGCCTTATGTTGACGGAAAGACAAAATCAAAGTCAGTAAACAACAAAAAAAGAAAGGCAAAGGAATAAAAAGGGATCATGTGAATTTGGTAGCTCCTTGCATTAAAATGCCTGCTGTTGGGTCGTGTTTTTTCCCCCAGCGGACTGATCCAATATTTGGTTGGCAGAAAATTAACTGGCATGAATCGAGATAATGGATAATCATCAGTTAGTGTTAGTTATAAGCGAAAATGCCAATAAAAATGTGAGGATTTTTCAATTTGAGGATGTGGCTAAGTCTCACTCAGACTCACCCTGGGTCTGAGTCCATAGCCGCTGTACCAGAGAGCAGTGTGAAAGCAAGGAGCGCTCACTCTGTAGCTAAACCTGTCGACCAACAAGTCCTCACTGATAAAACTGCTAAACTCGACAAATCTCAAGTCAACTGAGGGGTATCCGACTGATGATTCGAATCTGCAATTTTCGTTTTGTAGTTATGACCAAATATACGATGAAATACAATATACTGAAGCTGCCTCTGAAGAACAAGAGAGAGAAACCACGGGGAAAAAACGGCGTGCAGATCAGCGTGTTTTAACATGTAGCTCTGTGAATTAAAGGGTTCATTTCGACCAAAGCAGAGTTGGTGATTGTTGGCGCAGTGTACTAACTAACTAGACGATTAAAAAGAGTTTGAAGTAAGTGTTTTACAGTGCGTAAGCAAAGCAGTTAAGCTAACGTTAGTCTTCGTTTGGTAAAAGAGAGGAACTTGAGTGGTGTAAGGTTGTGTTTTACTGTTTAATAAGGAAAATAGGTGCCTCTGTTTGACGTGTGCTGTCATCATAACAACTGAAAACAATAATCATTTTCTTTTGTACCGGTCAAACGACCACAGCGAAGAGTTCAGGGTTCTCTGCTCATTTTATCTCTATGACTTCAGCCTCATTTGTGGTCACGTATTAGTGAGGCCTGATGGTTGATACCGGCTGCATACTGACCTCTGACAGGATAGTGGTATCATAAGAAGGCTGGTACTTTTCCTTCTCTTGAGCTGTTCGTTTCTCCATCTTCTCCCTGTCTGTCTTTTGCTTACGGTCCGCCCCCTTTGGCTAAACATGAAGCAGAGACCGGGGAAAGGAAGACAGATTTAATTTGCTGTCAGGGCTGACGCATGAGGTGGTACAAAAAATGTCCCCCCCTTGAGAATGTGTACCTTAAAGACTTTGATTTGGCAGGAGGCAGAGTGGAGGTGCTCTGTGTACTCTCCACTGTCTCCCTGGGCGAACGTGTCGATCTGGATCCTGAAGGGGACGCCCTTCTCTCCACCGTGCTTCCTGGGAGTGAACTCTGTGCTGATGCAGTGCACCTGCAGACAGCAGGGAGACAAGAGTCAGAGTGTGATGAAAGTATGTGTTTGATGTGGAAATTCAGTGGTACGCCCAACAGATGGCACAGAAGAGAGCTGATGTGTGTGTGTGTGTGTGTGTGTGTGTGTGTGTGTTACCTGCACAAAAACAGAAGTTCTTTTGTTCATGTCCCACAGGAACTCTGCAGCGTTCAGCTGGGAGGGGTGAGTCTTCGGCTCCACAATGCCCACTGACATGGGGATATCTGTCTCACACAAACACACACGCACAGATATTTGAACTCTGAATCGCACACATGGGGCGGTTTAAGTAAACATTTCTCGGCAGGCTTCATTACCGATGTCAAGGAGACGGTCGCCAGGACGATTCCACCTCCAGCCCTCCAGCTGCTGGTGCTCTGTGTACTGCAGCCGGCGGTCGTGAAAGACCACGCGCACAGTGCTCTACACACACGAACACACAAAATGTTAGGTATGAACTGTATTTGATGTAAGACATTAACTGCTCTGGCTGTGAGGATCCTCTCACCTTCACCATCTTGTTATTGATCTCTGGTAACTCCTCTGGCTTCCTGTTATCCAACATACGCACCTCATAAGACTGGCCTGAGAGCAAGAGAGTGAAAGAGAGAGATATCCCAACATCAAAAGAAAGTGAAAAACATGATGAGAGAGGTGCGAAACACCAGAGCTGGTAAAAACAAAACAGTGGAGTGAGTGCCACTATCCTTTCCCTGAATGTTTTATTTGTTGTGTAATTCAAATGAAGTCCATTTCAAGTTTTATCACTTATGATTATAAAAAACTTCTGTCGTGGTCTGGGTGAATACTCAAGTCTGATTGGCTGTCGGGTGTCCATAATTCCAGAAAACCTACTATGCAGTTCCAGTGAAACTGTCTGTTTACCGCTCTCGATTAACGCTGTGGCTACTTGACAGTATCAGTCTGTATCTAAAATAGGACGGTGACTGTAAAACACACGAGCAGCAAGAACCACACTCCCCTCTGAGCTCACTGATACACAGTAACACATCAGCAATCATCTCACATCCCATCCACTATTCTGAGTACTTCAGGCTGCAGCTGACAGCAACGTCACACATGGCAATTGTTTGTAAGTGAAAATCTTGATTCAGCTGCACGCTGATCCACGGCTGAAGTCCCCTGTTATTTTTGCTGCATGTGTTTTTCCACAGCAGGGCAGGTAAAAGAAGTTTATCTGTTGGAAGTGAGCTGTTTGTCTGCAGCTCTTCATCAACATCTCACTGTGGCTGTGTCTGATTTCACTCTTCCCCCCTGCTGCATTATTACACTTGTCTTAATTGAAGAAAGGCTGCTAACAAAGTTCAGCTTATTCTGTGATAAACATATTTTAATTTCTTAAAAATAAAAGTCCCTTATTATTTTGCTTTGTAAAAACTTTTATTGTGAAGCAGCAAAAAAAGGAAATGTTGAGTTTTCGAGCAGCAACATCAAACTTCTAATACGGCCGATAGGAAGCATTAACCAGTAAAATAAAGCAGATATCTAAAGTACAAACAGGACGCAGCAGGAGAGAAACTAATCTGCAAACCACAGAGATTCAGTTAGAAGAAATACAGATGTACTGAGAGCTGAACACAGAGAGACGTTTAAAAATGTCTTTCTCCCTGGTCTCCTGCAGACAGATATGAGGAGAATCTCAAATCACACACGCTTGTTTGAGGGGAGAAACGGGCCGGACGGGGGTTCGCTGCGGTTGGCGAGATGCCACCGCTACCCGCTTGAGTGCGGGCGGCCCGGCTTTTGGACCCACTCTGGAGAAGTAGTAGGTGTGCAGCTTGGCGTTGCACTGGGCATCTAAACTGATAACGAAAACACAAATCGGCGTAGCATGGCTTGATTGGATATGGCTAAAAGTTACAGAGGAAAAGGCCCACAGTGTACGTGTGCTGCTGCGGTAACTTCATTCATCTCACAGACTGATTTTGCATAGGTTGGGTCGCACTGTAGACTAATTAACAGACAGATTAAACAGAGGAGAAGCTCTGTATTGATGGAGAAACTGTGAGTGAGTGAGTGGGGCGGAGCTGTGCGGAGAGAATGAGAGAGGAGAGATTACACTGGTATGCGTTATGTGGCGCAACTTCACCCTATATCGATATAAATGGTGTTGTCTAAATCTATATCTTGCTTGAAAATATATCAATACATTGTAAAATAAATAAATAAATAAAATAAATAAATCAATATACCGCCCAGCCTTAGGAATTACTAATAGTTCATATTCCTAAAATGGAGTTTGGCGTAATATTTTCTGTCAGGAGCAGAATGGGAAATAATCTCTGAGGGAATCTAGTGGTAGTCTTTCATATGGTGACCCTGCAAGATCCCCAGTCTTTGCAAAACCTTGTTGTGTGTGACTAAAAACTCACATTGTCTTGATATGCGAGAGGCTGTCCGACTTTCGTCTTGTTATAGCCTTGCAGTGTATGGTGGGCTTAAGATGACAAAAAGTGTATTTAGCCCACAACATGTTAACAGAATATTTTCCGGTTAAGTGCATCATGAACTAATGTCATGGATGACCAGACCATCTTCTTACGGCCCACTCTGCAGTTTGGAAAATGTTTTGCGTCAGCAAACAACAGACCTAAGGTTGCACTTTAGCTGTGCTAGCATTTCTGTGTAATTCCACATTTCCATTTTTATGTATGAATTCTGTTAAATCCTGGGCTCAACAATACAGCTTCTATCTTGCTGTGATGTAGTAGAGACATACTGGTGGTGTGAAACACTATGTGCTAAGTAGAGGTCAAAAGAGGCTGCCATTCACACCAGCGATGGTTTCATTTTACAGCAATTATACTAATGTGCAATGAATTAATGCGGTAATTATTTATTGATGTTAAATGATGGGTGTGTGGCCTTATCATGCACAAAGAAGTGGACTGTGTTTGCACAAACCACATCAGATACCATTATCTGCACTTTTAGTTGTCCAAGAAGAAAAATATGAAGTCCACTATCATATTTGAAAGACAAAACGAGGTGACGTAAAACCAAAACTTTCTCCTGGCTGCATGCACTGTGTGTCTCACCTTGGTTTAGGTATGTGAGCGTCTCGTCGTGCAGCTTGACAGCAGGCGAGGTGGCGGCGCACAGCACATACTGGAATGGGGGATTTTTGGTCTCGCTTTCAGGAGGGAGGCTGGTGTCCTCCTGCTTAAAGATTGGCAGAGCCAGCACATCGCTGAGAGAGAGGAGAGAATAACAAACAGACAGTCAGCATGGACGTGATGCAGAAAAGGCCTGCAAGAAAAGCATCATGAAAGAATCACTGTGGCAGCTTTAAAAAATTTTTTGTGAAGGGCTTAATTGGTGCATCTTTGGCCTTTTGTCTAATATTTATTATAAAGCTTTTATTGAACTTCCAGTACCATAATGATTGCAGCATAATCACTATGACCTCCCTTAAAGCAAAGCCAGCCTTTATTCCTTAAGTCTTCCCACTTTGCCGTTATCTCCGACAACATGTCAAATTGGTCTGTGCCATTTAAACTGTTGCATGCTCCACTTCTTGGCAAGACAATGCTTCCTCCTCATAGTGTGGAATTATTAAATGGATTGGCTTATTTTAGAAGAAGTGACGAAGACTCTCCATCGATCAAATGGCTCTCTCATTATGTATGCATGAGGCCGTGGTGGGATAAATGAACAAAAACACCCAGAGATAGCCTGAGCTGCTGACACACACTATCTCTCACACTTGGCAGCCACTCTAGACAACCAACCCGTCCTCAGCTCACCCTGACAAATGCTGCAAGAGTGTCAACCGGTGCACCGTGAACAGGAGCGTGTATGTGTGTGTGTGTGTGTGTGCGTAGATATCAGTGGCTGTGCAGAAAACGAGTCCTATCCATGCAAAGAAATGCAGATCATGGCGTCTCATTACCTGAGAAACTTTTTGGCAAGTCATGATGCTACTCTAAACCTGAGCCAAACTTTAAATAAAAAACCCTTGACAATTTCAAGACAGTCCTGCAGCACCTTCTTCAAAACAACATCGTCTTCGCCTGCAGTCTGAAATCACTTCTCTCTCTGAATCACTTGCTGCTGTGTTTTCTTTGCAGAGTGGGTGCCCAGACGGAGTCAACCTGGGTGCCGCAGCCCCGTTGAGCCCTGATGCCCAGGAAAACTACATCTGCTTCCTGAAATCCGAGGAGCTGGCTCCACTGAAACACACTGAGACATTCTGTTCCTACCAGCTGCTGACTCCAAACATGCCCCACAACCCAACCCAACGCCACGGATACATAGCACTACTCCTGCAGCCACTGACACCACACACACACTCTGTTTTTGCTAATTCACTTACATGCAACCCATCACTCATGAGAAACTGACACACAGCTACGTCACACTCAGATAAACGCACACTAAAAGCAGATGGCCGAGGAGGCAGCTGATAAGACACATGCCGGTCCTGGGAGATTCTTGTCTTAAATGTCATCACCTCCCATAGCATGTTACATAACTCAGTGCAGACATACCAAGAGTTACTAATTAAACAGGTGGTTTACAACAGTGCCACTTTGACGCCAACGTATTCCAACAACTCAAGAAAGGAGACAGGAAACATATCTATCCTACACACACACATTATCAACAAGTAGTGCGGACTGAGTCATAAGATGTCACATTTAGGGACAAATGTTAGAATAACGTGGTGACACGTTGACAAGTAATTATGTTAAATATGGAAGATGAGAGGGCTGCGTGTATTAACAGCAATTTGGGCATAGTGACGACGACTGTATGTGTGTGTGTGTGTGTGTGTGTGTGTGTGTGTGTGTGTGTGTGTGTGTGTGTGTGTCTGGAAACTAGTGCTGGGTATCATGTGAAGATTTTAGATTAGATTTTGTTCCAATAAAATACCTGTGCCATCAAAAGTGTCAACAAAACATTTTTTTCAGTATAGAGAAGTTTTAAAAATAGAATAAATTCAACTGGACAGACTGTGTTGCTGAGAAAAGATGGTGTGATTGGATCAGAAGCTCTAAAGCAGCAACTTTATCATGGACCCTGTGGTGAGATTGATTTGTTCAAGAATCTGAGCAGGCGTTCAATACCAACACTTGTGTTATTGTGTCAAAGGGTCAAGATTTGAGATTGAATGCTTGGTCAGACTGTTAGGTTTGTTTACTCATTTCAGACATTTCTACATATTAATCTGGAAACTTTTCAAATGTAAAACAATATTTCCGTCTCCTTATTTAACAATGATGCTTATTCTGTTAGCTTTAACGCTGTTGGCTTTTCTTCTTCTATCTAACTAAACTTTGATAATCTCTGATCATTACTTAGAAGAAGGGATGAGCGTAATGAGTCGACTAGTCTATCAAATGTCAGCACCAAAGCTACTTGTTGATTAAACTTAAGATTAGTACTATCATATGCAGCTGTGTTTACCCAATGAAAATGCTGTTGTAATAATCAGGCATGTTTCCTTATGATTTATTTTCCTCAAGAATATTGTTTTTAATCAGTGTTACTTGTTAATTTTTAACTAGTGAATTGTTGTCATGTTTTGTAGTATATTGTGCACTTTTTTTTTGTGTACATTGCAAAGTGCCACACATTTTTAGAGGTGTCTGAAACCCAATTTGGTTATTGAAAAATGTGATTAACAATTTCAAATGGCTCTTAAAATATACGCAATATTTTATGGACAATGTTTGACCTTAAATAGTAAATTGTGCTCAATTTGGACTGTTTTCTGGGTGTTTTCTTACATTTAAACGTCAGGGAAATTGGTTGTTAGGAACATCCCTTGTTAGAGACACCTACTGTCTCTTACATTATGACTGTAGCTGGAAATTTCTGATGAAAAATATCTTATTTTATTTCCAAAAAGGATGGTTTGGTGTGTCTCAAGCTGCACAAGAGTAAAGAAGTGCTGCAGCTTCTACCACTTACACCTTCAAGTCAGTTAACTCTTTTAAAAGATATACTAAAATCAGACCTTTTACATGATGAACAACGTTTTGTTTCCACATACTGGTCTTTAGAAACAAAGCCATAGACCTGTTCTGTTAAATCAACAAGTTTGAGGGGCCCAAACAAGGCCTTTCTTGGAGACTTCCTCTGTGTTATCTTGAAATGTACACAAAGTTTAGGTCTCTCTTTTTGGCGCATGGTCCAGGCAACAGCATGAACTGATTTAACGTCTTTGTCCCTCACAGTGTAACAGGTATCCTGTCTTTGCTTTTGTGTGGGTTTAGAGAAACATATCTTTGCCCCTGATCGTGGCACCCTGCAATGACTGCCCTACTCCAAATCCCAAAACAAAGAGAAGCCATCACACTCAGCACAAAGGGAGTCACACACACAGCCATAGGAGGATGTAGTGTTAACATTTGCAGACAGAGTGTATCTCTGTATCTGTGTGAGGAAGCTGGGGGTGGCATGTTGACTCCGTCTCTAACCTCATGCTGTAGGCTCCAGCCCCCAGCTCCTGCCCGATGCCGGACAGGCTGGCATCGAAGTCGTGAACCAGCCCCGACTCTATGGTGGCGTCGTCCATCTTCAGCACCCAGGCCATCGGCCCCAGCTCCTTGTCCTCGGCTTCTACTCGGAGGGCCGCCAGCTTGCTTCAGGTACGAGAGGTCGGCTAGCGAGGAAGTGGGCTCTGCAGCTTCTGAGTGACACCGTGAGAGGAAAGTTATGCTGCTAGCCCGTTAGCCGCTCCTTGGCAAGCTGGGCAAGCGAATCGGTAGCTTTCCACAGAGACTGGATGTATCGCCATATCTCCACTCGAGGGTTTTTCGGGGGGGGGGTTTTGTCACACAACACGGTCCTCCACAGCTGGCAGACTGTGTGAAAGTAACAATAAGTTAGGGTCCGCTCAGCTAGCAAATGTTGGTCGTGACTGAAGATGCGAGCTGATTGTCACCATGTAAACGTTAGCTAACAGCTAGCTAGCTAGCTACCACTAGCTCTACTTAAGCAAGCTAGCGTGAATCCAGCAGCCCCGTTGTTATCCCAAGTCTTGAAGCAGGCTAGCTAACGTTAGCATGTGTTAACAAAATACCACAAGCACAGACGATGATTCTGTTTTAGTCCACACGCCGCATCCCACGCAGCGTCCGCACAGCTGTTGCTACCTAGCTATCAGGCTAACTAGCATCAACTTCACTTGCTTCGTATCAACTGTGCGATGTCCGGAGACCTAAGAGCAGCTGTCCTCTGGCGCTCCCTGTACCGTCCCGACCCGCTCTCCTCTTCTCATCGCGGGGCTGGAATCACCGCTGAGGTTTCCCGGTCCTTGAGACGCAGTCCTTTAACCATCCAAAGTGCAGCGGTTGACACAAAACCAGGCATCAACATGGCTCCCTCAGCATACAGACCGTCGGTCTCTGAAGCCTGCAGGGCTGCCACCGCCAGCCTCAGGAAGGATGCCAGGACGGCGATCAGCCAATCACAGGCCGCATTCTGTGCCCAGCGCAAGCGGATTAGCCAATCAGAGGCCTCCGAGCTTCCGTCATTGTGTCCAACTGTACTTGTGCTCTGCCTCCCAGAAAGTATAATGCACCTAAAGTCTACACTGTCAACACAGATGAACACTTGGGGAGGAATACTCAGTGGAGGAAGGTAACTAAGTACATTTACTCAAGTACTGTACTTCAGTTCCATTTCCAGGTACTTTTCTATTTTATGCCACTTACTACTTTTACTCCCCACTCCACATTAAAGAGCCAAATATTGCACTTTTTATTTCACTATTTTTATTTTTTAAGCTGAAGTCACTTTGCAAACGTAGATTATTGATACAAAATATAGATAAACTAATAAATTGTGATATTATGAGTTGAGTAATTAAAATCAGCACCACCTGTAACAGCTGCACTATTAAAGTGATGCACATATGGATGCATCAATGATAGATATGTATATGATCTTAAAATTAGCCATTCTGCATAATAAGTACCTTTACTTTTGTTGCCTTAAATATTTTTTGATGCTAATATTTTTGTGCTTTTACTCAAGTATGATTCTGAATGCAGGACTTTTACTTGTAACAGTAAGTATTTTTACACAGCTGCATACATCATACACACAAATCAATCAATCAATTTTATTAATAAAGCCCAATATCACAAATCAAAGTTTGCCTCAGAGGGCTTTACAGCATGCGACATCCCGACAAATACTTCTTCCACCACTGGATGTTGCATGCAACCCTCCGTTCTGAGGGGGGTTCAGTTGCTGCCGCCTGTAGGCTACCTTATTAGTCGATGCACATTAAATAACTAGTAGTATTGACTGTAAAATAAGACTTCCTTAAAGTCAGGGTAAAGTAAAATCTGATATTTAAATCTGCAGCATTATACATGTTAGAAAACACCAGTTGAAAACACTGAAAAGACTATGGGAACTATGAAGTGCTGAATTGTAGAGGATTTTGAGGCAGGGCTCTGATGACGCAATGGAACAATCCTTAGCATAAGCCCCACCACTACACTACAGACTGAATTGCTATGTTTACTTACAGAACTTTTGGGTAGAAAATCCTCACATCACATAAATTAATATGTATGTACATATATATATATATATATATATATAGTGTGTATATGTAGTGGGACAAACTCATATTTGCTTTGCCCTGACTTTACCTCTCCACATTGACAATATATATCCTATATCCTTCTATAGCAAGCAAATTCCCAAAATTCAGATGGCTTTTAGTTTTGATGTCACCCCAAGATTTTTAGTGTCCCCATCTGGCCACCCCAACAAACACTTTTTGGGGGCGCCACTGCATGTAGGCCTCCCCACAGTGATAAGGCTCCCCACAGTGATAAGGCTCCCCACAGTGATAAGGCTCCACCAGTGTCACGAAGCAATAACCCAACAGTTACTCATTAACATATATAACAGAGACCTGAGACATCTCTGGGGTCATAAACTAAATTAAACAAACATACCGTGTGTAGCTGCTGCCGCCGTGTCTCTGTACAGGGGCTCGGAAGTTCTCAGTGTAAGGCTGCCAGAACAACATTGTGTCCCACACACAGCTGTCGCTACGGTCCGTCTCACTGCCAGTCAACACGGCTCAGCCCGGTACACGAGCAGGTCCACACAGCAGCAGCTCATGTCTGTCTGGGGTCAGTGTCGCAGCACAGTTTGCACCAGTCGGCTGCAGGCTTGGTGTCTGGTCAATAATTATCCACAGGTCGGACCCTGGACGTGGCGCGCAGTCAAGTCTCTGGGTGGCAAAGTTTTTCCGAGTAGCAGAGTACACGCGCTATTTTGGCCCGAGGGGGGAAGACCCGCCTCAGGACGTTGTGACTGTCCCCCTGTCTGACTCCTTACACTGTGCAAGACATGGACGTCACAACACAACAGTCAGGCTGTGTTTGTTTTGCATGTAACATTAAATCTGTACAGTCACTAGCTGATATATTACCCTGACAGTATAAAGCAACATAAAATGCAAAGACTCGAGTACAAGTGTTTTAAAACTGTACTTTTATGAAGACAGACAGACAGACAGACAGACAGACAGACAGCAGCATATTAACTGCAGAGACTTGGCAGTGAGGAGGTGACTGCAGTCTGCTGCTCTATCTGAGATCCTCTTTAGCTGCACCTAAATTTACAGCCCACAGGACAGATGCATACATGAAATTCAGCACCGGTTTCTCAAATGTCTATGTTGCATGAGACATAAATGTTATATTTTAAACTGCATGTCTCAATTAGTCCACTTTATTAACTGCTGTGCACAGTTTCTTTCCACTGCTCTCTGATCCACCGTGTAAATTACATAACAGCTATAAACCAAACAGGACAGTGGCTCTGGAGCTGAAACTAATTTAACTGGTGGACATAAAATTAATCCTTCTAGGCTGTGAAGATGTTTTACTTAAGCCTTGTGAGATAGTAAATTTAATATGTTTAAGATATTGGGCTGGGCATTTTACACCAATTTCTGAAACTTTATGGACCAAATGATTCAGAAAGGCAATAAAAATATATTAAAAAAGAATCAAAGTTAAGTTGTTATCCCCCATCACTGGTTATAGACAAGAGTTTGTGTGTAGTTTAACCACAGGGACAATTTAGAGTCTCATTTCAAGGATTTTTATTTGTTATTTTATTTATTATTATTTTTATTTTATTACAATAAATTGTGAAGACAATAGAGCCTCCACAAAATAGCATTTTAAGTCTTGTGTGTGATTTATCCTGGCTTCACATGAGCAGAGGAAATCTCTGCTAGTTGCTAGGCTAATTTATACAATGTAAAATGCCATGGGCTGGTGCTAATAACGTTAGCATGCGTCCAGATAAAGACAAGTGTTTGTCTGTGAATGCTGCCAGTTATAGTGAAGCTGATTTGTGTACTTGTGTTTGAAATTGTGGCTATTAAGCCATGTTTAATGTGTGTTTAAAGTGTGTTTAATTAGAATGAGCCGCTTATATCTACATAGGGAGTGGGTCCTGGTTCACAGACATCGCCATGTTCCTACAGTGGCCCAAAATGGACAAACCAAACACTGGCTTTGATTGGGTCATTTGTGTTTTCATGTTAGCAACCCCTCTGCGATGAACAGCATTGGAAAAAACACTGATTTTCCCGGTTTAAATCACCAGAGGCCTGTACTACTAAGCAGGATTTGGAGTTAGTGTGGTAACGTCAGGATTAACTCTGGGTTTTCAGTACTATGAAGCTGTTTCTCTTTTTACCAGGATAAATCACCATGGCAACTGATGCTGAACAGCTAACCTGCTCCGGAGCAAGTTAACTTCAGAGAATCGGATCACAGCCTGTCAACACTGCGACCTCTGACCAATCAGAGGTAAAAAAGAGGAGCCTATATATTGTTAGAGGAGTCATTTCATTGTTTCAGGGCTCTATTTCCACAGGTTTTAAAACAGAGATAGTTTACATACTAAACATGATTTTGGCTGTATTTCAACTAATTCAACGTTTATTTTAGTGTGCAGTGACAGTGTTGCTAATTTTACACTCTGATTCCATCACTGCAGCTCATAATAACACGCGACACCTGTGTGATGAGAACGAGGATAAAACAGATAATATTTTTTGAGAAAATTAAAAGCAGCATTTGGGTTGGATAGACCTCATCAGTCATTAAGTAGTCTACTTTTCCACCCTTCAGCAGTAACACTTGGTGTTACGTTAAAATGTTTTTGTGAGATATTCATCATCATCCAACTAAATAGCAAAAAATACTAATGTCACTTACAACCTAGCGATACCTACATGCAATTTAAAACTCTGCCGACAGTGACCCTTTGAATAGCGTTTTCACTAGCTCTACATTTCTGTTATGAGATTTCAGAGTATTGTCTACATCCCATGCCACTGACATTTTACTGTCTTGTAGTCGCAGACAGTTCCAGTACTGTTTCATTTCATATGAAGCAGTCTCCTTCATTCATGGTTGTGATGATGTCATTTGTAATTAACAACCCCGCCCATTTCCCATGAACGCAGCTTTGTAGTGCCGGTTATCCAGACGGCCAATGTTAGGGTTAGTCAAACCAGATAACAAGAAGATATCCTGGGTATGCTGAACTGGCTTCAGAGTATAGGCCTCTGGTCTGTTTGTTTTAGAGAGGGGGAGACTTCTGCGGATGATTCGGCTTCAGATAAAAACCTCGTGAACATCTGGATCTTATCAGAGAATAAAGGTGAGCACACATTAGCAGGTGCTGGGCTAGACAAGTTATAAAGCATCAGAGAAACACTCATTTGTAACGTTTGTTTTAGAGAGGAAGAGACCTCAGAGGATGATTTGGCTCCAGTAAAAACCTCCTAACAACGAACATTGGAGCAATTACAACCTGGAGATCAAGCTTTGCACATGGGAGGAGTTTTAGCTGGTTGCAATCCTCAGGATCTCTTGGTTGAAGGTACAACTGGACACAGAGGGTCTTTAGAAGACGTACTGGAGTTGGTTTACAGCTGAACCAGTTCACAACCAAAATGACCGCGATCATCTTCAGTGTTGAATATACTGGGCAATACTACAACCAGTAAAGATCTTCAATATACCCCTTCCCTCATTCCCACTGCACAAACCAAAGGAGGCGGGGCTTATCATGACCTGTACAAGTTCTTTATTATAATGTAAGCACAGCTTTGTAAATGCACGGAGGAAACACAACAGTGAAAACTAGAATGTTACAAGAAGAGGAAGGAAAGAAAGACACGATGAAGAGAAGAGAATCGGGTGACATGACGATTTTTTTTTTTTTCAGAGCTGTAAATAATACATTTCTACAAATTTCTCAGCAGAGAAAAAATAAGTGTGAGAAAGAGAGAGAGAGAGAGAGTGAGAGAGAGAGACCGAGAGAGAGAGAGACACTACGGCTAGCGCAACAGAGAGAAAATAAAAACAAGGATGGGCACACATGCGCACCCCCCCCCCCCCGGGGAACTCTCGTAAATGACACTGTTATTGGATATTCCATTTTAATATCATATATAGATACATATCCACTATGTGATAATAAGCCATGTCCTGTCATACTTCATGTGGTAAGCAGCACGCACCATCCTCCTGCCCATGTTGCCCAGAAATGGACTGATCCAAGATGAGCCGGGAGAAATGGAGGACGCTGTGAATTTTTCTGAAAGGGGTGGACATTGTTCACATTAATTTAAAACCCCAGTCACAATATTCTGGACTCCGATACAAACTTCTTTTTAAAATTTAGTCTCATGCATAGCCAAGCACATAACACCTCCTATACTTTGGACTCTGCCTATGTACTATATCCGCTGTGACTCGTGTCAGTGCTGTGCACGGTTGGTCGGTCGTACCTTTTAGGCTAATCAGCACCTTTTTGACAGAGAGAAAGTGTTTATGTGTGACAGAGAGAGAGACGTTAAAAACCGCTGCAGTAAAACCTCATTGCGTGAAATAAATCCAAACTATGACACAATGTAAATTTACATTCCTGTCTACCTGGCCCCAGTTACTCACTGTTCGAGAAAGACACAAGACGGCACCATTCGTTCGTCTCAGCCCTGTTCCATGAACCTTACCCCCTTAACAATGAGAACCATGCAGACGCACCACTTCCTGTTGACATCAAGATGTTATTCAGAGGGGATGCTGTAGTGTTCGGGATAGAGGACGGAGATTTCATATCTTCATCTTTGATTAGTGACAAACCTGGGTGTGACTGGATGTGTGTTATCTGTACGTGTTTAAGGGTTCAGTTCAGTCTGAGATCAGGGGGGATCCTCAGCGATGGTCAGGAGAACTACGACACTCCTCTCTTCTGCACAACTCCCATCTTGTAGGAAATGTTTGAGGACTGTGTGTACCTGTGTGTGTGTTACTTTGCTGGCCAGAGTGCAAGCGTACGTGTGTATGTAAGCAGTTTGCTCCTGTGACAGAGTGTTAGGGTGTGTGTTTTGTTCTCGGCCTGTGTGGGTGTGAGCTCATGAGCTGATGTTGTATGTTTGGTGGGCAGAGTTGCAGTTCTGTGGTTGCCCTGTGGGAGGGCGCTGTGTCTCCTATAGGCCCTCAGACGGGGGTTCATTGCCGCTGGAGCCAGACTGGGCACGCTTGATGTACAGATTCAACAGCTTCAGCTGCAGAAAGAAAAACAGAGGGTAGATGTGTAAATGTGTGTCTGTAGAGGTTGCAAGGAAGTCATACAAGCTGTATCACTGAGGTGAAACCTTTTCTATTATTCTTATTTGGCAATAATTTAAAGTGTGGAGAATCCTTTCGATATTTTTACACAAGATGATCCATTTTCGGGGGGAGCAGGCTGTGCAAGATACTCCAGACGTCCCTCTCCCCAGCAACACTTTCCAGCTCCTCCTGGTGGATCCTGAGGCATTCCCAGCCCAGATGAGATACATAATCCCTCCAGCATGTTCTGGGTGTATCCCTGGGTCGCCTACCAGTTGGACATGCCCTGAGAACCTATAATGGGTAGGGTTGGGTACCGTTCATAATTGAACCGATACGGTACCGGTACCGGTATCTGGAATTCGGTACCGGTACCAAACGGTACCTTATTTCGGTACTTTTTAACCCTATGGACCCTAGGCGTTTTTGGGGTATTTTTACTGCCTTTACTTTTAAGCTCATATCACAGTCATTATAAAG